>NC_142082.1:34810204-35129954 GCF_054644295.1 Miniopterus natalensis
AATAAGTGGCACTTATGCATCCACAAAGGCAAGTCCATTGACAATGCCCTGTACGGATCTCAAAACAGAACATGTGCATTCTGTTTGATCAGGAGTCTCCGTGACACATGACTATAATGAGTCATTTCTTTCCTTTTTTACACAAGAAAAATATTACAGATCTTTAAAAGCCTTGTACTCAATTATGTAACAATACCAACATCTGTTAACAGTACAGGCTGTTTCTATGCTGGATCCTGAATTGTTTTATGTAATTAGGAGTTCATAAGGTATTTGGTAAGAAGGTACCTTTTAAAAGCACTATATAATTTGGGGTACAATGAAGTGTTCTCTTGAAAATCTATAATTAGGGCAGCATCAGCTTACAGGAAATGTTATAAAAACATGATTATGTAAATAAGCACACAGGTAGGGAAGTAGGCCATTTCGCTATGGTCTCCACCCCGCTTTTCCTCCTCTTCTGTATGAACTGTTCTTTGCTCGTCTCGAGTCCAAGTTATGCCGCTACAGAGTGCAGAATAAGCGAACACTGGGGGAAAGACGGGGAGCTGGCCTTCCTTTGTGAGTTCTGTAGTCCTGAGTTGGAACACCAGAGGCTGGGAAGTGTGCCAGTGCCAGCAACAACAACACTTTTGATGTTATATGGTTTTTTAATAAAAGATTTTTGCTATTATGAATTCACTGAAGAAATTTAGAATCTAATATGCCAAGATGTTGGCTTGTATTGCTCAGAAATTAAAATATATAAAGGCAAAGGAGACAAGAGTAGAGTTGATAATACTGTGCAGTAAACTGTTGGCTAAGAAGATCAGAGTAGAAAACAACTAAAGAGGATCATAGTAGGCCACCTCAAAATAAGCCACTTTGGCATAAGGATTGTTTGAGCTGAAAGCAATAAGCACTCTAAGAACAAGACATAAATTTAAAAGCAGGGCATAAATTACCTTGGTAAAGGTGTCTCTCTCTCTCTCCCTTACCAGCAGAACCACCCCAGTGCCAAGAAGAGACCTACTCTAGAGAAGACTCTTAGCTGCACAATGAACCTTACTAAACATCCCTTATTTATCATACATTTCCTAGTTACCTCCCCACAGCTCTTACCCCCACCCCAGAATCCCCAAACCTCCTTTCCTTTCCTATGTCTAACCTCTTCTCCACACTTTATTGCACTTTGTTAAAATGGTATATAGCCCTAAATTCTAAGTGCCTCCTGAGGTCACATTTCTTTGTGAACTTCCATGTGTAAATACATAACATAATCTGTTTTTTCCTCTTGTTAACCTGTTTTTGTCAATTTAATTTGCAGGCTCCAAGCACTAGATCTAAGAGGATAGAGGAGAAAGTTTTCCTTCCCTACACAACCCAACAACCATTGGCCCAAAGAACTGGGAATGATACACTACCAGGAAACTGTGTAACAATTTTATAATTTAGAAGAAATCTGAAATGTTTTAGCAGTTTAACCTGGGCTACTCAATGGACTTCTGGCATGCTGCATACAGTACATTATACAGAACATATTATGCTCAGGGTAAACAAGACCTGTAAAGCCACGTGGTCAATCTAGGGAAAAGGGGATATGGCCATCATATTGGATGCAGCAAAGGAGAGTGGAAAGCACAAGTTTTTGAAGCCAAATGACCTGAGGTTGATATCCTAACAGATCTACCTTTTGGCCAACTGACCTAACTTCTCAGAATAAATATCTTCATTTCTAAAATCAAGACAGTACATGTATTAAATGACTGGGGTACTAACTGATAAAGTAACTAGGCAAGTGCCTGACAGTATATATTCACCAAATATGACTTCCTGTCTCCTTCCCAAACATCTCTAATTGTCCAAGAAGAGACAGTAGTGAATTTTTTTAGAACTGCATGTTATAAGATATCTCAGATTAGTAACTTCTAACTATTATTATTCTAGCTTTATGGTTCTACATTTGGGAGTAAATAGATTAAATCTTCCAAACACCACATCTTGCTCTAAGATAAAAGGAAGGAAGTTGGTTTGGTATTAAGAGAACTTCTAGATCAGATAGCGCTGAACTCTATGGTTATCCTTTCCTTGGGTGCTTGAAGAGGTGCAACAGTGAATTAGAGAAACAGTTTGCTTCATTCATTCAAAAACCAGTTATCAAGAGTATCTGGGCAAGATAAGAATACAAAATAAGTACAAAAAAATAGTTCCTGACCTCTATCACCATAATTTGGCCAGAGAGGAAAAAACACATGAATGATGCATGAATAAATATAAATATATATGAGTCCTACAAAGGATGTGATCAATATGAGGTAAACTTGATTTTAGCCCCCGCCTCCCTTTTAATCCTTACACGAGGATATTTTTTCTATCGCTTTTCAGAGACAGTGGTAGAGAGACAGAGAGAGAAACACTGATGTGAGAGAGACACATTGATTCGTTGCCTTCCACACAAGCCCCGACCAGGGCCAGGGATAGAGCCTGCAACAGAGTTATGTGCCCTTGACTGGAACTGAACCTAAGACCCTTCAGTCCGAGGGCTGATGCTCTAACCACTGAACCAAACCAGCTAGGGCTTAGCCCCTCTCTTAAAAAGCCCTCCCAGGTTGGGAGGCAGGTGAGAATAGTGATTAAA
The DNA here is from genome assembly GCF_054644295.1 of Miniopterus natalensis. Taxonomy (NCBI): domain Eukaryota; kingdom Metazoa; phylum Chordata; class Mammalia; order Chiroptera; family Miniopteridae; genus Miniopterus; species Miniopterus natalensis. The sequence goes on from NC_142082.1 coordinate 34,812,822, forward strand.
CTTTTAAGACCTGGAGCCCGATACATAAGTTTCTAACTCCATCACTTGGGAACTTGGAAAAGTTCTATGTCTCACATACCTTAATTTATAAATTGTGGATCATAATAGTGCCAACTTTAAAAGGTGGTTGTGAGAATTAAGTGAACAGCCAGATAGAAGAGATGCATAGGGCCAGGCATGGAAGAAGGGGTGCAGAGCTTCCATGACATCTGCAGCCATGTCATCTCCTAACACCTCCACACGTTCACCAATCCAGGAGCTCTCTAAACCACTCAGTTATTTATGGGAGGCTTCACTTGTGATTAATTCAATTAATTAAATCATTGGCCATTAGTGATTAATTCAACCTCCAGCCCATCTCCACTTCCAGGGTGGGGTTGAAAGTTCCAACCGTTTAGTCACCTGGTTGGTTCCCTGGCAACTATCCCCCTCCCCCACCTCCATCCCATGGAGCTTCCCAAGGGTCACCTCATTAACATAAGCTCTGGTGTGGTTGAAAGGGGCTTCCTTTTACCTTAATGACTCATTTCACTTAGGAAATTCCAAGGGTTTTAGGAGCCCTGTAACAGGAATGGGACAAAGACCAAATATATATTTATTATAAATCACATCTTGAGTCAAAATTTAGGTACTAGAGGCTGCCCTGGATAGGTCTAGAATTCATCAAAACAAGGATCTAAAACTCTCTCTCAAGCGCACACAAACATACAGCTTATGGAACTCTTTAGGCCTATCCCCCACATTTGGGATTTCCTCTGATAATATTTTTAGCTTAATCTGATCTTCCATTCAATTCTTATGAGCGTCCTCCTGACTGAAAACTTGGCGCTATCTATCATAATCTTCTAGACTTTGGGTCTCTGTTTCTAATTTCTCATGGCAAGAGAATTTGAGGCAGGATAGTAAGAAGCCAGGAAAATTCCTTGGCAAGTGAAACAGGGAAAGTGAGACAGACAGCTGGCTCCTCTGGCACCCTGACTCACCTGCTTCCTCCTCCCGTACATGGCCACTCCCTTAAGCACTGAGCCCTCAGGACAATGAGGTTCTGATCAGCATCAAATAACCAGCATCAAAGCCTCTGGTCTGTTGACCACAGAGGCTTATTTTTGGTCAAACTAAAGAAAACATCTAGGCCTCAGTTGTGTTTCAGCTTCAGATCCAGAAAAGCAGCAAAACCAGAGGAAGAGATTCTATGGCTGGCATCAGGACCAGATGCAATGACCAATGACACCCTACCCTAGTGCCAACCAATCAGTGGAGACCACGAGCCTGACTCTATACACTCATTTTGATGAATACGCATATTAAAGGACACACCTGGAAAACTAATGAATACTCTATTGAGATCCTCCCCTGAGACCTTCCCTAAAATTCCTACCTTTAGAAAATAGATAAAAAGTTAAGACAAAGGACCCAGCTCGCACACCCTCTCTCTAGAGCATGTCTGGCACCTTCTTTCTTCAGGCATGTATTTTTTCTTTCTTTCTCCTAAGTCTAAGGGTCACCATGAGACTTGCAACCAGGGGAGCAGCACGCAGCAGTAGCTTATCCCATGCTAACCCCCTGAACCTGGTTTTTTTTTGTTTTGTTTTTTTAATGTTTTTATTGATTTTAGAGAAGAAGGGGGAGACAGAGAGAGAGAGGGAGAAAAAAAACATAGATTGGCTTCCTCCCACATGCACATAACTTGGGCATGTGCCCTGACCAGGAATCAAACTAGAGACCTTTCAGTGCACAGGACAACGTTCAGTCAACTGAGCCACACTGGCCAGGGCTGAACCTGTCTCTAAGGGCCCTTCTTTTGCCTCTGTATCTCATTTCCTGAGTCCACACAGCCCAGCTGGCTCACTCCTGCCTCTATGACTTTCTTCCTTAAAGGCCAAGGCAGCTCTTTGAGAAGTCTATTTGAATCTTCCCTTTGAGTATATTTTCACTTTGTATGCTAAATAAATTTCCTCTCGTGCTAGAGTTCTTGGCTCTGAATTTTTTCTTTGCCAAACTCAAGAACCAAGAGCTGACACCACCATTAACAAATTCATATTTGAGGGATTTGAGATTTACTAAAAAAGAGAAGTGGGGACTGAGTTTGTAAGTAAACCTTGAAAGCTCTTATAAAATTTAAGATGTATTTTATAAAGTTAACAAGAGTTATAGGCTTGCTGTACAAGTCCTACAGTAAAGAGGTGCACAGAACAAGCTAACAATCCCCCCTTCAATCCTAGTCCCCTGAAGTCGTTAATAATATGTATTGTAAATCTACTCACACAAATCTATAAACAAAAACATACATACCTATTTTTACAAATGCTTTCACACTAGATAAAATACAACAATGAAAACAGCTTATTTAAAAAGGGAGAAATCAATGCTACTTTGCTATTCATCCTTGACTCAATATAAACTTTTAAACAGAGGGATGTTTAAGACAGAACTTTAGGCAACTTATTTTTCTTTTCACATGCTTAGCTCATCTGAAGCAGAGGGAAAATCTCCACATACCCTGGTGTTGTTCCCAACCCACCTCAATAATGCAGAGGCTCTGCCCACAACAACTCAGAAGGTAGCCAAATAGCCCCAAAGGGCCCTAGGAGTCCATCTTACCCAGGGTTCAGCTCGCTTCTCCCAGAGAATCAGGCCCAGTTGTAAATATAACGCCCAGATCCTAGGTGTGCCTCCCCTCAGCTTCTCCAACCCCTCCCATGGTTGTGTTGACTAATCCTGTACTCTGCCACGTGCTCTACCTCCCTCTCCTTTTCTCAACTTTGTTCCCCTTTTTTCTAATTACCCCCAACAGCATGACTTGTTATCTGTATATAACAGGTACTTCTGCCTGGTTGCAATGCCTCTATATTTCCCAGAAGCCCCTGTCCTTCACTCTCATAAGAGTAAATATTTATCTCAAATACTAATATTCATACCAATGAACATAAAGTCCTCTTAACTTTCTAAACTGTCACCACTCAGTAATTTTCAGTCTAGAAGGCTAGAAATGCCAAAAGCAATTGTCAAAAGCTTCAGTCCTAGAAGTTAGGATCATTTCCCTATCAATGAATTTGTAAATAAGATAGCTGTATAATCAAATTGAAAAAGGTTTAACCCATTATTACAATTAAAAAATAATACACAGTAGTCCATAAAATAAAACTAAGAAACATTTCATTTGTATCTATAATCCAGAGACCTAGAGTACTGACTATCAGCTACTTTTTGGTGACCTACAATCCTTTCCTCTGGGATGCAAGTCCTACATGGAAGGAGAGCCCCAGGAGTAGTGGGATGGGAGGGTTGTTGCTGAGCAGCCTCACTCTGTGGCATCTACCTTAGTGAATCCACTCTGGATCAGGGTCTGGGCCTGTTTCACAAGCTTAGAACTAGACTTCCTCTGTAAGCTTAGACTGGATCATTTTCAGCATGAATGATTCACCTGTCAAGTTCATAAGAAATTGATTGCAAACCATCTTATAAATTTACAGGAATATACTTATAAAAGGAACTCGCACATCCCCAAACCGCAGTGGGGGTACATAAATTTTAGCCAGTGGTTGTTTCACAAATATGGAATCAGCAGAAGCATCATCAGCTCATCTTAAGCAGCGTTCAAGATAGCATGAGCAGAGGTTCTCAAACTGGAAGCATCAAAACTCAACTGGAGGGCTTGCCAAAATGCAGACAACTGGACCCGGCCTCCAGAGTTTCTGATTCAAAACTGGGTTGGCACTTGCATTTCTAACAAGTTCCCAGGAAATGTTGAAGCTGCTGGTCTAGAACCAACTTGGAGAAATATGGGCACAAGGCACCATTTTTCACTATTGCAACAGCCTTTCCAAGGGGGCTGTCTTAGACCACTGGGTGTTATAACAGAATACCATACATAGACTGGGTGGCTTATAGACAACAGGCATTTATATCTCACAGTTCTGGAGGCTGGGAAATCCAAGCCCAAAGCACTGGAAGATTCAGTGTTTGGTCAGGATGGCTTCCTGGTTCACAGAGATGCTCTCTTTGCAATGTCCTCATAAGGTGGAAGGGTCAAGGGATCTCCCTAGTATTCCTTTGATAAGGCACTAATCCCATTCGTGACCCAATCGCCTCCGAAAGGCCCACCTCCAGATACCACCACACTGTGAGTTAAGGTGCTAGCATAAGAATTTGGGGAGAGGACAAACATCCCATCCATGCCAAGGACTTCCGCTCACGGCCACCGAGAAGCCTGCCTCCCCCATACTCAGCTAAGTGTATGCTGTTAAAAAGGCTTCTTTGACTCTTGCTAGGTAGAAAGATCTGAGTGACATATTCTTTCTCATATATGAAAATAACTGACCAACCTAAGCAGTTATGAGCATAGGGCTGGTCCTGTATAAAACTTGGGTTCAGATCCTGACTTTGTATGGCCTATGGTATGTCACCTCACTTTCTAGTCTCAGTCCCTCACCTGTTAAATGAGAGAATATAGCTTATTTTGTAGAACTTTTTAAAAATTGTAGTAAAAAACAAAAACAAAACAACCTGTAGACCTATGTTAAGATTTGAATTAGATAACAGATATGAACTGTCTGGCACAACTGGACAGCACACAAAGTGCCCAGTAAACGGTAGCCATTATCACGACTCTTGTTATTACTGAACTGTGTCGCCCCAAAATTCACGTTAGAGCCCTACCCCCAATATGCTTATATTTGGAGACAGGGCCTTTAATGAGGTGATTACGGTTGAATAAGGTCATAAGGGTGGAGATACCAGGAGTGTGATCACAGGGAAGAAAGGCCACATGACACAGAATGAGGAAGGCCATCTGCGAGCCAAAGAGAGAGGCCTCAGAAGAAACCAGACCTGCCAACACCTTGATATTGGATCTCCAGACTTCAGAACTGCGAGGAAATAAATCTCTGTTGTTTAAACCACCCAGTCTGTAGTATATCCCTGTTTACGGAAGGAATGTCTATATTGTATCTTTCGCATATATTCAGTCTTGCCCATTTCATGTTTTAAAGTTTGGGGAGTGTTTTGGTATCTATATAGTTTCTCTGGCATTAATTTTTCTTTGACCCCAGAGTTGCTGTCCCTGGGTCAGATCACATACATTAGAAGGGTGAGAGTAAGGAATATACATTGAAGGCCTCTCCTGTTCCGTAAGTAACCTTCTGATAAAAGGGTTCTCTTTAAATGTTTACAGATTTTTAGATGACCTAAAAACAGCCACAACTGCCCAATATCTGGGTAACTGGGGAAGCATTCATTTGATCCCCTTGTTTATTAAAAACTATGGGGAAGCTCAAAAGTTCCAGGAAAGTTGGCAAGGTAACTTCAAATGGAATGCATAAGTTATTATACAAATTTATTAAGTACAAATCCCTTGTAAAGAAACTTTAATATTAAAAAAATTATAAATATATCCCAAGGAGAATTCTAGTCTCAACAAATGATAACAAATATAAGTACTAGCTCACTATGGCTTTTGGTCTGGCATCTGCAAGAGGAAATTATATACTGAACGAGTTTGAGTTTTATTTGGCTTTAAACTTTTCTACAATCTTATTAGAATATGGAGGGTCTGGTAACTCCATTCATTTTAAAACAAATCACCTCAGTCTGAAGAAGGTCCCAGAAGAAAATGGACTGAACCAAAACTATTTAGCTCCTCTCTTGGACAGGGGAACTCCACTCTTGCCAAATTTCTTAACTTCAGTTTAGATGTAGAGTGATCTGAGGATGGGTTTCAAATGTTGTCTATCTTATATCTAAAAAATGAATCTGTTATCCCTTCTCTCAATGACAGAGACATTTAGTTGAATATTTCTTCAAAACTCTATATTAGAGACTCTTAGAGAGAAAATCGTAGTTCCAAGCAACCTATGAATCAGAAACACACAAAATATTTTTTCCTCACTTCTTCTGTGTTGTTTTGAAAATTATGATCTTGTAAAAGTAAAAAACTGTTTTGTTAATGTCAAATATAGTTAAGATTTGTTGACATCAGGAAGTACAACAAAGTTCGCATGGGCTTTGATCTTGTTTCTGTCACTTAACACAACAAATGAATGTGCCTCTTCGTGGCTAAGTGCTCCGCAGCCAAGTGTGGACACAGCGAGCACCAGTCTACCTTAGAGACACTGGCAGCCACGTTCTTTACCATGAGAAGAGTGATATTAAAGGCCAGCGCTTTACTAAACTATTATTTGTCCTAATAAGAAAATCCATCTTGTGCCATATTACAGGCTTGCCTATTCCCCTGCTAGGCGACGTCTTCACCCTCACGAGAAGAGGCAAAAGCAGATAAATATGGCAAGTTCCAGTGCTAAAGAATGAGATCCATGAGCTGGTACGACAAGCCCTCAAACCTGGCAATTCCTCTCAGGGAAAAATTTACACGGTCTTGAAAACCTCAAAGTTCTTTCGAAAATTTCTTCTTACCTGGATGCCACTGAAATTCAGACAGAGGTGCATAATCATTTTCTTGCTGACATTATCACTAACGTTTACCTTGCAAAACTGGCCTCACTGATAGAAGAGCAAAGGAAATGGCTCGGCATGAATTGAATTTGAAGACTTTGAGAATTACAGGTTTCTTGACAGGAGCCTGGAAAAGTCTTGGCCATTCTGATCGTATCTCCTACCTCACGACTGGGAAGTTAGCACATGTTGCAACTAAAATAAAAATTTTGTGTCAAAGGGGAGAGCAAGGCTATAGTGCTTTGCCATTCTACAATTTTAACTTCCTTATTCAAGCCAAAGACTGGCAGGCTTCTCGGATATGTACCTCAAAGCCAAATTTAGGTTAATTTTTCGTTTCCTTTGCACATTTTTTCATATTTTTATTTTCACAAATTTTTCTACTCCAAAATGAGAAGTGACATAATATTTTTTTGCAAAGATATTCTCTTGTTTGAGAAGGAAATTAATTTCCAGTGCAATAAAATAAATTGTACATCCTAATGATGTAACTTCTGTGACTATCAATTACTGTGACTTTTCCAAGAATGGGCCACTTTTCTGCTATTTTTGCCTCTGTGTTAATTAGGGGAGAAAGGACTATGGGATTCAGAAACAGGAGACCCTACAAACCCTGAGAGACAGAGGGCTCTGCTTCCGCCTCCTGTGAGATCTCCTATACTTGGATTTCCATGTTGGGGTTCCCTGATTTGAGAACTCAAGCCTGGAGCGCCAGTTGCCAACCACTGCAGTTTCCTGAACACATTACACAGTTTTGTGGCTCCATGGCCGTGTTCATAGTACTGTATCCTTCTAGAACACCCTCCCCATTTTCCTTTCCTTGGCTGACTCACAATCACTACTTAAGTCACAGCTGAGGTGTCATCATGTCATGGGCCTTCCCCGAGCTCCCAGGTTGAGTGACACCCACTTACCAGCTTTCATGGCACTGTGGCTATCAGTCTGTTTTAACATTTACCATATTAAGTTGAAATGACTGGTTTAAGTATCTATTTCCTTTACTAGACAAATAGAAAAAGAAAAAGAGCAACTTTACAGTGGATAAACCTGACAAATGCCACCTTAACCAAGTAGGCAAAGTAATGCCATCAGTAATGGGACAAATAGGAGCATGTGCCTCCTGAGACAATATACTGAGAAGGACACAAGACTTCTGTGTATTCCTGCCAAAATGGGTATCTTAATTTGATTATGAGGAAACACCAGCCAAACCTAAAATGAAGGACATTTGACAAAATAAATGGCCTGTCTTAAAAACGTAAAGGTTGTGGACAACAAAGAAAGACTGAGGAACTGTTGTAGACTACAGGAGACTACAAGGACAGGAAAGCTAAATGGAATGTGTGATTCTGAATTAGATCCTGGACCAGAAAAACAATTTTTTCTCTTTTGCTATACAAGATACTAGTAAGAAAACTAGCAAAATTTGAAAGGTTTGGAGATTAGACAATAGTACTGTATCAATGTTAATTTCTTGTACTGTGGGTATAAAGGAATGCTGTTGTGTTGTCTTTAGGAAATACACACTGAAGTGTTGCTAACAACTTTCTGCAATGGTTCACAGAAAAATAATTAGAGAGTGAAGACAGAGAGAGAACAAACACAATATACCCACCATGATAAACTGTTAACATTTGGGGAGTTGGTGAAATTATATGGACGTTCTTCATACTATTTTTGCAACTTTTCTATAAGTCTTAAGCTATATCAAGATAAGTTTAAACATTTTAATTACAAAAACCTAAAGGAAAAAATTCCTTTCAGATGAGAATAATAAAGTGTGGGATTAGAAACGTGTCCACTATGTTCAGGGTAGATGGGAAAATCTGCAGTAATTACTTTTAAAGTGAAATCAGTGGTTACAAAGGGTGCTAATTGGAAGTTGGCACATTTCCAGGTTACTGACACTATCTCCCAAATTAACCCAACAAACTGGTCAGCAGAGCAGTAAGACGCATTTTCTTCACTGTGCTGTCATAAACAAGAAGCAAGAATATTGCATATAACCAAGCTATCTACCTGTTTTACAAATAAGTATTTTTCACACAGGCTTTACAAACTAAAAGTCTCATCTCCACCTTAAAGGCAATCATCCTACAGATACCCTACACAAAATATCAGGGACAACACATTGTACTAGGATTACAATTTGTAGTGTATTGACGTTCACTGCCAGCAGTGGCATCATCTCTATGGGGCTAGTCATTCCAGAGAGATGGCATTCTCCATGACAAGATCAGATCGACTGTACTAGCTACGGGGCTATGAAGCAGATGAGGAAGACTTGTGTCCATGTGTCACCAGGAAGATGATCACGATATCTGGGGCACATGTGCATGTAGACGTAAGTCATGGGAACAGGCATAAAGTGGGAACTGCAAGGAATCACAAAGGAGCTCCCTATAAAGGCCTCCATGTGGGGAAAGGAATTGATTTATTGGCTCAACCACAGAAGATACAGGAAAGCAGATTTCAACCCAACAAAGAAAACAATTTCTAACAGAGCTCTCTACCAATAGCACAAGTGGCCTTGTGAAGTAGTGAGCTTCTTACCTGAATATATTCACGTACATCCAAGATACACTCTTCAAGTACTACAAGGATTAAGTTTCTTACACCATCTAGGCTTGATCTAGAAACAATGAAGGTCAGATTTCTCGATGGCAGCATCCCCGGCCTCTACCCACTAGATATCATAGCACTCCTCCCTCTGAGTTTTGACAGCCAAAAATGTCTCCAGAAAATACTATAGCATTTCAGAGGAGGGCCTCAGGTAGTGAGCGGAGGACTTACGGAGAAGGTAAGATTTGAGATAAGTCTTGGAGTACAAGTCTGAAGAAGGGTAGAGGAAACAGTAGGCTTTCTTTGGAGAGGGATGATAGGAGACCAGGTGAGGAGGTGGGAGGAAGGGAAAAGGCCCTAGTGCGGTCATTAGGAAGTCAGTTGGCCAAACAAAAGGGTTCAATAGTAGCTAAGGCTAGAAGTATTTGTAATGTTGTAATATGTTGAAGGAATTTCCAATCGAAAGTTAAAGGTTGCTGAGGTTGGCATCTCAACCTATCCATGCCACAGGAAAATTAATGTTGAACGCAGTCCTGGATGGCACAATGTTCTGGGGAAACGGTGGGGTGCTGGAGAGTTAGGCAACATACCATAGTATCTACTCCATTTTAAAAAATAAATGTTTGCTTTCTTACCTGCTATTGCTCTTTCTTTCTGAATGACACACATCTGACTCTTATTTTAAAGTCTACTTTAAAGCCAGGCTGGTGGGGCTCAGTGCGTGAGCATTGACCTATGATCCAGGAGATTGCAGTTCAGTTCCCTGTCAGGGCACATGCCCAGGTTGTGGGTTGTGGGCTCAATCCCCAGTATGGGGCCTGAAGGAGGCAGCAAATCAATGACTCTTTCATCACTGATGTTTCTATTTCTCTCTCCTTCTCCCTTCCTCTCTTTGAAATCAATAAAGATATATATATTTTAAAATAATCAAAAAATAGTCTAAAGAGAGGCTGAAAGCAAGCGTGTGTGTGTGTGTGTGTGTGTGTGTGTGTGTGTGTGTGGAGTAGGGGTGATAGCACTCACCAGGCACCAAACTGAAATGGAACGTATTTCCTGAAAAATGGTAGAATGTTAACATTCTTCAATAGTCAACACTCACATGCCAAGAAGATTGGAATTTGCAAGTGTGTGGATGACCAACACTTCAGTCTTCATTTTGTTCGGTTCTATATATGCAAATATGGACCGCAGGAGGGTTTTCTCATGTCATGCAAGGAGGGTGAGAGAACTGGGCTGTAGCACGGTGGTGGACAGGGTTTGGTCAGGGCTAGTGTTAGCCTTAAGGACCAAGCCACGTTAAAGACCAAGTTACCTTCAGAGGATTGATTCTTCTCTTGGTGTGAGGCTCAGATGTACTTAAAAAAGCTCTAGAAGGACTCAGCTTGGAGGGTCTGTTGGACTCTTGAAGGCTCTAAAAGGGCGGCTGCTAGTGCGCCTCCTCTGGCTGGCACTGGCGGCAGTGCAGCAGCGCGAGCATCCAGGAGGCTCTGAAAGCCGGAGGATGCCTGAGATTCCCCACCGACAGAAGCCGAGACTGGCTGGCCCTAGGGCCCCTTTGTGCGCTCAACTGCGTGAGACAGCAAACACCTTTCTGCTGATTCCATTGTCTTGCTGTTTAGAAAAATGACAGTCTCTTTGAGGAACAGGAAACTGCAGGCTTTCTGTAAGAAACATACTGAACCACCTCCTCCCCAAGCAAATGAACCTTTTCTAACTAATTCTTCCCCTGCATTCCAAAAATGTCTGCAATGGAACCTCCCATCGACCTCTGCCTGTTCTTTATGAGGCATAATTCCCATCAGTCTCCAGAATTATCTACTGTTACCACTTTATCTTTCAGGAAAGATGCAAAGCGACTCCATTTGCCTTTAAAATTTAGGCTCACATTCACTAAAATATTTTTATTTTTAAAAATGGAGAAATAGAGACCAAAATATTTACAGTTAGAGGAGATTTAAAATAAAAGCATTACAAATGCAAATGAGTTTGTACAAACGAAGAGCTTTCAATCCGGGCTGCCTGCTGAGCCAGCCACAAAACGGCAGCACCTTCTGCCAAGCATCTCACATTAAATGGAGGAGCTTTCTCGGGGGCTAAGAAAAAGTTATTAAGAGTGTGAGCTTTGGCCATTATTTCACAATTGAGTTACCCTCTATCCCAAGGGCAACATTTTGCAGCTGTTTGCAGTGAGTCAGTACTTTCTTTTCATTCTTTCCTTTTTTAAATCTTTCTTCCTCCTATTTGGGTAAATTACCCTTTACATTTTTGCCTGTGACTAGAGCCATAAGAACAAAGTTTGGGCCTGCTTCTTGCTGTTGTAAATAGCTGTCTGCCTTTTAAAGGCAAAACTGAAACAGCAAGTCGTGATGTTAACTCATTTGAATTAAAGTTACAAAATGATCGACAGATGAGGTACATACAAAATTAGCAGTAATGCCACTTTCAGGTGACTGAAAACACCTTTCAGAGGTGGCTATGTTTATAACTTAGTCTCATTGCATACATTTCTTTCCCCTAGAATTAGCAATATTTGCTTGTCAAAAATACTTGGTACTCTTGACTTGGGGTAGCAAATACACAATACAGTATAGAGATGATATGTTGTAGAATTGTGCACCTGAAACCTGTATAATTTTGTTAACCAGTGTCAATGCAATAAATTCAATAAAAAAGGAAAAAAATACTTGGTACAATCTGTGCCAAGCATACAAATTAGACCAACTGCAAGAGTATTTCTCACAATGCTTGAGATTATATCAACCTGTGGTTGTCAAAGCAGGGTCCCCTGACCAGCAGCATCAGTAGGAACTTGTTAGAAACGTTGCTTTTTGGGACCCACCCCAGATTCAAAGAGTCAGGAATTCTGAGGAAGGGGCCCTGCTGTCCATGCTCTAAGAAGCCCTTCCAGGGGTTCTGATGGGCGCTCAGGTTTGTAGTGGCTAAGAGGGCTCTGGCTAGATGTTCAAATCCACTCCCTGTGTGCTGTCATTGTCTCACTTTCTTCACCAGTAAAACTGAGAAAATTATGGGAAGGGGTCTTACAGAATTGCTGTGAGGAGGAAAGTAGTTCATGAACATAAAATGTTTACTGTGGTTGCCTGGGGCTGGTGGTGGGAGCAGGGCTTGCCTGCAAACAGGAAGAAGGGAACTCTGGAGTGATGCAAATGTTCTAAAACTGAATTGCAGTGATGCCTGCATGACTATAAGTTTACTAAAAACCATTGAATTATAATTTACAAGGGGTGAGTGTTATTGTCTATAAAGTATACTTTAATAAAACATAAGAAGGTGTGGAAGAGTGCCTAGTTCATAGGAATCAGACGTCGGCTCTTATCATTTAAGCCATTCAAACAGGTATCAAATTGCTCAAGTTCTAAAAGAAACTAATCTCCAAAGTGTGAGGGTCTTATTCTCCTTAGATATCTTGAGTGGAATCTGTTGTTAGCAACTCAAAAGTAAGTTAGGCCCTGTGGCAAGCATTATTATGAAGATTTTACAGATGGAAACTGATATCCCATAGAGACAGTAATATGTCCATAGCGAGAAGATATGTAACCAATCCAGTTATGTCACTGCATAGATTTAACTTTCCTTGTGGAGAATGTCGGGTGTGCATATATGCTCTCACTCACGACGGCAGGCTTGGTTAGTGCATCTCCATTCCATTACGCAGCAATGCAGCGTCAGCTGAGCTGACTGTGATACAGGCAAGAAAAGTGACACACGACGAAATACAGAAAGAGAGAGGGGAGGCCTTGGATAGAACCTTAGGAAACCACATTTTAGTGCCAGAGCTATATGTAACTAGATATTTAATAAAATTCATTGATTTTGTTGACAATTGACAGTGTTGACCTTGCCCTGAGCCCTGTGCTTCAGGAAAATAGAAATTATCTCGGGATCCTACACTCGTGTGTCTCGTCAATGGCTAAAGGGAGAAAGCCTTAGAAAGCCTCTTCCCACATGGCTTAGAAAAGACTGTCCACTTTGCCTCATGAATCCCACAAGACTCAAGATGACCCCCCTTGTGTACCTGCCTCTGTATAACCCACACCCTTCCTTTTGAGACATTCTTCATTAATAACCATTCTCCCTCTTGCAGTGGCCTGAATAAATTTATGTTCTCAATTGTCCAGTGCACTTTGTTTTTGATACAGTAAGTATAAAGAATAAGTCTGGCTGGCCTTTCCATTCGCTTTTGGCTAACAATGTTATTTGAAACACTTGACATTTTACAGTTTTTTAGAATATATACATATACCCACACACATAGCCATACCTATATTAGCTTTTAAATTACATCTATTAACGCTCAGTACAAAAAGGAGGGGTAAAATTAATTTGCATATACAACCTCCTACAACTGATCACGTAGGGCAAAGGTGGACACTCTGTTTTCTATAAAGGGCCAGATAAATCGTAAATATTTTCGGCTTTGCATGTCATACTGTCTGTCACTACTCAACTCTGCCACAGTAGCATGAAAGCATCCACAGAGAAAACATAAATGAATGGGTGTGACTGCGTCCAATAAAACTGTATCTACAAAGTAAGTGGGGGCTGTCGCTTACCCATGATCTAGAGCAGCGTCTCCCAAAGGCATTCCACAGAACAACCCTTTTAGGGCTTGTTAATATATCATTACAGCCCAGCCAGGCATGGCTCAGCGGTTGAGCATCGACCTAGGATCCAGGCAATCGGGGTTCGATTCCTGGTCAGGGCACATGCCCGGTTGCAGCCTTGATCAATGACTCTCTCATCATTGATGTTTCTATCTCTCTCTCCCTCTCCTTTCCTCTCTCTGAAATCAATAAAGATATATATTTTTAAAATATATATATATATATATATATATATATCATTACAAAGGATGGGGACAAGAACAGGTGGCCCGTGGTAAAACAGGTTTGGGGAAAATTGGGAAATGGGCATCTTTACCACAGCCCTTCTCAACAGCTTTAAAACACTAACGTGCACTGTGAATCTCCAAGGGATACCTTGCAAAATTTTTCCAAAACTCAAATCAGAGGTTTGTTTCTTAAAGTATTTTTACAAATCTATAGAATTAGTAAACCAACATATTTTTAAAAATACTAACTATATTTTAAAAGTACCTAGGTATTTGAAACATTTGGGTGGGGTCACCTTTCTAAAATGTATTAGAAGATTCCTACTTATAGAAGATACTACAGAGGACATAATTTAGCTTATTCTAATTGAAACAGGTCCCTACAAGTCACCTGGAACTGTACTTCCTGTAAGATTAGAGTTTTCTTAGTAAAGACTGAGAAGTCCTGATTCACCCTCTCAAGTTTGTTTCTAAAATAAATTAGTATCCTAATACATATCATTTTAACCTTATTTTTATGTCAATATAGTTCATATATTGCATCTTTCCATGTTAATAAACACTGACCTAATCATAATGTTAATGGCTTCATATTAATACTCTACCATATGGAATACCATAATTTCTTTAATCAACCCCTGTTGATGGACAGTCTGGCAGTTTTTAATTACTTCACTAACATAAACAACACTATGGTTGGTGAATATCACGGACATATATCTTTGGGAACTCGTCCAATTAATTTCCATGGTGGACTCTGGCCTCAGCCCTTTCACACTGAAGTCATCCGCGGTGCAGGACATAGCGTCATGTGAGCCCCACCTCCTATTCCTGGTGTTGGCTGATGACTGAATAAAGGTCAGCAAGCGAAGGGCTATCCAGTGACCCACTAAACAACTACATGAAATGGGCCAGCCAAGCTTCCCTCTCTCAGGAATGAGGCCGTTTCCAGAGAAAGCGTGACTTAGAGAAGGGCTGGCTAATGAGGCTGTGCTGGGGGTGTCAATGTGCCATATGAAGTCCTCAGGTATATGGCCAAGATTGCAGCCTGTCTGGAGGAAGTGAAAGTCAGGGGTGAGTGGAGGTGCTCAGTCCTGTCAGTGGTGGTGCCCTAGGATGGGCATCCAGGAGCTGCTCTCTCTGGGCTTCTGATCACAGCTCTACCATGGGAGAGCCTGAGGTTAAGCCCCATTTCTGGTACTGGCTATGTGACCCTGGGAAAGTCACTTAACATTTGTATGTCTCTAGTCTTTGATCTCAAAAATGCAAATAGTAACAGTATTTACCTCATGAGAAGCTTAAATAAGAAGATAATCTAAAATGCCTCACACATCTTATTAGCTCTCATAATTTTACGGTATTATTATGATCTGAGCCATTTTGGACCCAAAAAAAACACCAGTTAATACATTTCCCAGGGCTTGGGTGATTGGCCTTTGATGATTGGCCTTGTCCAAAGGCCTCTGTATGCATATCCTGGTAATACGTGTAGGAAACTTGAATGAATCTCCCAAAAGCAAAATAACCTAAGTAAACAATTCCTTAAGATAAATTCCTAGAGTTAGGACTGTCAGGTCGAAGAGGCGTATAATTGTCTCGAAGGAACGCCTATTACAAGCTACTGATATTGGACATTAGTGTGGGCTGCTGCTTCTGAAGGAACTGACCCATGTAAGAGCTAAACTCTAGAAATGCTTCATACACATGAACTGATGATCTGTAAATGGCTGTTATATGATTGAGTATCTGTGTTCAACATCAACATGGGACTCAGAAGCCACAACCAGAAACCAATAGAGCACCTCCCCTACCCACCAGAGCTGCCACAGTGAGTTGGTTCTCAAGGACACAAAGAATGGGAGAGAAAGAGATGGCCTACTAGCCAGTGCTTTAAAGGCCAATGCAGAAACACAGGCCCAAACTACAAACCCTTTCCACGGTCATGAAAGCAGTGGGGCGGGACAGGTTCTCCCTTCTACCCACCCACTCACTCCCTTTCCTCCCCTCCTCCCCTCAGCTCCCCTGCTAGATTGCTAGATCTTAGAACAACGCTTTCAGTTCAGTTCTGAAGAGGGGGAGAGGAGATTAAAAATGGAAAGGGCAAGAGAGCTGGGGGTGGGGATAGGAATGCAAGGAGGAGTAAGCCAGGGTGAAATTCCTCAAGTCCATATTCCTACAATGGCCCTAGGTCCTAGCACTGTATCATAGAGTGAACAATAAAAAATAAATAAAACAAGCCCTGGCCAGGTGGCTCAGCTGGTTGGAGCATCCTCCAGTATACCAGAAGGCTGCAAGTTCACGTCCCAGTCAGGGTCCACACCTAGGCTGAAGGTTCGATTCCTGGTCAGGACACATACTTAGGTTGCAGGGTCGGTCCCAGCTGGGGCATGCACCGGAGGCAACGGAACGATGTTTCTCTCTCTCCCCCGCCCTTCCTTTCTCTCTAGAATCAATAAAAAACAAAACAAAACATATCCTCCAGTGAGGATTAAAGTAAACAAACAAATAAATAAATAAAACAAAACTATAGCTAACAAGTTTACAGGAACAGTTTTACAGAGGTATTCCCCAGAATCAGTGAGGGAGTCACTTCGAAATACATACGGCGAGCTTTCACCCAGAGCCAATACACAGGCTTTGGGAAAAGTAGGTTTACAGTTATTTGTGTGGAAAATAATACAATAATTAATAAATAATAATAAAAGAATAAACTCCATTTCCCATAATCACAACTGTAAACCTACTTTTGCCCCACCTGTACTGCTGGGTTAAAATTTATACTGGGGGAAATAAACAAAACAACTGCTGCTTTCTGAGCTCCACTAGTTTCTTCTAAGTTCCATCTGTCTATTTGATATCTGATAATATCTGGAAGAAATTAACAGTGGGCTCTCAAATTCTACATATGCCAAATAAATCTATAGGAAGAAAAAGGAAAATGCAAACGTCTCCAATGATCTCTATAACCTCAGGCTTTTATCTCAAGGACTTTAAAAACAATGTTTAGAAGTTTAGAATGGGAGTACAGGAGTGATCACAGTACATCAAAAACTTTAGGTGCGTGCTGATGAGCTATTCTATTCCTTCCTTAGCAGTTTTCTATTTTTGGAGGGCATAATCCCATGCATACTGCTTATAGCATCTGAGCACTTTCCTTAGGATGGGTCAAAGTGTCAAGGGTTTCAGGAGGACCCGATCAGTTCCTGCAGACCACTGTGTAGTTGCTAATGACTTAAAATAGGGCCATAGTTCTTACAGTCGCAGTACTGGGATCATAAACACAAACGACCACCTGAGACCACAGAGGACCGGATATGAGCTACTTATAGTAAAACTAAACCAGGAACAAGAATAGCAGGAAAGCTGCCTATTTTCTTGTAGTGAGGTCCTTTGAAGTAACCTATTTATTAAACATTATATTACAGTGCCCAAAACAAAAATCTTTGAAGGCAGGTTATCCTACTCTGCACAGTGGCCTACTGCTAACGAGTCGCTTCCTTTTCCTCTTGGTTTTGTTTTTTCATTTGTGAAACTGAAACCTGGGTTGTTTTCCTCCACCTATGAAACCAGCTGGCACAAAGCTCCCCTTCTGGCAATCATGGTAACACCATGCACCAACCCATCCCTTTCTCATCATCACCACATGAGAAAATGTGCTCATTAAGAAGTTGCTATATAAATAATAAGTTCAGCAACTTCTCTAAAGCCAAGTACTAGGCTAGAGGAAGGAAATGATGAAATGAAAGGTCTAAAAATGTCAAGAATTCAAGTAATAGGATACATGCCTTGTTTTAGCTAGCATTCTTCTACTTTTCAATTAATCAAGTCCCCTAGATACATCAATAATAGTCAGATCTTAAAGAAATGTTCAAAAGAAGAGCAAAAGGGTGACACAGTTTACTTTTCCAAACTAATCATTAATTTACGAGTCTTCAACCTGGAGGAGTAATGAGAAGTGAAACTCCCGATGGGCCCGCACCTGTAGTAATATGTTGCTGGTGCTGTGGCAGACCCTGGCCAGCTCACAAAAGGGGTCTAGCTCAGTGTGTGCCAAGAGGAGAAAGGAGAGAGGCATTGCTGGACGTATGACTCTGCCTCTCTCAACATGGCTGGGACGGCGGGAAGCTCTTTAAAAGCTAGAAATACATCAAAGGGTGAATGCAGATTAAGCTCTGCGCCTTTTTTTCTGAAAGGCTCACTTTTGTTCCTAATATAAAGTCTTAGATGGTATTTCTTTAGATCATAAAGCAAGTTGTACTTTTAATGATGGATTAAAAATTATAAAAGTAAAAAATGGCCTGTTCTCACCATTCTTTTTTTTTTTTTTTTTTTAAGTGATGAATGCAGGCAAAGACCAGTCTAGGCCAAATTCATCTCTTGCTCGGGAGGTTGAGTAAGCCAAGTGTGATGTTAGTACAAAGTCGAATTTGGATAACGTAGTCACTTCGTTGTTAATTCCATCATTAGAAACACTAGAAAATAAATATATAATAGCACCTAACACATGTAACTTTAAAAATAGTAGGAATCTTGACTCCAGAGTGTGAGGTAAAATAAGCTTATGCAAAAACTGGTATTTTGAAATGGGAAAGCTTCCTGTGTCAACAGAATAAGGATTATTAAGTAGGTGAACACTTTCACAAAGGGAAAAGGAGTCCACTGGGCTCCTCAGACAGCCTAGCACCCTACCAGCTTTCCTGCATGTGCTCTTGTCCTTCCCCGTTCCTCTGGCCTAGACGCAGCTTTCCTCCCGTTAGCCGGGAGCCCTCCACTTAAACCCTGGGCCTGTTCTCCGCCCCACCACACCCCCACCTCCCCCAGGACCCTGCTTCATCAACTATACTCTTGTTCTCCTTCCATTAGCTTCTTCTCTTCAGCCTAAAAACCAGTGTGAGTCATTCCCAGTGAGAAAACAAATTCTCCCTCACCTCCACGACCCTTCTGGTTTCAGCCTTCCACTGCCCCAGCCCTGGTGTCCATGACCACACTTCTGTTCCCCACGAAGCCTGCTGCAGGGCGGCTGTCATCCCCACCACTCTACCCAGACGACACACTATGTGAGGCTTCCACACATTAGATATTTCAGGGAAAAAGGCTGTTTCTGAAACATTCCTATTAGAATGAAGAAACATGTCACGTTGAGTGAGTCAGAGACTTTACGTCTAAGTTAGATGCCCTTAGGAAACAGCTATGGCCACTAGAAAGCTCCCAGGATCATGTCTCATAAAGGTAAATGAACTTTACTCCTGGGTGTACTGTTAGTTAAAT
Source organism: Miniopterus natalensis (assembly GCF_054644295.1). NCBI lineage: Eukaryota > Metazoa > Chordata > Mammalia > Chiroptera > Miniopteridae > Miniopterus > Miniopterus natalensis. The sequence goes on from NC_142082.1 coordinate 34,831,951, forward strand.
GTACTGAGGTTACTTTGCGCCAGGAACTATATACTAAGTGCCATGCGTGCATTTTCTCACTTAATCCTCACAATAGCCAATAAGGTAGGTGGTATTATTACTCTCATTTGACAGACCAGGAACTAGACTTAGAGAGTTAAGTGAGACTACGATCAAATAGACAATAAATAAATGTCTGCCTCACTTTAAAACATGTACCCTTAGTCATTACCCTATAAAAAGCTATTTTTTAAAAAAGCTTTGATTCTTTATTTTTTAGAATATTTTTAGGTTTAAGCAAAATTAAGTGGAAGATACAAAAACTTCCTATATACCCCCTGCCTCCACACATGCATAACCACTCTCTTATCAACATGTAAATTACTTTCTTAATATAAATAGGTGGGGAATACATAACTGAAGTAAGAGCTTTACATTTGTGGAAAGAGACAAGGGGGGCTCTTATTTTTAAAAGAGAGAATAAAGTGATAAACTTCAGAATTCAAAGTCTTCATCTTCCTTCTTACTCAATTTCCTTCCCCCACCCCACTGGGTACTCTGAGGATGGACCCGAGTTCTTAGGTTTTGCTCTGAGGAGCTAAGAAAGGTTCTTTTGTGGACATATGAATTTATGCTTATTACACTGTACACACCAACTGGTTGCCATTGGATACTTACTTGTAATTTACACTTTTGTCCTATTGAACTTGATCTATTTTCCCAGCACCTAGAACACTGTTCGGCACATTGTAGCCCCCAACAGATACTTGTTGAATAAATGAGTAAATGGATCACAAACTTCCACGTTTATGCAAAATAACAATGGTGCATAGACAAGGGCTTTTGCTGCTAATTTTGAACTAGTGACTCGAAAAGATACTTAATATGTTTTTCCTTCTACACAATATTAATGGTAATTAAATACAGTGTCAGTTATGATATCCCTTACAAACACACGTAGGTGGTCTACAGAACAGGATTAGTACTAAATGACTAAGGAATTAAAGCCCTGGTATTTGAAGCTTTGACAAATATTTTCACTCCAAATGTCAGTTCATAGGCAATAGGAGGAAACTGCTCAATAATGTGCAAAAAAATATTATTAGTTGGTTTAAATCTCAAAATGTTATAAGGTACCTATTAAAAAATTACACAAACAGCATTAACTTTCTCTTCAATGCTGATTATTCCCCTTTCCTCTCTTTATGTAATGACCTTCCTGCACAGCATGTGCTACCATAAAAAAATAAAATAAAAAGCCTAGGGGAATGAAAGGAACTGCTTGCTTAATACCAAAAACATTTGATTTCAGAAAGGAGGAGACAACAATGTAATAGAAAATATAATTAAAATGTACGTGCTTTGTTGTTTCATTAGGGTTACACTAACACATAGTTTTGGCTACTTTTGCATGAATTATGAGTTCTAGGGAAAGGAGGACTCCTCTATAGAAAGTACTAAAAACAAGTCCTTTCTAGCCACAAGGTGGCTAGAATTAAAAAGCTAGACATTAAAAGTCTAGATGTTAACTAGACTTATTGTAGTGATAGTTTTGCAATATATATACGTATCAAACTATTATGTTGTACACCTGAAATATCATGTTATATGTCCATTATACCCCCATTGAGAAAGAGATAACATATTGACGAAAATGTAGAGAAATTAAATCACACACACAGTTCTGAGTGGAAATGTAAAATGTTGTAGCTGCTTTGGAAAACAGCCTGGAAGTTCCTCCCAAAGTTAAATATAGAGTTACCATATGACCCAGAATCCTACTTATAGGTATACAGCCAAGAAAAAAGAAAACGTATGCCCACACAAAAACCTATACAAGAATGTTCACGGCAGCATTATTCATAATAGCTAATAAAGTAAAAAAAAAAACAACACCTCAAATGCCCCCAGTGAAGAAAGGGTACGCAAACTGTGGTATATCCACACAATAGAAGAACATTTGGCAAAAGCATGAATCAAGTACTCATGCTACAAGAGGGACGAAACTTTGAAAACATTACACTGAGTGAAAGAAGCCAGTTACAAAAGATCACATATTGTGCTTTTGTTTCTATGAAATGTCCAGAATAAGCATATATATAAAGATAAAAAGTAGATTAGTGGCTGGCAGGGTTGAAGGAAAATGAGGAGTGACTGCTAACAGGTACAAGGCTTCTTTTGAGGGGGTGAGAAAAATGCTCTAAAACTGACTGTGGCCCAGCCAGGTGTGGCTCAGCGGTTGAACGTCGACCTAGGATCCAAGAGATCGAGGTTCGATTCCCGGTCAGGGCACATGCCCGGGTTGCGGGCTCGATCCCCAATGACTCTCTCATCATTGATGTTTCTGTCTGTCTCTCTCTCCCTTTCCTTTCCTCTCTCTGAAATCAATAAAGATATATTTAAAAAAAAAAAAAAAAAGAACCTTAAAAAACAAAAAACAACTGATTGTGGTGATGGCTGCACAGCTCTGGACTGAAAACCACTGACCTGTACACGTAAAATGGGCGACTTGCGTGGAATGTGAAGTATATCTCAATAAAACTGCGTTTTGAAAAGGCCTTAGGGGCAGCCATTAGAAAATTCCCTATGAGTCAAGCAGTTAAATACTCTGGACATAGGCAAAAAGTAAAAATGGACATACAAGAGAGGGAAGTAGTAAACATGCAAAAATAGCTACAAGAACAAGAACAAAAATAGCAGTGTTGTAATAAATTTAAGAAAATTGCTTCTAAGGGCTAATATTCAGCATTATATAGTAGGCAGGATGCTGATTATTCCAGTCAAAAATAACTACTTTTTACATTCATAAAAGAAAAATCTGAGTCTATAACTTAGAAATTCTACTTAAAAGTCAAATTAACTTATTTGCATTTGAAATGAAGAACAAAGAGGTTTCCTTTCTAGCAGTTTCGATCTACTTTAGACAGATATTTATTAAATATTTATTAAAATGCTTTGGCTTGAAATAATACTAGAGACAACAGAAAGAAAACAAATATGAGCAATTCAATTCTATACCTTCTGTTCAATAAAACTCGCTTCTCCATGGCAGGTGGTACAGAGAACTCTACCCAGGGGGTTAATCAAAATTCCCTTAGAATAATTGAAAAGCATCTGCATTTTCCCCCCAGAAACCACAAAAAAGTCACAGTAAGCAGAACATATAATCTTGGTTATTAGCACTGAGCCTGTAGCAGCACAATGTGCTGTCCCCAGAAATTAAGTGACAGTACACAATATCATCGTGTGATAAGCCAGGGATGTCTCCCCAAATAAAATTCAAGGAAATCAAAAGATAGACAATGATAGTAAGTTGCATGTGTGATGTTTTGCTACTGTTGTGAAGCAAAGTGCACATTGTGACACACGTAATAATTCTCAGAGCAGGATGGTGCTGGGAAAGACCTCAGGGGTCACTGACCCCAACCTTTCATTTCACAACAAAGAAAAGGTCACACAACCAGTTTAAAGCATTACTGGGACTAGAAATGGGATCTTCCAGGGCTCCTGGGATGAAATATTTTTCCTGCTTGGGTATATGCACTACAGAGAGTGCTACCTAAGAAGTAGAAAGTTCTTAGGAACTTCTGAGAGCTACGCTTGTAAAACTCCACACAGACGTGCTGTAACTCGTCATCGGTGAAAGTTCATGACCAGAGAGTTTGGGGACACTGCAAGTTCCAACTAAAGTGATCTGCGTGCCAGCCTAAAGAAAGCAGGACTATAGTTCCATGTATTAAGGTCTGTAACTATAGTTCAGGTAGGTGCAGCCTGATCCGCTGCACGAGTCCTTTCTGAGGGAAGCTGGACTCCGGCATAGGGGGGAGGCAAGGAGGTGAACCCGGGAGGTGTTCCTGTTGAGAGTCAGAAGTGACTCACCAGGGTTCATTCAGCAGAGCATAGGTACAAGTAGGTTTCCCTGTGCACAGACTATCATGTAAACCAGCCTAGTTTTGAAATTATTTTGACTAACGAGCTTCCTTATTATTCAGGCAATGTTCTGGAGAGAAGACTTAAAGAGGAAAAAATATTCCTCACCTCAAATTAAATGCACACTCTGGTTTAGGTGACAGTCTGTGAGTTTAGTTACTGTCCATCGGTTCCCTTGGACCTGATTATCTCCAGGTTCTCTGTGTATTAATCATCTGTTTTTGTTGTTGTTTTAATTTTTTGTATCTTATAATGTTTTGACATCTTGGGGGCTGTACAGACCTGGGGAGAGACTGCCTCTCCCAGAGCGTCTACAGATAGGGAAGAACGGACCTGGGAGCAGGCCTCTAATAAATGCAAGCTAACCACCCCCTTCATCTCACACACACCAAGCCACGATTTCCCTTGCCCTACATCATCTCAGGGCCAAAGCGCATCGGCATTATTCAAACTTGACAATCCTAAATTGTTTACCCTGCCCTACCTTTCCTTTCCTTCAGAAACCCCAAATGCAGCTACTGCCCAAGCTCCTGTCTTGCTCCCTTTTGCCCCCTGACCAACCCTGGTGCTTTCCCAGTGTCTCTGCACAGTATGGGGTGTCCCCTAACCTTGGAAAATGTAAGGCAATTCTTTTCAGTTGGCACTCAGTCACCTCCATACATTAAAATCCTGCCGGTACATTTCAGAACACCCTGCAAAGTCAAGACCACATCTGCAGACCACGCAGCGGGGTCCCTGAGGGAGTGAGGTCAGGGAGCTGATGCCTGGGCACCGCTCCCACCTCCTCATAACCCTGACTTCACACCACAGAGCAGCCGGAAGATACAGGCTTTATCAAAGGCTCAGATGCACCATGTGCACACATGGGGCATACAGATATATTTATACAGGTTTATTTCCAACAAATTGATAAACTGATACAATAATACCTAACTGACTTTTACTCTGAGTAGCTGTGGCATTAACAGAGGTGATCCAATGAGAAAACCCTTCTGATGGCAGGCTTGAACTGTAAAAAGATTGTCCTTTTTAAAAAGAAATTTAGATACAATCAAGAATATAAAAAATAACATAAAGTCCTTTGGATCATAACTGCAAACACTGATTGAGGGAAAACTTTACTTATGATATGTTGGTCAAAATTTTGTGAAGACTCAAATGCACACAGAGAGGGTCATCAATGTTAGGATAAAATAGTAAAACAACATACTCAATATAAATGTACATGGGGCCCAGTTCTTTTTCTAAAATGATCGAGATGCCTGTAGTTCTTTCAATTTACAAATTAAGGCTGGGTGAGGTGATCTGGAATGAACAGGGTGTAATAGCTGTGGACTATTTATCCATGGGACATGTAAGTTTGCAGAGTACTAGAGAGCGTTGTGAAGGGTTTCAGAGATGCTCACATAGTTCTATGCCCTTCCATAATTATCTAGAGCAGAACTCTCAGCGCTTGACATTTTACATTGGATAGTCTACCCTATTTGATACACCAGGGACAGGACTTCTACAAGTTTAAGGACTAAACGAAAAGTTGCAGCTTCTGAGATACAGTAGTAATTGTAACTCTAGCTGTTGACTCAGGATGTGACAACCTTTGGTAAACAGTAACAGTACAGCTATTCCAACAGGAAAAAGGATCCAAATAAACAGAACCAGTTGCCCTAAATTTCATGAAGGGCTGCCCATGACAGATTTGGTTTATGCTCCAATATGAGGAAGACTACGAGTAACCCTTATACTGCCACACTGCCAACCATTAAACATGTTCCTAAAGCAAACAGAACATGAGGCTACTAAAGTTTATTGTTACTTTCTCTGCACAAGGCATCTGAGGAAGTCAGGATGTATATAAGACTTAGTAAGCTTCAGGCCACTGAGAAGTATCACATCTGATATAGACATTTCATCTCTAGAACCTTACACTTATTAGTGACATGGGAAGGAAAACTCTGAAACCCCAACTGCTACAGTCAGCCAGGCCAGTGCTCAACTGGGGTGATTTGGCACCTCCCCACTCCTGTGACCATCTGAAATGTCTGGAGACAATTTTGGTTGTTACATCTGGAGAGATGCTTTGCACCTCGTGGGTAGAGACCAGGGATGCTGCTAACATCCCATAATGCACAGAGCAGACTCCTATGACAAAGAATTATCCAGTTCAAAACTTCATTATTGCCTAGGTTGAGAAATCCTGCTCTAGGCCCAAAACAAAAATTATCAGTGTCCTGTGATATAAGATTTGAAATAACTTAGACTAAATTTAAAGTGCTGTGCAGTTGATAAGTAAACTTAAAAGATATAGTTGATGATACTATGGATTTAATTATATTTTAGGTCCTATCACATCTCTTTCTGGTTAAAAAAAATTATGTATTGTAAACATTTATACTAATTTATTAATTAGCTCAAATAATCAAATGCTTATCCTATCCTCATTATAACAAGAAATATTCAGAACATTGTTCCTACACTTCACTTATAACGCCAGTAATGTTATGTATTTTAGGGGATCCATTTCTTAAACTAGATACTAATTCCATATTAAGTGCCAAAATATGTTCCCAAACCTAGTCCTGGTGTATTTTAAACTGATTTCTTATGAATGCAGATCCAAAGGCCTCACCTCAGACCTCGGGAATCAGCCTCACTTGGGAATGGAACCTGGAAATTTGCATTTTCACGGGCTCTCCAGGTGATTCCAATGCATGCTCAAGTTTGAGAACCACTGACAGACTATTTTTGCTTCTATGAGAAAAGAGCTGCCATTTCCACATCATACTCATCATCAGTTAAATAGCAACAATCAAATAATTTATATGTTCGAAAGATCAACAGTATGCAGAACTGCACCACAGTGGCCTTAAATGACCTCCCTGAACTAATATCACCTCAGAGTGAGGCTGGCAGAGAAAAGAAGGCCCATAAGAACCATCATAAAGTGTCCACCATCAGAAGTATTAGCCTTTCAAACACAAGATGCCTAAGTCTTCCTGGTCCAGACAATCCTCGGTGAGCTTCCTTCTGCAAGGAAGAGAATATGCTAAGAATCTGGCTGCCACGAGCTGCAGGCTTACACGTGCGCTCTATCTTAGGCACTCAACGGCAAATAACACGCTAAGTGTGTGTATGGATGTGGGGGGTTATAACCATAGGATGAACAAAAATTAGACTTTCCAAATAAAAGAGAAATATTTTCCCTCTGAATTTCTCTACAGACTGAGCACTAAGTGTGATCTCAGTGGAGATGACAATTTCAGGTGATAGCATGTCTCCACACAAGCAAGAAAAAGGAGGGGAAAAACAAGGCAAAATGAAGCAAAAGGAGAGTGTATTTTCAGGGTGCTATGATAACAGGTGAGCTACCATATGCCAACTGCCTACTGTTTTCAGGCATTTGACAAATATTTTCTTATTTAACCCACATCACTTCCATAAAAGTAGATATTCTGCTGATTTTGAAAATTATGACCAGGGGAGTTGAATAACTTGTTCCAGTTCACAAAACTCGTAAAACTGGGAGATCTGAGATTCAAAGGGAGCCAAGCTTTAGTTAGAATTCCTTCCCCTACTCCCCCCCCCCAAATATTCACCAGCATCATGGTAGTGGTTTCTGAACATATCACTCACGAATCTCAAATATTTTAAATTGACATTTCAAAGAGTGTGTGATGTGTCTTTTTACAACTAACTCTAAGGTGCTGTATGGCTTATTTATCTTAGAAATTGAATGGACTCAAATAAGCATTCTAAAACCCCAAAGCATCAGACAAACGTAAGGCATTATGTTATTCATTAAAATTAATTTGATTTTGAGGCTCTTTGGCAGATGGCAGCAGGATTTTTAGATACTTTGGAATAATTAGTGACACCCTAGGATACTGTGAAATCGTGATTGAGGTTAGACTAAATTGGCTACCAATAGCCATATATAATATAAATTATTTGGACAACAGACAATGTCATTTTAAATGATTATGTTAGGGAGGTGAGGAGCCTCCCCTTAGATGTGGCCATTTCCCAGGGGTCCTTTCTGGGCCTATCCTCTCCTCCTTCTACGCCCCTGTGGGCAATCTCATCTACTGAAGGGCTTCAGACCTCACCTCTGAATGCTGAAAATGCACCCACTTACATTCTCACCATTAATCTTTTTCCAGAACTTCAGGCTAAAGATTTTCCTTACATCATAAATATTTCCCTGACATTTCAAACTTAAAAGTGTCAAAAATCCAACTCATTATCTATTCTCCCTTTTTCCCCCTGTATAATTCCTCTCTTCTTCCTGTTGCTGTTTTTCCCTCAGGTCATTGCATCAGTTATCACATGTAGAAACCTCAGAATCATCTTCAATTCTGCCTAATACATACAACTAAACTCTGGATCCTCAAGAGGAGGCTCTCAAGTGTACCCTTTCCTTTATTTGCCTATTCCCACATGTTCTCTTTAAAATTCAAAACAAAACAAACCTCAGTGATATTGTAACTCTCTTCAAATCCTGCAGTGTCCAGGGAATAAAGGCCAATCTCCTCGGCACAGTCCTGCAACATCTAGCTCCTGCCACTAGTTTCATCTCTCATGTCAATCACCAGCCAACTTGCCCTTCCTTGAACATCTGGGCACCTGCCTGCCTCTGTACCTTCATTTATTTTATTCCCTTCACTCTTTCTACCTTCATCATGGATTACAGTTTCTGAAAATGCAGTCTCAGGGCCTCTGCAGATGCTATTCCCCTATATCTGAAATGCTTGCAAACTCTATTCATCTTTGAAGTCTTACTATGGTATATATTTTCATTCATTCATTCACTCACTCACTCACTCATTCACTAGGGAGCTCCTTTCTCCAAGCCCAGAATACCTCTATTTCATACAAACCTCTACTGTCACTCTTACCACACTATTATGTTTATATCCTTAGTGGACAGTGAGCTCACTGCTGGCAGGGATATCACTTTCCTTTGAATTGCCAAAATTTAATGACTAGCACATAAGAGATGATCAATCTATAGTAAGATGTAAGACTACCATCTTACATGTAGTAAGTGTAATGTACAGGTAAGATGAGATGTAATGTAAGAGACTACCATGACTACAAATAAATGCTAGGCTTTATGTTCAATAAAGAAACGTCATGTCTAATAAGATATGAAATGCAGAATCTCAATCAGAGAGCTATGCCCTATGGTCTATACTCTACCTACTGATAAGAGTTTTTGTATCAGAAAATGAAAAAGAGTAAAGCTAATAATAGATCTTCTGCTACCACACTGGCCTGTGCATAACCCACCTGGGTGCTAACCCATGTACTCATGATACTGGTCTGTGTTGACCCATAGCCAGTATGTTACTTAAGAGCAGAAACCAAGTCACGCCCATCTAGCACACTTCCCAGCACATCGCGGAGCCAGCAGTCATGATTTCTCTCAAATTTTTGTTTAAGATGCATTACACATGGGATATTAATAATGCACTTTCATATTATATACAGCGTGCTAATTTCAAAAAACTAGAAAGTAATTAGTCATATTCCAAAAGTCCATGCTTATGTTGGTTACATGGTACACAGAACACATTACTATAAAAACAATATTGAAGATTAAAATTGTATTTTAAAGCCCATTTCATAAAATCTTACTTTACTTACATTTTGGCTGAAATTGTGCATATTTGGGGAAAATGCAGGATGGGATGCTACAGATTGACTTTTTTCATAGCACTATAAAACGTACCTAAAAAACAGAGAGACTTCATCCACCCTCAACAAACTGTCTAGCCTGTGGCCACCACCTGCTTTCTATAGCTGGACGGGAAAGGGTCAGGAACAGGCAGAGGCTGGCGCAGTAGGGAGGGAGCCGACACTTCCCATCCCCCTTTCCTTCATCCTAAGAAATCCAGACCAGTGCTGGTTGGGTTTGGCAGGCAAGTCCCAAGGGGCAATTCAGCCAGATGCTCTGCCAAGTGGTAGGCACATGTGGAAAGCCCAAGCCTAAACCAGCAGGACTCAGTGTCGCTGCAATGGAAAGAAATCCCAGTGAGCCATCACGCCACTCCTGCATCGCCACTAATACAGAAAAAGGGATAGGACAGAGAAGGGAGAAAAAGGCAAATGAACATCAGAGATAACCAGACATGGAAACAGAGGGAATGCTTATAGAGTTTAAGGTATCGAATACTGAAGTTCTCTGGAAGTTTATTTTTGGAAAACAGTAATAACCAAAATGCATGCTATCATTTACTTCTCAAAAGAGTGTTGATAAAGGAAAACAACAAGAATCCTAGTTCTTTTCATTTTTCAATTATTTGGATTTCAAACAAATGGGAGTTTGCTCTATTAAAATTCAATATCCAAAAGCGAGTTTTCAGCTTTTGGATGATGTTTATATATCTATAAATATGAATGATGCAGAATTTGAGTCCTATGATATCAGAAGACAAGATACAACCCAAGCTTCAGCTCTTGCTAATTAAACGAATCAATTAAGAGACTGCAGTTGCAACTGTGTAGCTGCTGTTCTATAGTAGCAATAACAACTCCACCGGGAGGTCTTTTACTACATTAAAATGCTGTCCTCTACAACTCCATCTGATATTATTAGAAACAGTTATTTGTGTCTTGCTGTCATATTAGTAGCAAAGGCAAATTATGGAAATATGCAGACCAGAATGGTCCCAGTATGAGATCAGGTTGGGTTTTCAGCCTCCAAGGGAACAATTGCTGAAATTCCAAAGTTCCCCAAAGTTCTCTAATGGAACTGATAAATCTATCAGCACAGCATCCATTTAGAAGCTAGGTAAGGGTCACATATTTACATACTTTCCTGCTAAGTTGATACAATTCAACTAGATGAATTATCATATTAAGTTTACCCTCCTGAGTTAAACTGATGGAGTTCAAAATTGTTTTCGATGGTTGTCATTAATCGCTGTTACTTCATAAATGCTTACTTTGAAATCTAATTGTGCTAGTGTATCAAGGGTCATATTAATAGCATTCTTAATGGTAAATCTTGGTAAAACATGTTTATTCTACTGATATTATCACTCAAGCTTTCTAGGCTAATAAGAAATAAAGTATATTTATTATCAATAAAAACTTAATTTAAAATGTACAATTTGAGATGTAAATTAGCTTTAAGAACTTCAGCATGATTTGGTTTCATTAAGAGCTCTGGCTAAGCTTCAAAGACATATAATTTGATAGTTCCTCAAGAGTCCTTGGGTAAGTGCCAAGAGCACGGCTATGAAGACACTGTTCAATGTAGTCTAAGCTTATTTTCTTTTTCAGTCAATATGCACTGTTTCTACAAGGGGAAAAAAAAAAGTCTTACTGAGCTATGTTTGGCTTAATAGTACCATGCTTTTAAAATAATGATACTTTAAAAATTAAATATAAACAATGGTTACAAACAAAAACTTGGAATGTTAACCTTTGCATTCTTAAAATAATAACAAAATATGCATCTTCTTTTTGTGAAGCATAGTTCAAGTAAGGAATTCTGGTTAAGTAAAACACTGGACCAATTCACCTTTTTTGTGAGCTTATGTTTTACAATCTGATGTACACAAATTCCAGCTTCACCAAAAACACGGAAACAAAACAAAACAAAACAAAACCCAAACAACTTACATTTAAAATAGACATAGATTCTGGAAAGATTCTGAAATATGTAGCATACCGACTAAGTGTATATTATGGACTAAATGTGTCCCACAAAATTCATATGTTGAAGCCCTAAGCCCCTGCCTGTGTGATGGTATCTGGAGGTGGGGTGGGGCCTTTGGGAGGTGATTAGCCTTAGATGAGGTCATGAGAGTGGGGCCTTCACAGTGGGATTATTGCCCTTATAAAGGAGGAAGAGAGACGAAACTCTCTGGTTGTAAGGATAACAGCTACAAGGTGGCCAACTGCAAGCCAGGAAGAGAGCCCTCACCAGGAATCTGCTGGCACCTTAATCTTGAACTTAGCCACCAGAACTATGAAAAATGTCTGTTGTTTAAACCACTCAGTCTATGGAATTTTGTCATAGCATCCTGACCTAAGATAGGTGTTCTCTACAGTTACTACAAAGAGCTCTCTGGATTACACAGTAAAGCACTTTGTTTTTAAGGCACTCTGATGGTTAACAGCTTAACTGAAAGTCAGAGAGACCTGGTTTTGCATCCCGATTCTACCAGCTATTACCTATCAGAGTCATTTAACCTCTCTATGCCCAGTATTGTCCTCCAAAATCTAGGCATAGGCTTCATTGGTGTTTCAGTGTTTAGAGTGTGGACTATATAACATCAATCAGGTGATAATAACAGGTATAAAAATACTTTGAAAAATAAATGGAAGTACTCAAATCATATATACACTTAAGGTACAGATTTAAAAAGAGTGCCCTGTTTACCAAATATATTTTTAAGTAAACTGCCTGAGTTATTTTTCAGCTTTTCATAAATGTCAAATATGCTTCTACGCCTCTATAGAGTGTGTGCTGGGTTAAATAGCGTCATCTAAAAATTCATGTACACCCAGAATTTTAGAATGTGACCTTATGTGGAAATAGTGTCTTCACAGGTGTAATTAGTTAACACTACTTGAGAATTTTAAATAAAGTTCAAAGAGCAGCCCAGCCAGTGTGGTTCAGTGGTTGACCATTGACCTATGACTTGGGATTCATGGAAAATAAAACATGTCACATCTACTCATCAGAATGTTAGACACAGCTTCACTAAAACAATGCTGATATTACATAGCAATATAGAAAATGATTAATAGGATCATAAGTCAAAAACTTAAGATACAAATATTATGGTTCAATTTCATTAGAAATGTGGACTTGAAAGGACCTAATAGAGAAAAGTAGAAGGAAAACTGAGCAAAAAAGCTCCAACAATGTCACTATTTTCAAAAGCATCTTTTATGATATGTATGTTCTTATTTTTATTATGAAAACAGGAAGAAATTTTCCAGTAGAAAAAAAAATACTTGAAATACTCAACAAACTGCAAATATTTTTAAAAACTATTTTCTCTTTAATAAGAAACTGCCAAAAGTATTCTATCATGGAAACTTTTCTAAGACATTAAAGAACCCATTTCTTATACAAAGACATCTCATTTAATAGCAAAATAAAATCATGATGAAGCCAGGTTCAAACACACAGGCTAGAACTAGTTGAACACATTTTTTTCTAGAAGAATATACAAGGTAATAATTCTTTCATACTCACCACTGTGCCAAGAAACTGAATGCTCATGTTTCCACCTGCTTCTCGTGAGAGACACTGGGGGGAGGAAAAGAGGTATAAAATGAATTCACACAAAAATGTGAACATGAATGTTCACAGCAGCATTATTCCTAATAGGCAAATAACTCAAGTGTCCGTCAACTGATAAATGGATAAACAAAATGTCAGTGAAATATTATTTGGCCATAAAAAGGAGTAAAGTACTGATACATGCTGCAACAGAAGCCAGGCACAAAAGACCACATATTATATTATTTGATTTAACATAAAATGTCTAGAACAGGCAAATCTATAGAGACAGGAAATAGATTGGTGCATTCTGGTCATTCTTTGCAAAAGAATCTCAGGCACCCCAAAGACTCCTGAGTTGTCAATAACTGGTCCCAGCTAGCACAGGTTGCAGGCACTCTCTTAGTTTGTTGCCTAAGAACACATCAAATATCACATCTTTTCACCAGAGCAGGTATTTATAATACTTTGTCAAGGAAAGTACTGGAAGAAATTTTTGATGACCCAAGGAATTAGAGGAAAAAAGTGAAAACTGATGTTTCATGAACTTGTCAGCACTTACGAATAAAAGTAATGAACATATACATAAACTTTAGTATGTCCTTCTAAAAAAAGAAACATGCTCCTAACTCTAGAGCAGAAAGCCAAGTGGCAGAGATTGCCAATGCCAAGTCCAGAATGGTTAGAAAAGTAGTAGATTCATGGATGTATTGGAGAAGGTTGTCCAGGAAAGAGAAGATATCCTAAGGCTTCTTTGACCTGCTCAAGAGAAAGCCAGACCTGATACTTCTATAACAGACATCTTTGGAAGAATCATCTGACAAAAGTTCAACAAATGGCCTATACCTTTGTACCTAAGTAACAGATACAATAGGAAATCTTTGCAATGTTCCATGTGGAACATTTTGTCAGGGAAACAAGCCTACACTGAAGCAAGGAAAAAAAGTTTAGAGAAAAAGAAAGGAAATTCTCTTCAGGAAAAGTTTCCACATCTTTCTGAAGTCCAGAGGTCAATACTTGTCTAGTATGTCTGAACTCTTCACTTACCTTTTTTTTTTCTTGGATAATAGTTTATATATAAAATTAAATGTGTATGTTAAGTGGTTTATAAAGAAATTGTGTTTTCAGTCAAATGACTACGTTTCAATTGGTCTAAGTGTTAATATGTCATGCAAATTTTGGAAGTGGTCATGCTTTTACCAAACTTTATAAAATATCAGATTAAATTCCCATTTTACTGGGAGGGAGGGAGGGAGTCTGATTGAAAGACTGATTGGAGGTGTTGCCGGCAGGAAGGAAGGTTGGGAGGAAATGGGGAATGACTGCTAAAAGTATGAGGTTTCCTTTTGGGGGTGTGAAAATATTCCAAAATTGATTGTGCTAATGATTGTACAACTCTGTGAAGAGACTAAAAAACATTGATTTGTATACTTTGGGTAAACTGTATGGTATGTGGATTATATCTCAATAAAGTTGCTATAAAAAATGAACTAAGCATTTGTTTAAAATAACAGTGAGAACAATGAAATTCTTCCATGTCCAGAGAAGAAAGTAGTGAAAAAAGAAATAACCAGTTATACATTTATTAATAAAATAAGTTTAAAGTAAATATAATATTATTTATGCATATTATAATTATTTGAATTCTAGTTTACTAACAATCAATGACTAGTACACTGGAAGTAAATTATAATTTTTTTAGATAATTCTCATCTATAAAATTGTTTTATTCCCAATCTGTTATTAAAATCTCTTCTTTTTTAGTGCTTATCAGAGAGGATCCAGTGGCTTCAAAGACTATGCAAACAAACCTGGCTGGCATGGCTCAGTGGTTGAGCATCGACCTAGGATCCAGGAGATCACAGTTCAATTCCCAGTTAGGGCATATGCCCGGGTTGTGGGCTCCATGCCCGGCAAGGGGCATGCAGGATGCAGCCGATCAATGACTCTCTCTCATCATTGATGTTTCTATCTCTCTCTCCTCCTCTTCCTTCCTCTCTCTGAAATCAAAGATATATTTTAAAAAACAAAATAATAAAATTAAAAAACTATGCAAACAAGTAAAGCAGTTCTAATTAAGTAGCTATGAAATTTTTTTAAAGTTCCCAGATGTAGCCCTGTAGAAAGCATTAGTGTCCTTCATTCAACAGCAAGCCTATTTTTATTCCTTTTAAAGAAGCAGAGGTTTATCAATTCCAACCTTTATGATCACTTAAGTCACAGTACCCAGAGTGAAACTCTACAATTCGAGCTGAGCCCTGATTTCCTGACTGATCAATAAGAAGGAAAGCAGTTTAACGCACAATGATACCTAAATACTTGCCCCTACCTAAAAATATTGCCAAGTGACTTGGTACAATAGTAATGTGACTGGCACACTCAAGGTGTTGTGGTATAATGTAGAAAACTCAAAATCAGTATTTTTTATCCATTAATTTCACTTGTAAGAATTTATCCTAAGGAAAAGAGTCATGAGTAGGCAGAAAAATATAGCTACAAAAATGTCATCACAGTGTAGAGTTTACAGAATCTAAAAATTTCAAGCAATCTAAATGATGAACAAAAGAAACTGGTTAATTTATGGTATATTCATGCAGCCATTTAAAAAATTTAGAAACATGTCCTGCCCAGTGTGGTTCAGTTGGTTGAACGCTGTCCCATACACCAGGAGGCTGCCAGTTCAATTCCTGGTCAAGGGCACATGCCTGGGGTTGTGGGCTCAGTCCCCAGTGGGGGCATGCAGGAGGCAGCCAATCATGTTGCACTCTCACATCGATGATTCTCTCTCTCCCTCTCCCTTCCTCTTTCTCTGAAAATCAATAAACTATTTTTAAAAGTTTAGAAAAATGAAAAATGTTTATATTTCTAATTGTAAAAATAAAGATAAAAGTATGTTCAGACTAAATCTTATTTAAAAATTCTATGTTTACATAAAATTCTAGCACAAATAATGCACATAAAACAGTTAACTGTTACTTCTAGGTGGAAGATACTAGTTGACCTTTCTTTTTGCCTTACCTGCTGTTCCTGTTCTTCTATATGGACATGTGTAATTTAATAATGGCAAAAAGAAATAATGAAGAATGGAATAAAATAGATTCTTCCTCTCGGTGGCCTAAGGGATTAAGAATTGAGTCTTGAATCCTAGGTTCTAATACTGGCACTTCGACTTTAGTCATCCATCCATGTACTGAACACTACTAGCTGAATTATGATCCACCCTCCAGGGGACTAAAGGAAAGTATAGAATTCTAAAATAAATTATAATTCAATATGATAAATCCATAGTATAAAATGTACAAAGTATTACAGAATAAGAAGCCAGATGAGCTAAATGCCCAGAAAGGTTAAGAAAGACATTAGGGCTGGGTATTTTCAAATGAGCAGAAATTCTCCAAAATGGAAGCCGAAGGGAAAATTTTGGTCTGATGGAACAGTTTATAAAAATTTCAGATTAAGAAATAACATGGCAAGTTTAAGGAACAGTGAGTAATTCAGTATGGCCAGAGATAGGTGAAGGGGTATGGCAAGAAAAAAGACTGAGAAGAAATTACAGAGCCAGGCCACATCTTGCACAGAGAGAGTTCATACTTTACAAAGTTCTCATACTTAAGAACTGGGGAGAAATATGTTTATGTTTCAGAAAGATCAATGGTCTGAGGTAAGCCTGAAGATATGCAGGAACGGGGGAGGGCTGGGAGGCCTACGAAGGTGCTACTGCAATCACTCAGGTCACAGTACTCAAAAGCAAACCAAACACAACAGAAGCCTGACTCATTCATACAAACTTAGAATTTGAAAGGCAAACAGATCTGAAAACTCTACATTTTGTTTTACTTATGAGGAAACTAAAGGTACAGGAATGTAAAAAGGAATTTGTCTACACTGCAGTGGGAGAAAGGAATCCCAACCCCGGCATTCTGTGCAGGATGGAACATCTCTACAAGGTCTTATCCTAGATGAGCAATTAATTATAACTTGCTTAAGAACAAGGACCATTTCTTATACTTCCTCCTTAATCCCAGCAGTACTGGAGAAAATGAAACATAAAATCAACCTCCACCATGAGTTCTGACGTTTTCCCATACTATGAAAAATAAATGACAGATATCTCTCTCAATCTTCAATTATCTAGCAGAAGTTTCTACTGGGGAGTATTAGAGGTGTAGCTGTCAAAAAACTAAGAAAAGGTGTGGTGTAAAAGATTTAAATTGTGGATAAGCAGTCTAAAAGCACGCTGACTTCTACACTGCTAAGGGTCTAAGAGTTGTGAGGAAAACACTCAGAGCATTCCTATTACTTCCAGACCCAGACACATCCCAGCCTGTGGCAGAAAAGAAGAGCCACAGGATCCAGTTCATATTTGCCAGTATAGAATCAGCACAATTAATCACCTGTTACACAGCAACAGACTCAATCATAAGTTCTTCAGAATTAGAAATGTTCTGATTGTAGGTATTGGATTCTAGGAAGATGGCAGTGGTGGCAGTTTCTGAGTCTTCCCTGGAAGCACTGTAAAGGCCCAGGAGCAACAAGCCTCCCTAGCACCCCAACTGTTGTCTACAAATATCATTTCCCAGTTATCAAGGCCTCTTGAAAAAATGGCTGACCCCAGGTCTGGGGCAGAAATGAGGCTGCTACCTCCTGTGGTATCATAAAGTTAGGGAGCTATCAGAGACTGGGGTCGTGTCCAAAGGACTCAAGCCAACTTTAAGAAACACCTCTGGCCAACCTGCTGGACAATCTGACCAGCAATAGGATGATAACTGCAGTGGATTAAAGCATATCAAGTATGTTTAAACCCATGAATTGAAAATGGAGCCTCAAAACCAAAACAAAATAGCACCCTAACTTGGTCACTTTGGGAAATACCAGGGAACCAACTGCGCTGTAAAACCGGTAGATCAAAGGAAAGGGCCAGGCGCTGACCTCATCTTTCCCATGAGCACTGTACTCCTGGGTAACCTGAGACGTAGTAAGATGGGTCACTCTTCTAAAAATTATTCCAAAGAACCTAGATACAGACATGCACTGCCCTTGAATACACACAATAGGGTGGTGAAGGCCTGGGGTAGGGCGGGAACCAGGTGGTGGCGGGCCGGGGGGGAAGGGGAGACATCTTTAATACTATCAACAATAAAAATAATTTTAAAAAATTATTCCAAGTAATAGATGAAAAAAGATTGGCAAAATTAAAACATCATCATTTTGTAAACCTGAACAAATTTAATGACCCAAGCCTGAGCATCCACAGAGTGATGACCACGCAGTACATGCCACACTACTTAGGACCCAGGCTTGCCAAAGATAATGGCATCCAAACCTCATTACACCTTGAAACCCAAATATCAACTTGCAGAAAACAGAGAAGAAAGGAACAGTTTCAACTACACCTTTGGAATGCACCGGCTAAATTCTGACGGTGGAAAACTCTACAGGACAATTGATCTAATTTCTTCAACAAATAAAATGCAAAGAATAAAAAAATTTCCATAGACGTTTCCCTCAATCTGCTATCCCATTTCTTCTCCTTTAAAGCAAGACTCCCTGAAAAGCTGTCCACCCACATGTCTCCACTTTGTCACTTTCTGCCCTCCTCTGAACCCATTCCCATCTGGCTTTTATCCCTGCGAATCTCCTGCCATCACGTGTGTCAACGTCACCTAACACTCCGCCTTCTCTCATCTATCAGTCAGTCCTGTCCTCACCTTACTCACTGACACAGTGCATGATACAGTTGATGATTCCTTCCCCAAACACTTCTTTCGCTGGCTTCAGGCACAACTCACACTCCTGGTTTTTCTCCTGCATCTTCGGCAGCTCTTTCTTAGCCTCCTGTGCTGGTTTGGCCTCTTCATTCGATTTCTAACTGCTGAAGGGCCCCAGGACCCAGTCCTCAGCTGTCTTCCCTTTTCCATCTACATTTTCCCTCTGAATCTCATCCAGATCCATGCCCTCCTGCCCTCATTCCCTAGATACTCACTTAAAAAAATAAATTTCACTGAAGTATATTAATTGATGTTCAAAACCCCCCTGCATTCCATTTAAAGTATAGAATTCAATGACTTTTTTTTTTTTAATGTATCTTTATTTATTTCCGAGAGAGGAAAGGAGAGGGAGAGAGAGGGAGAAACATCAATGATGAGAGAGTCATTGATTGGCTGCCTCCTGCACGCCCCCAACTGGGGATCAAGCCTACAACCCAGGCATGTGCCCTGACCGGGAATCGAACCCCGATCGCCTGGATCCCAGGTCGATGCTCAACCGCAGAGCTACACCCAGCCGGGCTCAATGACTTTTGACAGTTGTAAAAAACCACCACTGCAATCAAGATACAAAAACATATCCATCACCTCCAAAAGTTTCCTCCTGCCCTTTTGCAGTCCAACCTCAGTCCCTGCCTCCAAGAAACCAGTGATCTGCTATCTAATAAATGAGTTCATTCTTTCCCCAAATGGACACTTGTTTAAGAGAATTTCCCACTGAATCCTTTAGCACATCTGCCCATTATCATCTATAGCTGGATCTATTTCTAGACCTGCTCTGTTCTCCTAACCACACGTCTATCTCCCAGTACCACACTGTCTTCATAATGCCTTTTCACTGTTCATTATCTCCTTTGAGGCACAAAAGTTTTTAAGTTTGTTGTCATCCCATCTGTCTCTATTTCCTTTTGTTGCCTGACTTTGGCGTTATATCAAAAAATCATCCTCTAAGTTAAAGACTCGGTCGATTGTTAACCGGACATCAACACTTGGATATCTCATGCACATATTAAATCCACCAAGTCCATACTGAATTCCTGATTTGTCTCCCTAGAGCTCCCCTCCCCTAGCCTTCACATCTCAGTGAACATTATCACCATTCATTCTGTTGTTCACTCCGAATTCTTTAACATCCTTTACATCTGGTAGCTAATCCATCTGTCCATCTTTTCTGCCTTCCCTCCTAAGATATGCCAAGTTAGTTCTCTCCTTACCATCTCCACTACTGCCACCTTATTCTAAGTCAAACTCTTTCTGCAAAGAGCCATATAGTGAACATTTTAGGCTTTGTAAGCCCACAGGCAAAATTGAGGATATTATGTAGCTACTTAGATAACAAGAAAGAAAACAAATTTCACAATTTTTTGCAACATTTAGAATATAAAAACCAAGCACAATTTTTTGGTAATACTGTAATGTTACTCTATAATGGGATTTTACATATTTCACCTTTGAAAACGTCTTTTTCCACAGACAGTTACTGCCAAATACCAACATCAATCTGGGGCATGTGATTTTACTTGGGCACATTCAGCACTTGGAAGGCATTTACAGAATTTTGTTAGATTCTTCTCTTGATACTTGCCTTTAGCATAATATTATACGGCAGTTTAATCACTACCCGTTGAAGGTTAGGGGGAAGATTCTGAACGGTACAGTTAAATGGATTTTAAAATATGGAAATTTCCTTTGTTTTTGCATTGAGGTTTAAAAGATGCTAGAACTGTAGCTCGCTTCTTGTTTTAATCTCCTGGCAGCCCTGGAAGTGCAAAAAGGAGCTTGACATTTGTTGTGATTCGAATGTTAGTTGTTGTCAAAATGACTTTACTACACAGTACACATTTTGCACATAAGAGCTGTTCTGTCTTGCAATTTTAGGTTGAATTCGTTAAGAAATTATAAAGTCTGCAACAAGCTAATGTTCAAAAGCCATTCAATGTTCGATAATAGTGGTTGAGAGTGGTTCTTCATGTTCAGAAAAATTTCAATCTTGGTCCTGAGCACACAAAAAAATATCGTAAGTTTATTAAACTTTACCACTGCTAAGCCACTGAACTGCTGCGGTGTGACAGGGAAAATCTGGGCATTAAGCTTCTACTTCCAACAAAAATTCCAAAAGCAGCCATAGACAGATAAACACGAATGACTGTGGCTATGTTCTGGTAAAACTGTACTTATAGAAACTGAAATTTGAATCTCATATGCTTTTCATGTGTCATAAAACAGTATTTTTCTTCTTTTTTTTTCTCCAACCACTGAAAAAGATGATAACCACACAGCTTCTGAGCCATACAAAAACTGGCGAGGAGCTGGCCTTTTGGTCTACCCATGATCAGCGCCTCTCCCTGGATGGCTGCAATGGTCATATAAACAATTTCCTTGTCTCCACCACTGGTCCCCTGTAGGCCATCCTCCTCATAGCAATAATTTTAAATAACATCATTTCATTCTTCTAGTCACAACTTTTCAAAAGCTTCACAATAGGACCTGAAAAACAACACGGCTCTGTAGCCTACCAAGATCCCACATGATCTGGTGCCTAACTCTTTCCATTCTCTTAACTATACTCAAGACATTGGCCTTCCTTCTGGTCTCCAAACAAACCACGCTTTTTCCTGTCTCAGGACCTTTGCACTTGATGTTCCTTCTACTTGGGACTTTCTTCCCCTAGGTTTTTGCATAGCTGCCTCCTCCTTATAGGTCTCAGATCAATATGATCTATGCAGAAAGGACTTCCTAACCACCCCAGCTACAGCTATCTCCTCTGGTCACTTTCTAGGAATTACCCTGTTTCATAGTATTCATCTCAACCTTCTTAGTGCTCATATTACCTTTTTTATGTGTTTAAATGTTTGGTGTCTACATCCCCCTCTTGCAACATAAGTCTTGACCACTGCTGTATCTCCATAGTCAAAAACAGTGATTTTTAATGGGTGGGCTGTAAGAATTTTTTAAACATACAATACCCTACTATTCAGTCAGGGGCACTTACCTCTTGTCTCTTAGATAGTCAAATAAAAAAATGACAACAACCAATATAACAATAGCCATCAGTTGTGAATGAATCGAAATTACACCTATTTTTTTGTCAGATCAGCAAAAAATATAATATAGCCCTGGTGGTGTCGCTAAGTTGATTGAAATGTCATCCCACACACCAAAAGGTGGCAGGTTTGATTCTGTCAGGGCACACACATACCCAGATTGGGGGATCAATCTCCAGTAGGGGAGCTTGCAGGAGGCAACCAATCAGTGTTTCTCTCTCACATCGATGTTTCTCTCTCTCTCTCTCTCTCTCCCTCCCTTCTTCTCTTTCTAAAATCAGTGGGAAAACAGGAAAAAACTATAATTTTTTTTTTGGTGCACCGCAGAATTTTAGTAATTAGTTTATGTATGCCATGAGATAAAAAAGGTTGAAAATTGCTGGTCTGGAATACCACCTAAGTCATATTTGACATTACTTTCCATGTAAGAGACGCTAAAAATATAAATAGTTCCTTTTCCTTACACTACAGAGGTTAGACTGATACCCAGGCAAATAAAAGGAATTTTACAATACATAAAATGGTAATAGGTTTTAAAACTTATATTTTAACACTAAAAACACAATTAAAATTTATTAATGAATTTATAAACCATAGACATAAGTCCCAATAAGTTTCCCTTAACTTTACATTCAGATTAAAGCATGCTACAATTACAAACATAATGACTATCAGCTTCCCTCCACCACCACACTACTGGAATCTATACACATGCATAGAGAAAGAGGGAGGGAAGGAGAAAGAAAGGGAGGGGGAGGGGGAGGGGAGGGGGGGAGGGAGAGAGAGAGGTCCCAAAACCTAACATATCTCAGCAATGCGGATTGACGTAATGGAAAACAGGAAAATAAAATTTCGTTCAAAACTGGAATTTGCTGCTATACAGGAAACAGGAACAAACACTTATCCCGAAGTTTAGGATGAAGACAATTGAGTTTTAGAATCCACGAAGAACCAAGTACTCAACGCCTACGAGTCTGTGGTATGCCAAAATAAATATGAACCACCACTTGATAAGCTAACAGCAAAAAGTAAAATCAAATCAAAATTAAGACTTTTATTTTCATGAAATATATTTCATCCTTACTAAATATTTTCTCCAAATATCTTACCTCTTTTTCTATTCTAAGGGGCACTTCATAGCTAGATAAACATTCCCTTCTTTTCTCATTTTGATAGTCTGCTCCAACAGCTACAAAATATACTGCCTTTTTTCTTTAGAAAAAAAGAATAGTTATGAAGTGAGACTTGGTTAACAGACTAATTTTAACATTTGTGAAAATCAAATTCATATAAAATGAGCAAAGTTGCTCACTAAAAAAAAAAGCAAAAACATTCACACACACAAAAAAATCAAATGTTCTAAACATATCTTCCTAGGATAATAAACTCAGAGGCAATTCCACCTTTTTAAAAGTAATCTCACTGAACAGGAAGAGGAGGAAACCGTAATAGTTTTCTTTCCCCTCACTGATTTCCAACTTGATAGTATGTTTTAAAGGCCATTACTGTGGGATTTGTCTTATCGGTCCCCAGTGCAGCTGCTTGTATTATTTTCCATGTTTACTACAATCAAAGTTTATACTTGTCAAAATTCTCTTCTTCTGGCAGCTACTAAAATATCATTTTCTAGTTGATAGAGGAGAAAAAAGTATGTGTAGGGATGGGGAGGGATTCTGAAAGACATTTTCTTGTTACATTAAAATTTTAAAAGCAACACCGGATCATAAAACAAATGCCACTAGAGATGAGAAAACTGCTAGGACTACATTACAAAAGCAGGTAGACATGCATCAAAATTACCATTTTAAATGACAGCTGTAAATACATCCCAGCTGTTAAACTGTGATGAAATTTTCTGAAGCATAGTGAAGAGTTATTTCTGTTCTACTGGTGGCCTTGTTTCTAAGATGTTTAACTGTAATTGATGTTTTCAGGGACGTGGAAAGATGGTTAATAATTACTCTTTCATTTCCTACTTCTTTAGGAAAAAACACCAACCCCCTACTTACTCTAAGTTATATATTTATGTAGCCTATACATCCTAAATAGATGGTTTCATATTGCACTTGATAACTCTAAAGTAATCACCTGCATATAGTACAAAATAACAGCTAATTACTTCTAAAGGGATGGCAGTAGGGAGAAGTATCTAAAACACATGGAGAACATTTATTTTGGAACTAAAACATAAGACCCAAATCCACTTTTTCTTGTGCGGGCAAAGTATAAGCAAAAACATAAGCCACTTCATTTAATATTCTAATTAAAATATTTATTCTACCATCTACTCATACTTATTAGGATTAAAACTAATTCTCAGAGATTGTGGGAGTTATTTTAATCTAGAAAAAAGAAAATAGCTTATTTTTAATTTCTCTTTCTCAAGTGGTGTAAAATCAGTTCATTTTCTTCAAAAACAGAAAATCATGGTTAAATTTTTAAAAATTCATTCAAATTCTGTGTGGACAAGAATTTGTAAATGTACCACAGTTATACAATCTGCAAGCACAGTAACACCTCTCCTATCATATTCATGTTCTTACATAATATTCTATATTACATAGGCCCACTGAGCATTTTAAGTTATCATGTTATATAATCTATTTAACACTGCGATCAATTCACAAGTAATCCATTTAATCTGGTATTCTGTAGTAAATAACACGAGGTTCCTGTGACACGATTCCAAATTTGTCTGCTTTAACATAGAAAATTAGTTCCACTTAGTTGAATATCAATGACCTATTCAGGGTAGAATGCAGTTGTGCTGCAATCAGCTTTGCACTGTTATTTATAATAAATTTATCTTCTCTTGAAAATATTTAAAGAATATGAGAAATAAAAAGAAAACAGCCTTCAAAGGTACACCATGAATAGCTTCACAGCACACAAATGCAGAAATTGTTAGACCTTAGCAGGATCTCAAGATATTTTCAAAAGTATTTAGCTACTCTTCAGGCCTGCGGACGACCTGCTGTGAGCAGGTGGATGGAAGAAATCATGCCACACAAAGAAACAGGCCAATAGCAGTGAGTCGGCTCTGCTTGCAAATGTTCAAACAACATGACCACGCAAAAGGAAAATCCGGTGTGTAAAATGCTAACAAGAAGCAATATATTAAACCCAAGCAGACAAACTACACTGTAAGAAATGGAAAATTATTTGAGTTGTTGAAGGTAAAACTGAAGAACCTCTTTCAAGTGAAAAAGAAAAAAAATGACTTCGCAGGAATAGAGTATAGTCATAGTAATTTAAAAAAAAGTTCTATTCATTCAGCAAGTTCCACGCTGGAAAGGTGCTAGGGTGTATGAAGAGAACAGAGCAAGCTCAACACTCACAGAACATGCAAATCCTTCTTCTGTTTAAAAATAAATGTAATCTATTTCTAAATAAAAACCAAAACTGTAACACATGGGGGAGCACTAAAAAAAAAACAGAGAAATTTCTCATCTAGTTGACAACCTTTAAAATTTTTAAATTAGAAGCTTAACAAAAATTAGGACCATTTCTTAAAAAATGGAATGATTTCCTGCCTGTAGAATATAATTAAAGTGTTGTGGGGAAAATAATTGTTGTGTGAAGCTATTACTAATGCAACTGAGAAACTAAATTATCAATTTTATTTAATTTTAGTTCATTTAAATACAGAAGCAGTGTAATATCTTTTTCTGTTAAACACAACTTCATTTTTGGTAGGACTAGATTTCACCTTTAATTTTTTCCACTAACGTTATTGTCGTTGGACACATGTCAGGCCTGTGTCATTTCTGGTATCACATTAATCATTTTTTATATTGTTTCATATAGCAATGCTAACATTTTGTATTGGGTTAAATAAAATGCATTAGTAAAATTAATTTCACTTGTTCTTTCTTAATGTGGCTACTAAAAAACTTAAAATTGCATATATGGCTCATATTAGATTTCTAGAAATGTTATTTTATTCCACAATCTTTTAAATTGGCAATATAGAAATCAGAATATATTTTTCCACAAAAGAATGAGAAATTATTTTTATTTCTCAGCCTATCCCCCATTAAGCATCATTACTGACGGACTCTATATTTGCAATGAAATAGTAAAAAAAAAAAAAGCTGATATATAACCAACATAATAAAAGAAATGTGAAATTCTGTCATTTTATTTTCTTTGAATGGTATTTGAGGAAAAGTTGTTTTAATTATTAGATGAAGAACTAGATAAATAGCTATAAAAATTCTGAAGAGGACCTTAGGTATCTTCAAGAGGTTTCAATGTTTCTATCCCAAGTTCTTTATTATCAATTATTTTATTTCAAAATATATGACTTCCTCCTCTCCTCTTTTCATAGAGATGCATCACTAGCTGTATCCTTAAAAGCTATTAGCAATGATTAGAATTTTTGTCCCACAGTATGACTCTTATCTTGAAGTCATAAGGAAAGTAGACCCAGAGCAGCTAGTGGATCTACTGGAGTAAGAGGTTGTACAAAGTAGACCTCACTGAGCACCGAATGTTTAGAGAGCCTGGGTGGGAGGGAGCGTGAACAATATGTGCAAAAGCCTCTGAGCAAGAGAAATCAGCAACAGCCTGAGGGGGGCCTTTTTCTATACCTATCAATACCTATCACCTAAGAGGGGACTCTGTTATCCTTAACAGCTCGAGTACTACCCAGAGCAAATGAAGGCAAGTAGGAAAGACATTAACTCGACTGGAAAAAAATGTGCTTGATAAGCAAGATACTTCAGTGGGCAGGTCCTTGGGAGCCTCCTGTTTTTCTTTGCTCTCACAAACAACAGCGAGTCTGCATCTGCCGAGATCTAGCAGCCATACTATCTAGTAGAATATGGATTTTCCAAATGGTGAAAGATCAGGAATTAGAAAGAACTGGTAAAATGGCTAAGGAGGCTATCCTATGAGCATGGTTTAATTTGGTGAAGGCTTAGAAGAAATGAAATCTAAATCTTAAAATCAAGGTATAGATAAACAGATTTATTTGTGGAATTACAAAGTACAGGATGACTATCCATCACCTACAGTTATTGAGCCTCTGCATGTGCAAGAACTCAGCAAGGCAGTGAGATTCAAGGTCAAATCAAACCTGAAAGAGGGCATTTAAATCAATTTTAAAAAGTTAGTAACCTATAAAATTAATTATCCAAATGATGGTACATCCCCAAATACAATTTCTTTTTAAAGAAATTAACGGATAATATTAGCCTTATAAAGTTTAACAACAAAAGCCAGGAAAATAGATGATGGGATCTGATTGGATGAATAAGGGAGCGAATTCCTAAAGCAAAGGTATTTCCCATATATTCCATCATCTAATCAGATAAAGACACCAAATGCTACTGTTTATGTAGTCACAAGAATCCAGCAATAAAACTAAATATCCACTTATCCTTAAGCATGATGCTACACTAGGCTTCCTGGTAGAACATACTAAGAAACTGAAACCAGGAATTGCCCATCTTTCACCTGAAGAGACTTAGAAAGAAGTTAAAAAGTGAAACAAGCCAGTAAGAGAAAGACAATGAACAAACTGAACTAACAAACAAAACAGAAACAGACTCATAGATAGAAAACAGACTGAGGGGAGCAGGTTTGCAGGGCTGGGTGAAAAAGGTGAAGAGATTAAGAAATTAAAAAAAAAAAAAAACACACAAAAAAGGAAACCACCTCAGACACAGACAATAGTATGGTGATTACCAGAGGGAAAGGGGGTTGGGGGGAGACAGGCGAGGGGAAAGGGGGAATAAATGGTGATGGAGGGAGACTTGACTTGGAGTGGTGAGCACACACTACAACATACAGGTAATGTATCATAGAATTGTACACCTGAAGTCTACATAATTTTTATTAACCAATGTAACCCCAATAAAGCCACGTGAGAGGGATTTTGTATCTCCTGGGTTTTGAGGGACACACAGAGGAGATAAGCCATCCTTTTAATGACAGAACAAGAAAAGCAGACTTGGTGAGGCAGGGACCTATAACCTTCTGGTGGAGCACGCAGGAGATGCAGGCTGGGTCATGAGAGAGACCCTGCCCAACAGGAACGCCTGGGAGCATAAGCATCAGGAGGCGCAGCCAGCTGGAGAAGGCAGGGCAGGCACCGAGGGTTCTGCGGCTGAGGCCCTCCCCCAAACCTACATAAGTGTCCCAAAAGATAGCAGCCAGCTTTGGACACTTGTTAAGCCCCAAAAGAATGGAGAACAGAGTACTTCTCCCCGGTCAGCACAGTGCCCCATACTGCAACTCTGGGGATACCCCAGCTAGCAGGTAAGACATGGGAGAGGGTATAAAGAAAGAAGAAAGCAACTCTCGGATCCTCTAGAAGCTTTACCAGCTTCAACGTTACAATGAACTAGACTTTTAAACACACCCTCTCTCAAATAGACTATCGCTTGCTATGGCCTGGTAGCAACCGCACAGACTAAGAACTGAGCATGATTTTATGCAGGGGAGGAAAAAATGAGCTGGGGGGATGGCTTTGAAAGAACAATGACATGAAAGTGCTTCTATCTGTACTAAAAGAGTCCCAATTATGCAGTGAACTTGCTACACTATAAAACAGAGAAGAGAAAGGCAAATATTGGGAAGTACTCTGAATGCTTTTTCAATAACTAAATAGATCCTGTTCCAAAATGAGATACCACTCCACGGCTATTACAAAAACAACAACAAGCAGAAAATAACAAGTGTTGGTGAAAATGTGGAGAATGTGGAATCCTTGTGCATCACTGGTGGGAATGTAAAATGATGCAGCTGCTGTGGAAAATGGTATGGTGGTTCTTTAAAAAATTAAACCAGAATTACTACATGATCCAGCAAATCCACTTATGGGTATATATCCAGAAGAAACTAAAAACCAGGGACTCATATTTGTACATTCTTCATAACAGTATTATTCACAATAGCCAAAAAGTAGAAATGACCCAAATGTCCACTGACAGGTAAATGGGGGGAAAATGATGGTATATACGTGCAATGGAATATTATGCAGCCTTAAAAAGTAAGAAAGTTCTGACACATGCTAGAATATGGATAATCCGTAAAGACATTATGCTACGTGAAATAAGCCAGTCACAAAAGGACAAATACTATATGATTCCACTTATATGAGGTACTTAGAGTAGTCAGATTCAGAGAGACAGAAAGTAGAATGGTGATTGCCATGGGCTGGGGGGTGTGGGGGAATTGAAGTTTATTGTTTAACATTACTTTCTTCTGCAAATAAAGTTTCAATGGTATCTCCATTGGGTAATTGAAAAGCACAGATTATTTGACCTTTCATTCACAACTTGGCTCCTCCAATCTATCTTTCTATGCTTAACTCACATTACTTCCCTACCTGCATGCTTTCCACTCTACCTCTCATTTCATGACCATGCTTTCCCCTAAGGTGTATCTCAAATACCATCTGATACCCTTGTTCTGTAAAACACACACACAAACACAGAGACTTTTTAAGTAGCTAAGAATTCTCTAGAGATAAATAAAAATGAAAGAAAGTGATTGGCAGAGAGCTCATAAAAGCTAATGATAATTATCAGAGTTTCACATTAAGGGAAAAACCACCATTTTGCTTACATTTAATTGAGAAACAATAAGCCTTTTAAAGAATGTTGGGGCTGGAAAGGTGAAAAGGTGGCAAGCTAGTAAGGGAGAGAAAAATACGACTATAAGTAGTGCTGGCACAACTGGTTATCCATTTTAAAAAGTAAAACTGGATCTTATAGCATACTAAAAAATCAACCCCAGGGAGATTAAGGATTTAGATGTGAAAAAAGCACAATTTAAAAGACATAAGAAAATATAGGCAAGTATCTTTATGAGCTTTGGAGAAGAGGATTGTTTAATCCAATACAAACTACACAAACCATAAAGGAAAAGAGTGAAAATTCTGATATTAAATCTCTGATTTAAAACTTCACTTGGATAAGTTAAAAAGGTAAAATAAAAGCTACAAACTAGGAGAAGTTATTTATAACTTTATTACCTGTATCATATAACTAACAAAGGATCACAATCTACAAAACATAAAGAACTTTTATGAATCGAGAAAAAGATAGCCCGGCTGGTATGGCTCAGTAGTTGAGAGTCCACCCATGAATTAGGAGATCACGGTTCAATTCCTGGTCAGGGCACATGCCGAGGTTGTAGGCTCAATCCCCGGTAGAGGGGGTGCAAGAGA
The DNA here is from genome assembly GCF_054644295.1 of Miniopterus natalensis. NCBI lineage: Eukaryota > Metazoa > Chordata > Mammalia > Chiroptera > Miniopteridae > Miniopterus > Miniopterus natalensis. The sequence continues at coordinate 34,862,089 of NC_142082.1, forward strand.
CAGCTGATCAATAACTCTCTCTCATCATTGATATTTCTCTGTCTCTCCCTCTCCCTTTCTTTCTCTGAAATCAATAAAAACATGAAAGAAAGAAAGAAAGAAAGAAAGAAAGAAGAAAGAAAGAAAGAAAGAAAGAAAGAAAGAAAGAAAGAAAGAAAGAAAGAAAGAAAGAAAGAAAGAAAGAGAAAGAAAGAAAGAAGAAAGAAAGAAAGAAAGAAAGAAAGAAAGAAAGAAAGAAAGAAAGAAAGAAAGAAGAGAAAGAAAGAAGAAAGAAAGAAAGAAAGAAAGAAAGAAAGAAAGAAAGAAAGAAAGAAAGAAAGAAAGAAAGAAGTCTCCCTCTCCCTTTCTTTCTCTGAAATCAATAAAAACGAAAGAAAGAAAGAAAGAAAGAAAGAAAGAAAGAAAGAAAGAAAGAAAGAAAGAAAGAAAGAAAGAAAGAAAGAAAGAAAGAAAGAAAGAAAGAAAGAAAAAGACAATTCAATTTTTTAAAATGAGCGAAAGCCATGAACAGGCATTTTTCAGAAGAGAAAACATGACTGTCAATGTTTTAAAATGCTCGTTGTCATTACTAGTCAGGGAAATATATGTTAAAACCACAAAGAGATACCATTTAAATCCACCAGTCAGGAAATACTTAAGTAGTCTAGATACCAAGGTTCACTAGGAAGTGAAGTGTAATTGTTAAGGCCACAGATTTCTGGGTTCAAATTCTGGCTTTTCCATTTACCAGCAGAATGCCTTGTTAAGCAATATATCCCCTACAAGTCTCAGTTTCCCCAAGTACAAAATGATGGAAAACACTAGCCCATACATTATTGGATTGCTGTGAGGATTAAATGAAAACAAAGAAGTGCTTAGAAGAGTCAGTACCTGATATAGCAAGTATACAATAAGGTTAGCTTGTTATTCATATCATTATCGCCATCACTATTGGTAGGCATGTAAATTGGTATGGCCACGTAAGGAAAACCATTTGGTATTACCGTGTAGGGTTAAAAAGCAGAGCCCCTACAATCCAGCCATTCTGCTGGCACAGTCCTTCGAGAAACTCTTATTTCAAGAGGAAACATATAGAAGAATGTTCATATAAGCATTATTTGTGATAACAAAATAAGTAACATAAATGTCTACTTAGGGGAGAAACAATAAATAAATGTGATATATAAATATAATAACAAATAGCATGGAAATAAACTAAGTAAGCTACATGCATCGACATGGACCAAACTTACAAACAACACTGGAGGAAAAGGCAACTTACAGAAGCATAGCGAGAATAGTATAATTCACGTGAAGTTCAAAAGCACACATAGCTAAGTGATATGTTGTTTTATGTAAATGTCCCTAAAGAAAAGAAAGGCAGTAAAAACTTAAAAATCAGGGCAGTGGTTCCCTGTGGGGCAGGAGGAAGGTGGATTTAATCAAGGGGCTGCTCAAAGAAAGGTCAATAGCATTGGTATCGCTTCCTTTTTTAATCCAGGAGGCGAGGGAACAGGCTCATTGCATTACAGTCTTTAGCTTTTATAAGAGTAATACATATTACTTAGTGCATATAAAACATTTAATACAGAGTTTAAATGTATGTGCAGAAATCCAGGGAAAAAAGAACAGCAGTCATTACTGTAAAATCACTTGAAATGCCTGTGGTAGTACCTATCCTACTGTTCTCCGAATTTACCATCAAGGAGTACAAGAGAAACCAAACTCTCAGCAGCACTTTCATAGCTACCTGCTTGGAGGTACTGAGCTGAAGCTCTTGGGCAGCATGGCCAAGGAGGTCGGCACAGAGAAAAAAGGAGTTAGGAATGAACCCTGAAGATGTGCCCATGCTTCAGGGCAGGTGGCAGAGAAATTAACAAAGAACACTGTGAAGCCGCCAGTTCTTTCTCCTGTGGGTCTTTCAAATCTCTTTGTCACACAATACTCTTTATTCTCGCTGGTAGGCAAAATAATTTTCCAACTGTTTCTCTCACACCTCCTAAATTCTTTCTTTGCCTTCGGTCTCATTCTTCTTCAATCCACTCTCCACAATGCAACCAAAAAAAAAAAGGAGCTCTTTCTAAACTCCAATTCTCTCCACATCACTCTCTAGTTTAAATGTTTCCATAGGTCCCCCTGGCTTAAGGATAAACCAGAGTCGACACTATGTAATTAACAAGGCTTCAAATGACTCGGCTCCTACTTACCTCACTTTTGCTCATCAGTCCCCAGCTTATTCTCTGATTGCAAAGGTTTAAAGCAGTGGTTCTCAAACTGTGTACCTTAACCAACAGGATCAGCATTCCCTAGGAACTTATTAGACATGCACACCTAGGCCAGACCTACTAAATCGGAATAACTCTCTAAGTTAGTCTAACAGTCTGAGTTTTAACAAGTCTTCTAGTTGGTTCTGCAGCATGCTAAAGTCAGCATCATTGGTTTAAAGCATGAATGAGGGTAAATCACTATTTGAGGAACTCTATGGGAAGACTGAAAAGTACTACATAGCATAGTGGTTGCAGGCATACAATCTGGGGTCACACTGCCAGGGTTCAAATTTCTGCTCAGCTCCCCCCTGCTTTGTAATCACAGGGCAATTACTTAGCTCTCCTCAGCATAGTGTACTGTTTAACAGCACAGATCCTCAGCAAGACTGCTTGGACTTAAATCCTGGCTCTACCCTCCATTGCCTGTGGGACCTTGAACAAGTCACTTTACTTTCTCTGAGCCTCTGGTGCCTCACTTAATAAAAAAGCATAAGTAATAGTGCCTACCTTCACTTAATTTTGTGAAGGTGGAAAGCGTTAATATAGTACTGTGCTTAGAACTGTACCTGATGCACAGTAGGCACTCTGTGTTACTCTTCTCATGATAACTGTCAGTAATTTTATAGGGACCACGTTATTTTTGGGAGATAAAAAGAGTCAACATTGAGTTCTAATGCCCACAAAAAGTAAATAATATTCATCTGTTCTGATACGAAGAACTTTTTTTACCCTTTTTTTTTAGGTAAAAGACTTTCTTTTTTTTCAGTATAGTATTCACCTTCCTCAGTTTATTTACTTCCAATGAGAGAGCACTTACCTGGAAGCAATGACCTCTCCGAAGAGTCAAGGGGTCTGCTGTGAGGCGTCATTTATTTCACATTAACATTTTTTTAAGCAAAAATCTTACAAGAATAAAAAAATTTACTGAACCTTGTCTCTATGGTCCAAAAAAATACTTCTGGGGATTATTCTAAATACATATCCAGTGTTAATTTAGCTGGAAACTCTACCTGTAAAAATGCTACTAAGACACCTATCTGCATAATCATTTAGAAGGATGCTGAAAATGTCATGATACAGAGAACTTTGTGCATCTCTCTACTCACTACGGAGAGGTTAAACCTTGTCCCCCTCGCCAAATCACATGGATGCCTGAGCCACAGCACCTTCAGTGCAGAGTATATTCTATGGGACATAAATAAGTGTAACAAAACCATGCATTCAAAAGTCATACTAACTGGATCTAGTGATGTGAAATTATGCAGTGACATTTTTTCAAGGTCTCAAAGCGTTTAACCTCATACTTAGAATACGAAAGAAAATATGAGAGAAAAAAATATAGTGGGACAAATCACAAAACCAAAGTTAAAATACAGGGCTCATTACTGAGGGTTTATGGTTTCTTAGAACCATACATGTTGAACCTGGCTTAGAAATTGGTCATCAAATATTTAGCACAGGTTCTAGAATCCTCCACTGCACAGTCTCTAATAGAGACAGAGGGATATATGAGCCTGGTACAGAGCAGTCTGTATCTGTGATTCTCTTGATTTCTTTAGGTTTTAAAATCAGTTTCCTGTGTAAAATCAAGTTAAGAATATGTAAAAACATTTTCATAAAAAAAGAATACGAATTTAATGCTATGGAGGGTTTATGATTTTTATCTGCATGTGACAGCCACACATTCTGCATGTTTTATTTTTTCTTGAACCCTAAACCTCAACTATGAGCTGAGCTGAAGGAATTTTGGCAGACTCTCTTTTCACAGCTTCCTACTTTAAAATGGAGGTCACTGATTACAAAGAACATTTAATCAACCCTAGATTTCAAGGCTTCGCCTCAATGCAGGAAATTTTATATTAGGGGGAAGAGAAAGGTTAACAAATTAAGATTACTCAATTTTTAAAAGGCATCAACATGCTATGGCAAGTCAACCTGAATAGCTCACGTTTCTGATAATCTAATAATACACAATTTCAATTACACAGAAAAGGAAGGTAATAAAGTCAGTCATATTTTACAACTGAAAATCCACAATGGCAAAGAAAACTACTAATCTAGTATTTTTAGAAAACCATGCAGAATGCTTTATCTATAACAAAGTATAATATACTAACCTTCCTGGGTTGCCTCAAAAACGCAAGCATTAATTTCTCTAAGACGTAACTCAAAATTCTCTAAAACAAGAAAAACTGTTTCCAACTATAGAATGTATGCAATAGATAAAATGCAGCTTTCCCCTAGCATATCTGTAAGTATTAACCATGCAGATATTGATAAGGATTTTTGACTTAAAGAGTACTCTAAAAAATCAACAGAACATTTACCTGTATCGTCCTCTGAGTGCCATCAACACTGACAGACAATAAGGGTGAAGCCAGGTTCCATGTGCTGGTCACATTTAGTTTCGACCCATCAACTTCCACCTGTTGTGACACCAAATAAGACTGTTACCATGAAGCAAGACAGAAAACTGTTCTCAAGTTCATTGCTGCATACAAAGCAGCAGCCATTTTAAACAGATGGCTCCCAAACAACCTGTCATGTTTACTGCTCCCGCCATGAAAGACAGGGTCCAACAAGAGTCTTCTCAGCCATCTCTGGGGAGAGGTGAAGGACCTGGGCACAGCTGCCTTTCGGTACTGAGGTTTCAAGTAATTTCCAGTAAGTAACAAACAGCCTTCTAACTCTAAACCTATCTGGACATGCTACATTTACTGCAATTAGACAAGTAATGCATATAAATTCCAGTGACATTTTGCAACCCACACAACAGGGCCTGCATATAAAATCCTCTCTAAGGACCACGAAAGAACTTTTCTATGTTAATTTTAATGAAGGACTATGCATTGTTATCTTAATTAAACAGCTTTAATTAGGCAAAATTCTTTGGTGTTCAACATTAAAAGTCCATTTTGAACTTTGCAAAGTTCTGTCATATTTTTGTTAATCAGAAATTACTAATTTCATCAAGTCATCAGTCATGAAGATACCAAAAAAACCCATGATCTTTTAAAACAGATAATCTTAAGACAAAAAAATTAACTTCCAAAGAAAGAGCAGAAAAGTAACTCAAAGAAAAATAAATCAAAGCTAATTTAAAATAAAAGTACTATTAGTTATTTCTTCCTTTTCACTCACTCATTCCCTAACTCTTTAATGAGTTAAAAGTGAGAGTTGTAAAAATAATAACATTATTTTAAGTCTACAGTAAACCCAACTAAGAGATATTTAAGTTTGTTGAAGTTTCAAAATAAACCTGTAGCAGAGCCAAGATATATAATCCCTAACAGTTCCCTCACTATCACTTAATTCTCTTGAAAGACACTCACTTATTAAAATAAAGAAACACAGACTTATACTGTTTAGAAGAAGATGTGTATTACTGGGTAACCCAATATGGTATATCCATACAATGGAAAAGTAATTAGGAACAGTCACCTCAAAGGCATTATACTAAGTGAAAGAAAGCTGACACAAAAGAGTATGTGCTATATAATTCCCTTTATGTGACATTATATGACAGAATCAGATCACTGGCTCCTAGGAGCTAAGGGTAAGAGGATAACTTTGACTAAGAAGGGGTTTGAGGGGACATTTTGGGGTTATGGAAATGTTCTAAATCTTCATTTTGGTGGTGATCACACAACGATATATATATTTGTCAAAACTCAATCAAACCATCAATTAAAAAGAGTAAATTTTATATAAATTATACTTCAAATATGACTGAAGAAATGGAAACATAAGGAGGAAAAATCTACCTCTGAAAATTGAAAACAGTATTTTGAATTGCATTTGACATATCTTCCCTTCCTGAAAAACTGACTTCTCTCCCTGCATCCTCTGCTATTGGGTGAGTAGATATAAATGTTAACTTGGCAAGTAGGACACAAGGAAAGTTCCTTCCAAACAGAAATGTGAAAATTAAAAAAGGTCCTTTCAGGTCCCCAAGTATTACACGAAGGAAAGATAGCAGGAAAAATGAAAATATCAGAGATCAAAGTCCTCCGTATTTCTTCTTCTGCTTGGACCTTGGGAACAGATAGGGCAGTGTAGAGAGGTGGGTGAAAATATTCTCACATATGTCAAGTATCCTAAAAATATCTAGGCTGAAGGGCTACTTCTGGAACACAATCTAGGAAAGGCCATAGGCTTCTAGTAAAGCCCAGTACTAGGATTCATGGAATCCCTAACATAGGGTCTGGTGTCATATCAACAGCACACCATTGATGGAGGGAGAGGCTAGACAGATGACCCAAGCATATCATGGTAGGAATCCAGAATTTTCTCCCTGTCCTAGCAGGATGACTAGAGAAGGTCTAAGGACCGTCCATGTATTACAGGGGATTCCATGACTGTAGGCAAACATTAGCCAAAACTGTGGGTGGCACAAGTGTCTTCAATGACAAACAGGACGAATCACTGCTCAACAATCACCAGTCTAGGTTCTCCTTGCAAGGACATTGTGGGTCTGAGTTCTCCCCTTTACCTCTAGAGTTATGAGGTGACTCTGACCACCTCCCCAAAGGCCCTTTTACATGCGCCCAGAGGCCACACCTTAATGGAAGCTGGAGGAAGGGGAAGAGGCCTGAAACACTGTGGCACCTGAAAGAGACTGTTTAAACCAAGAGCCTAAGATCCTGTTTATTGCCAAGTTTCCCCCTCACCTCCTACTATAGGTAGAGGGCTTGTGAGAAGCTGATGGGTGATAGACAATAAAGAAACATTTCTTTGCACACCTGGTAAGTAATGAGTATAATTTTGCAGCTTCATTATATAACTGGAGAAAGGAAGCTATCACCGCTCCAAATCATAAACTATAAAACATATCTTCAAATTTTAATGAGGAAAGAGAACATGCTGAAAGCCATCACAGACTTCTCAGGCCTCAAGCAGTAAACAAATTTCTCAAAAAGACCCATAATTTTGAACAGAAGATGCAATGATTCTATTGATGCTCTTTCAATGTGTGAAATCTAGATGTAAGTATAAGCCATAGGAAAGGTAGGAAATGTTTCTCTGATATAGAAAGGTAGGAGCAGAATGAACTGAAGAATTCTCATTACTATGCTTCATATATTGTTCACACCTAATTCTTTACCCAAGGGTGACTGAAGCAGTAGATGTAAAGTAGCATTTCCTTATTATGACACTGAGAACATGCCATAAAGAACCACCCTATCTTTTCAATCCCAAAAGCAAATGGCAAATGAGATCTAGGTCAAAGAAAATAACAGATTTGGTGAGAGGGTATTCAGGTAACAAGCTTAGCAAGGAAAAGCTGCAGGCTGCCCATGCTTATACCCAACCACCTACCCTACTGCAACATAAATAATCAGAAAATAACCAATACTAGATCTTTACACACAAATTGTAAAAAATATTTTTTAAAGAGACAATGGCAAATTAAGAGCATATAACACAAGAATTACTCAAAGAAACACAGGAAGAGTTCAGATAAATAATTCTACAAAGTCTCATAGACAACCATAGGAAACGTGACCCCTCTTTTTTTTTTAAAAAAAAAAATGAGCTCAAAGAAGAAAAACAAAGGTTCAAAGAAGAGATTATACAACAACAGAAGGAAATGAAAATCAAGCTGGTAGAACTCAGAAGAAAAAAAAACACGAAGAGAAAAATAACATTATAAGATAAAAGCCATGTTAAGAAGCAACCAAAAATAGAATGTGTGACTAAAAGGACAAGGGCATGGAGACATCATATAAAACAAAACAGAAAATACCAATAATATAAAAGAAGTTTATAGAGAAGACAACAGATCTGAAGAAGGGAGAAATAGGATCTAAAGAAAATAACAAAAGTCTTCTTCAAAAAGTCTTAAAAAAAAAAAGAATAAAAGTAAATTCAAAGATATGATAGGGTAAAACTTTTCAAAATAAATAAAAGCTTTAAATTTGTAGAATGAAGATGTTTATAGAACTTTAAGAATAAAAAAAAACACTATGTGGGTATTTAGGCAAAGATAAGACTTCACGCACAAGCAAGAAACAAACCTCAGGTCAGCCTAATTTCTCAACGACAGTAAAGATCACAGAAGACCACAAAGCCATGTAGTCCAAATACTAAAAGTAAAGAATGTTGGCCTCAATTTTATACCCAGCCAAGGTGTCCTTAGATTATGTATCATATAAATGTATCTTGTAGCATGTAAGAACTTAATGCCCCTTCTTTAAAAATGAGGCATCTCTATACATACCAACATGAAACCATTCCAAAGAACAGTGTTTACAGTATGCTATCATTTAAGGGGGGGAGGGGGAACAAAAACAAAAAAACCCTGTACGTGTGATTTTAAAGTCATCAACTATCTCTGGATTAACATGTAAGAGGAGCAGAGGGGCTGAGGGATAGGAATGGAAAGGAGACTTGCTTTTCACCACAAATCCATTTACACTTTTTAAGTTTTGTCCTGTATACATACAAGGTGGGGTAAAAGTAGGTTTACAGTTGTGAGCACACAGTTTGTTCTTGTATTACTGTTTATTAATTATTGTATTATTTTCCACACAAACTGTAAACCTACTTCTGCCTCACCCTGTATATTATATATTTAAAAATTTTAAAGTGAGGATAAGGATAAGTGATTATTTCCTCTATCATTATAGCATGCAGTCAATATCTATTTTAGACTTTCTGTAATAGGCACACAATAAACAGTTGCTGTTCTTTCAAAATTTTGTTTTGGTTAACAAAGCAATACTCATTTCAATTTGTCTGGTCACAGATTTATTGATTTCACCTATGGCATCCATTTTTACAATGTATTTCAGGTCATCTTTCTTTCTCAACTCTCTTTCTCATCTGAAAATGGGGACCTGAACCAGCAATGCTGAATGAAGATCTCTTCTAGGTCTAAAATTCTATGATTTTATGTTTACAAAGCCCTTTTATTTAAGTTATATTTAGGTAGTTAATTTTTGATATGTCATATTCCAGTATTAGAAACAGATATTTTGTTTTGCTTAAATATCTGTTCGGGGTTGGAAGTTTTCAAGATCTTTCTTTCAACAATAAAAGTTAACAAAGTAAGTAAAATTCGGTAAGGGGATAAAAAGAAAAACAGACCAAGAGTGAAGTGACAAAGGACAAATTACTCTGGGGCACAAATAAAATTTCACACCTTTCAAAGCAGACAATATTGTAGACATATTCTAGCACTATGAAAACACTAGAACATTTTAATTATTTTAAAGCTCAGTCTTTTAAAAACAATCAAAAGACACAACATCTCTGTTTAGAAACATTAACCTAAACATAAAGATTTTATGTCTTTAATTTAAACAGACCTAGGATTCAAAGTGCACCAAATTATTATCTACTACTGGCCCACACTGTTGCGAGATGACCTCCTCTTTTCTTTACTGAAGTTGAAGCCATAAGTCCTCTTATTTTCTTGTATCATCAACCATCCCCTTCCCTTTACTTCTCTCTCCCACTGACTACTTCCCCTCTGTTTTTGAGCACATACATACAGGAGCCTCGTATTTTCACTGCACGTGCACTTGAACCACTATGTTCTGAAACTACCCAACTATTTCTCTCCTATTCTCTGACAGGGTCTAGAACAAATGCGCTGTACCTATGTTCTTACCACATACCTTTCCCCTTCTATAACCTTCTACAATCTGGCTGCTAAAATTATATTCTGAAAGGTCACTAATCTACTGCAGGAATTTTTATATTCTCTTCTTAACCCACATTATACTTGACTTCTCAGCAGGAAGAAAAGCTTCCCTGAGGCAGTGAGCTTTAAGCAAAAATGTAAAGAGTATGAATCAATGTGGTAGTGGCAGATGGGTGAGTGGGACTATCCAGAGAGAATATAATGGGGGGGGGACAACTATCTGAGGCAAGAAGGAGTTTACCTTATTTGAAACTAGTGTGCAGAACACAAAAAACGAAGAAGAGCATGGCATCCAGCAAGAATAAAGAACAATGAGAAATACTAAAGGATTCCAACTGGAGAGTGACAAAAACAGCTTCTATTTTTAAATGATAATTGTAGCTCCAGTTTAGAAAATGAATTAGATAAAACAAAAATAAAAAATCATGGTGACCAGGTCTATACTACTGGTAGTGAAGAGAAGCGGGATATTCAGGAGTAACATAAACCAAGGGAGCAAAGTGGGAAGTGTGAATACAGCAGTAAAGATATGAAATAGTCACCGAGGAAAAGAGAGAAGAGTGAGCTTATTAGAAAAACACTGAAGCTGCTACACAATGTTGGATGTTCAGCTGCAGTGGGACATCATGCCCATGTAATGATATAAATCCACCCCCGGTATGTGATTTTCTCCAGCAATGCTCAGCTACTTTGTGTGATGTAGCTGTAAAGAGAGGGAGAGGATGAGTTCATCTGAGTTTGGGTTTGATGGAAGAATCCAAGGGTTGAGAAAAGTAAGACTATTTGTAAGTAAATGACTATAATGACAGGCCAGGGAACCCAAGCCCGATAAAGGATGAAAAACAGGGGTCTTTGGATGGAGAGAAAATATAAGGACTTGTATATGGAGGCAGAGACAGACCATAAACTGGTTGCTAGCCTTCAGGCGCAAGGGAGGGAACCTGAAGGCTGCCAAGAGGAAGGGGAGGTAAGGATATAGACCAAGGGTGTGAACTTCCAAGAACCAGTGTTTTACAAGAGGAAGGGGAACAGTGGTCTAGAATGACACTAGGAGAAACACAACCCCTTCCCACCTCCCTTCTCTGTTAATGGCAAAGCAAGAAGGGTGCAGAGGGCACAGTGGAAAGGGTTGAGAGGAATGGAAAGATTGTATCAAAGAGCAAAGGAAATTGATTTAGGAGTCATGGATGACTGGAAAGGCTTTCAAAAAGCCCAACTTCTCTCCGTCTTCACCACTACCACCTTAGCCCAAACCTGCCATCGTCTCACCTGGACTAACAGTAGGCTTCCCACATATATTCTTCCGTATCTCCAATGGGTTTGCCTCACTACAGGCAGCGTAAACTCTTATAACCACAATACTGATCATTTACAAAATCAGAGAAAAAGGGAAATAAAGAAAATATAATAATGACCAATGGAGGTCTTGCCTGCTTTTGAAAAGTGTAAACTCCAAAAAACTGTGTAATACCGCAACCTTTAGTACCAGGACATCATGTGTCTCACTATCCTGTAACTATTTAAAGATTATATTCTGTGTAAAATATTGATATTATAAGTTTGAATTAATGAGAACAAAGCAATATTGGGTAGAAGTCATGAAATTCATCTCAACAAGCCCCATTTTCTGACAACTTTCCCCAGCTTAATCAAAGAGATCAGTTTAACTGAAAATTATTCATAATAATATTACTTATGATATTTAAAACAATACTTTAAAGACATGACTTCTTTCCCATTTTAAAAAAGCATTTTCTCACATGTAATAATCTACTTATAACCTTGCATTTCATTAAAAGCATTTAACTGCATTTGTGGTACAAATAATGTTGATGTGGAACATTTTCCATGAGTTGTTTGGAACATTCAATTTTCCTATCTACGTAATCATAAGGGGAAGAGAAAGTACACACCCTAAATTAATTTGACATTTGAGAGAGATTACTTACATCCTTTACCACTAAAAAAAAAGGCACTTCCTCAGAGATACCTCATGACAGTTAAAATATCACAGCTTCTATTGCAATAGGCACCTGCTAAACATTTTTTTTTTCAAGATTAGGAACGTAAAACCTAGAAAACAAAATATTTGCCAAGAAGCATTTCCAAAAATAATAGGAATTTGGGAAGACACAGGCAGCAAGAAGTTTCTGATTCATCATACAGGTTTTCTTTTTGTCATACTCAAATTTTAAATTCTTTCTGTCATCAAATGTTAAGAAGATTAGCATTGCACAGAATTAAATCTAAGATAAAAATCAAGGTATTCCACTATTTGAAAGAGACTTTGATCGTATATCTTGCTTCTATTTCTGAAAACAACGTGAAGGATAAAAAGATTTGTTGATCAAGCTGTAACTAATTCTCAGAAGGGAACAACTATTTCCTGCCCCTTTAATAGGCTTTCACAGTGTGTCTTAAAAATAATCACTCTGCATTAGATTTTCCCCAAAAGTGGGGAAAATCTGCAGTTTTCTCATTTGACTATTAGCCTGGAAAGGATCCTAGAAATAACATACTTTAACTAAACCTCTCCTCCTCCTATTTCACATATAAGGAAATTAAAGAGCCACATAAATGATGTAAGTTATAGAAGCAATTATCTTGCAGTTCTCCTCAGAGCATTTCCCGTAAGTCCAGGTGTCAAAAGCAAAAGTAAGAAATGTAATCTAAATACTAAGATATAGTACTGGTATATAGTAGACACACTGCATGTTTGTACCTTGAAAGGAAAGATTGTTCTAGAGATAAAGATGTTTATTGGTTCTTTTTGGATCTTATTTCTTAACTACTGCTAACAAAAATATGATCATTAAATAGTATACCAAATAGATGAGGTATATCCACATTCCCGGTAACAAAATGCAGTTAATTAAATTGGGATATTGCCACCATTTATACCATTATCATAGTTCACTGACTTCTACATAAACTGCTGCTACATATGTGAAATACAAATGTATATTTTTTAAATTCCAAAAGAGGTTGAGAATTAGCAACTCATAATCTTATTGTTTAGATCTAATGGCTTTGCTGTTACTTGCTCTAGCATTTGTTTCTCAGGTAACACAACAAAACTAACACATTTGCTATACTATAATAATAATTAATGATTCATAACATTTTAATATGAACTATAACTGACTTATATCTTAACATAACACAAAAAGCATAGGTATTCTTTATCCTATTTACTAAAATAATTTGTTATTCCAAAATATAGTTATATACTGCTAGTGCCCGTTCAGAGGGAAATGAGATGTCTGTTCTCTGAAAACCATTTTTCATAAGTTTCTTCTTTATCACTATCACTTTGGAAACAATCTTTTATTTCTCTCCCAAATATATAATAATGATAAAAACATCAAGAGAAAGTAGACATAATGATGACGATCTGTTAATCTGTCACAAAAGATTACATTAAATATGCATGTGTTATAAATGTAATTAAATATATCTCAAAGGATATGAATTGCAAAAACAAATTTTAGGTACTGACCTACAATCAGCTAGGCTGACTAGCTTCTGTTTAATTATCGCCTCATTAATTGATCAGAAACAACATTAATTTCAGTTGTATGTTTTTGTTAAAAAATCTTACATTATTTTGCCAACAGTTTAATTATAGTAGTAGTTTCTTTTGGATTGGTGTGATAAGGTCATTCTCTGCAGATAATACTGTAAATTATATCAGTTTAATGAATAACTCCAGGTAGATGAGTTTAGCAAAAGGAGCAACTTAAGCTGCCTTTACTTTACCAAACCTACCAAATCATGGTGGAATCCTGTGTTTTCTACGTGGTATTGCCATCAATAGTCACATACGTATTTCGCTACCACATATGTCCCCCAGTAAAATCCCATTTTACCTAAGCTGGTAGCTCACCACCATAGAACCCATACATGCTCAGGTAGTTTACAATAACGTCCAAGTCCTCCCTCTTCCTGAATTCCCATACACTGCATTTGTAACATGCTATTTCCTAATCCCACCTCCTTCACATTATCTGTCTGTGACTGTTTAGCATTCTAGACCTGTCCTTAGGCACCAACAATTTGCCCTAATAGCCCATTTCTCCTGGCCAACAACAAACATATTTGATGCTCTTGTTTTCTATATTCTGACCTTCCAAGGATCATCCAGCAGGTCTGTCCTCTTTTCTGTTTCTGTGGCCATTGCTAACATTATTCCCAACATACACTAAGACATTTATTTTCTCTTTTCTACATTGCAATACCAGTAACATATTTGATAGTTTTATATTTGTTTAAACTTGTGGTGGCAAATTTACTCCCCTAAGAATTAACATATATTTTATGTCCTTAAATCTTCTCATGAATTACAAATCCAATAACAGAATGTTTCTAAGCATGAACAATAAAACGTTTTTGCTATTATGGTTTAGCCCAGTTTCTTTGATAGATAAAGGTGAGATACAAGAATTGATGCCCCAAAACTACTCATCAAATCCATCCAGTGAATAAACTAACAATTGGCCTTTTATTCTCTAGGTATCAACCATATCTGAAGGAAGACACTGGTAAAAATCTAATTACCCATTAAGTTGATCATAATAAATAATGCACTTAGAAAGAATCAATGGGACAGCGTATCAGCTCTATAATCCATGGGAATAACCTTACTAATAAGTAAGGTTAACCGAGTTACCGGTATTTTTTCATTGCTCCTAACAGAAAATAGAAAAACGGTGCAGTTTCTATTATTCTAATGAATGGTAAGGGGAAAGTATTTTTTATTTTTTTATTTTCTGTGAAATAATTTCAAATATACATAAAAATTGTAGCAATGGTACATCAAACTCAGATTTCCATTAGCATTAGGAAGTTATATATACCTAGTTTTATGTTTGCATATTTTTAATAACATTAATAATCAAAATCATGTGTCAACCTTTGATGACATAGTTTTCCCCTTAAAAGAAGTTTCTGTGTATTTAAGCTTAAAAAATACTAATCTAACCCTAGCCAGTTTGGCTCAGTGGTTAGAGGGTCGGCTTGCATACCAAAGGATCACAGGTTCAATCCCCAACCCTGGTTGTGGCGCATGCGAGAGGCAACCAATCCATGTCTGTCTGTCTGTCTGTCTGTCTGTCTCCCTCTCCCCCCCTTCCCCTCCTTCTCTCTCTTCCCTCCCCACCCCTTCCACTCTCTCTCAAAAAAAAAAAAAAAAAAACAATAAAAAAAATATCCTCGGGTGAGGATTAACAACAAACAAGATAAAGAATTTCAAAAAAAATTAAAATTAGATTCCATTTCTAGGGTTTCACTTTCACGTCTACACACACACACACAAAATATCTATTCAATTTGTTAGGTAAATTCTTTAAATTCTGATGACTGTGAACAAAGCACGACCATTCTATTATTTGTAAAACTATGCTCCCAAACTGAAAGGAGAAAAAGACTGGCATTTTCCCAGGGGCCTTGAGAGGGGCGCGGCCAATCCACCGCGTGGGCAGCAGTTCCTGGAAATGCCGCGCCTACTGCTCTGTCACCAAAGGGACAGCTAACACGAGAGGGAAGAGTGGAGGGCGACGGGGCCAGCGCAGAAACCTAACGAGCAAACCACATTCATTCCTGAAGGCCTCCAGAGGCGCAAACGGCAAGAGAAATAGTGAAACTGTTTTCATATTTTAATTCCTTAGAAAGCTATTTTTAAAATCTTTAAAATGCCAACCAGTGCTCCTCTGAAATGAGGACAAGCTCTAATCGATTCTCGCGGCAGACTGAAAGCACGGAAAGCAGCAATAGTTTGAAAAACTATCTTGGTTTCTCTCCTTCTCACTAGTCAAGGATCCACATTTAAACACTTTCGAAAAAGTTTACTATTACCTGATTGTAATAAATCTCAAGGGGGCTTCTTAGATAACAGTGGAGTACAAAATTTACATGAACTATGTAAAAACCTGTAGACAGAAGGGTTATAGTCCCCGTTTTCAGCCCCTAACGTTCAAGCCAAAGCCCCTAGCAAGCATCTCTGTCAAGATACTCCTTTCAAAAGGGACCTCTGATCGAACGGAACAATACTCAGCTCTATTGCTTAAACAAGTAATTTGTCCATTATGTGGGGATGGGGAGGTTACCAAAAACACATAGAAATACCTACATTAGCAAACATAAGCTAAACAATACAGTCATGTCCTATCCTAACTTACCAAAAGAAAAATATTTTCTTTATGGAAAGCATTTCTACTGAAGAAAAATACATCATTACCTGTAACACAAAAAAGCTAGCATCAGTTATTACACAACACCTAAAACTATTAACTTTTGTGAGGGATGGCCTCCATATGGTTAAAACAGGCACAAAGACCCACCATAGGTGAGTCTACAGTTTAAAAATTTAAATTTAAATCTAAAAATTTAAATCTAAAGTTTAAAAATTCCACTCTGATAGACACCCCTTTCAATTAAGAAGGTGTCTTTAGAAAGCTCCTATTAAAATCCACGTTAGAAATTAACTCAGTTGTACATAAGCGCACAGGTTAATTTACTAGCTTATGCAGCTCTCACTTTAGATGAGTCATCTTTGATAAAAAGGAACTAGGAAGGAACTGGCAGGTGTAAAAGCCCTTATAACAGTAGTGGGTGAGGTCAAAGCATATTAAAAACAACAATAACAACAAAAACAACCCTTCTGTTAAGGAAAATTTTAAACACATATAGAAACAGCAAAAACAGTTTAATAGACCCCTATATATCCATCCTCCAAGTTCAAACCTTATCCACTTAAAGCCAATCTTGTTTCATCTCTATTCCCACTGATTTGCCCACCTGCTCCAAGACTATTAAGAAGCAAATCCCAGACTTATTGTTTCATCCATAAATTCAATGGCTACTTTTTCTTCAGTTTAGCCTAAAGTACTACAACATGCATCAAGCTTTTGATAACAAAGCAATAAAAATAATAATTTAATAATCAGTAATAGTTATCTTGTTTTTATTCTACACATATACTTTGAGCCCTGGGAAGGGCTTGGGAGGTGCAAAGTGGGCAATGGAGCAGATAGCTGTGAGCGGTTACCTGGAAAACAATCAGAAATCATACATACGCTGCATACCGTATTACGCGGTCTATAATTTCTATTCATTGAAGGATGAGGTCAGAATGAAGTGTTCCTGTTAGTCTGGGTCACAAAAGTAATTCAAGATGCATATAAAAATGCTTATTATCATTCAAGTTCTCTAAACCCATTCAACCATTCAGCCCTTTGCTTTCTGATAAGGCTGCCAACAACTATGCCAATTAGTGTCAATTGCAATGTTAGATTTCCTAACATCTGCACCTGCCTACCAGTTCGTGTAGTGGGCAGAAAGAAGTGACTGATGGTTACAAGTTTCAGCCACACTAAACCCTGTTTTTGTGTTAACATTTTCCAAGTCTACAAATTCACCAATTGGTTTAAAAAAAACACACACAACATTTTGCAAATTAGTTTCTATAGAGGATTTCTTCTTTTTGAGGGAGGGCAGGTTGAGTTATTGTAAATTAGAACAGTACATACTTTATTTAAATCTTATAAAGTTTTATAACTAGGAATAATCTAATCTGTAAGAAATTTAATGATTTATATATTTACTTCAAAGTTTCACGAATGCTAAATTTATGCATTTCACTTAATCACATGATTAATTTTTAACAAGCCACCTATTCATGTTTTGAATACAATACTTCTCATTTGAAGCAAGGTTTTTGATTAAATTTTCTTTTAGAATTTGCAAACCAAAAATTAAAGCACATATAAAAGAACAAGGTATATTTAACATGGAAGAAATCATGAACATCTGAGAATTTAATATTAATCGTATATTTTCATATTAAGTATATATTCCCTTTTTCCCTTTTAAAGTTTAAATAACTATTCACAACTTAAAAGTATGCAATACTTTTGAAATATCCAGAACAAAATATAATCATTAATTTATCCTCAGATCAAAATGCTTCACTTTGGTTTATTATAATTAGTAGCAACATGGTATTTTAAAATTTCACATTTGAAGCAAATTGCATGTAAATAAAAGCTACTGGGAGTAATACATCAGTTAAAAACAGTGCATTACTACAGAGAAATAAAAATTGCACGTCAATATCTAAAAGTATGGAAGACGTATGTAATGTAGCACATTCTATCTAGTGCCATTACTTAAATTGCTGCTTTTCCTCAACAATCTATTCTCCAGCTCTAGCAAGTAGAATAAATGGTAATTTTACCTGCCAAATTTGGCATTAAAAAGGACAAGCAACTTCATTACCAGAACAATGCTTTCAATATCATTTTTCCTTCCCACTCAGTGCCAAACAGAACAATTCAAAGCAAGAAATCTAAGCAAAACTACCTCCTCTTGTTGAAGTTTCACACGCTTGAACAAGCAAGTAATAGATACAGAATGCCAGCAAGAACATCCTCTCTGTAACTCAGCATATTTCTTATACTGCAGCTTAATTCAAAGCTCAACAAAAAGGAAACACCTCATCATTGAAGGAGAACTTCAAAAAGTTCTCCATGTGTGGTCCGGTGTGGTATGAGTATATGCTAATTTAAAACTCAATGGACTAGATTAACCTGAAAGGCTTGATTTGGATTAAATTTTGGGTTAAAATCCATTAATGTACCTAAACCACTAGTGTGAAATGAATCAAAACAAATCTTTCTTGCCTGGCTGGGCGCAGCTCAGCTGTTGAGCATCGACCTAGGATCCAGGAGATCGGGGTTTGATTTCTCCTCAGGGCACATGCCTGAGTTGCTGGCTCCATCCCCAGGGGGTGATGCAGGAGGCAGCCGATCAATGACTCTCTCATCATTGATGTTTCTATCTCTCTCTCTCACTCTCCCTTCCTCTCTCTGAAATCAAGAAAGACATATTTTTTAAAAACAAAACCAAATTTCTCTTCAATCTTTGATACAATAAAATAATGGAAAATAACATCCCCAACCAGCAAACTTGCCCATCACCACTGACTCTCACAGTTCCTAGGTGTTTTTAGTATGTGGCTACAAACAAAATTATAAATTCTTCTAAACCCTGTTTCAAACCTGATCATAAAAACATTAAGCAACAACTCTTCTATTACTCACACTGAACCTGTCAGTTCTAAGTAATCATCACTAGATTTTGAAAGATAAACTTTATCAGGTTTTTTTTTTTTTTTTTTTTGGTCCAATTGGGTAAACTTGGTACCCACCCACAAGAGCTATGGTTATTTACAACAGAGGATTGTGCTATGTTTAATCTCTAGCTGGCTTCCTCACTCTTGTTCCATATGATAACCATACATAAACATAGTCAGGCTTTTAATAAAAAGCCAAGTAACAAAATGGGGCAATAGTAACATACACATACCATCATGCTAGAATGATAAATATGGCTAAGAGCAAATATATCCACGCAGGGCCATGCCCAAAGTCATTTGCACTCAATTTTAATATTTGAAGCAATATCTACTTCTCTTTTTTTGAGATTTAAACACTGAGTTAGAAACAAATGGCATGGTTTTATAATTTCCCACTTAGAAATAAAATACCTTAAATAAAGAAAGCAACACTGAGTCAGAATAGAAATTCCAGTAGTAGTAATATCCAGATTATGAATGCCCCTTAGTTCTCTTTGCAGCTGTCTTTTTATCACTTGTTCAGAAAAATGAGTCTAAATCAAAGAAAGGGAACATGCACTGAGGGCCTAACATCAATCAGGTATTTTAATAAACATTAAACTTACTGCATCCTCAGAGCAACCCGACATGGGGATGTTAACTACATTTTACAGATGACAAATCTGAGGCTTAGAGAAGTTAAAATAACTACTCAAGGTTCCATAGCCAGCAAAGTGCATATCCAAACCCAGGTTGGTCTAGTAACACCTCAACCAAGCCAATTTTGATACATGTTAAGATCATTTGGAGGGTAAATCCAATAGCAAGAGTCAGTATTTTATTGCAAAGAATGGTCACTATAATAATTGCTGTGGCGATTCCATGATCCCTGGAGTTTTTAACAGTAGAGTGTCTATAGGTAAGAGAAAGGCTCTAAATGGAGAGGGGACAGATCCCCCAGAGCGCCCGATTCCTTCAGCCCTGCACGGTAACAGTGTAGATGCGCCCTACAGTGGAGTAAGGAGGAACTGCAGGATTCCTGGGCTTGCAAACCACAGCAGGGTTCTGGGGGTGGGAAGGGGGAGGGGAAGGGGACAGCAGTGATTGGTCCACCAGTGTCACTCGACAAAATTTCCCAAAGTGAATCACCAAGAGGTAAAGATTACCCTTATAACTACTCTCCAAGTATTGTGTTGTAACTTCAAAAAAGGCTTCATAAAATACATGTTAATCAAAAAATATCAGAATCTTAAAATATTAATCAATATTGGCAAGTCTCGAAACACAATGTATTTCTGTACATTTTTTTAGTCTTAATTTTAAAACTTTCTATGAATTTTTCATACAATGGGAAAGAACTGCTTGCAAAGTAAAAGCTAATTTAGATTATTTTAAAAAGCAAAATGGTATATTTAAAGAAGAGACATTGTTTTTCAAGTGCCTACTACATGCCAGCCACTATACTAGAGCTGATTCTGATTTTTACAAAAACCCTGGAGAATATTAACCCTATGTTACAGATGAGGAAAACAAAGGCTCAGAAAAGGTAACTAACTTGTACTGGTTTCACAGCCAGCAGTTTCGGGACTGATGTTTAAACTCAAGTCCATCCAATTTACAGTCTTTTCCTATATACCAGTGTTTATATAAGATACTATTACTGCAGTGGCTGACAGAGATTAAGTAACTTTCCCAGTTATATAACTGGTAAGTGACTGGTAAGGTTTATCTCCATTCAAAACTGTTTTTTAAAATACAATGTGGCATTATTGTTTCTCCACCACCCCTTACCTTTCCCCAAACTAAAGCTGTTAGTAAATGTTGACAGTTAATTTTTTAAATGTTTTTATTGATTTTAGAGAGAGAGGAAGGGAGAGGGGGGGAGAGAGAAAGAGAGAGAGAGAGGAGAGAGAGAGAGAGAGAAACATCGATGTGAGAGAGAAATATCAACCAGCTACCTTCCGTATGCACCCTGACTACACTGAACCCGCAGCCTGTGCGTGTGCCCTGACCAAAAATGGAACCAGGCGACCTTTTGGTGCACAGGGCAACACTTAACCAACTGAGCCACACCGGCCAGGGCCTGACAGTTAATTTTTACAACTGAACATCATGGAGAAAGAATATGATTGCCTGTGTCCCTATATCCAATGTAATTAATGTTTCTTTTTAATAAGATGGCCCTGTTTGCAGAATAAAAAATGTGATAAGTATAATACATAATTACTTCAAATATCAGAAATAGGATTCCCTACCAAGTTAGTTGTCTTGCAAGTTGATATCAAAGAAAATTCACAAATGTTCTGTCCTTTGTATTTGAGATTGTATATTTTACCAAGATTTTTAGAGTGTTTGCAAGAAATAAAATGCTCTGGAATCAGGTAACTATACTAAAAGGCAGAACCATTAAAGAACACCTTAAGCCCAGCCAGGCGTGGCTCGGCGGTTGAGCATCGACCGAGGATCCAGGCAATCAGGGTTCGATTCCCGGTCAGGGCGCATGCCCAGGTTGCGGGCTCGATCGATGACTCTCTCATCATTGATGTTTCTGTCTCTCTCTCTCTCCCTCTCCTTTCCTCTCTCTGAAATCAATAAAGATATATTTTTTTTTAAAAAAAGAACACCTTAAATATATCACATCTATAGATTTTTTAATTACTAAATTTACCTAAATGTAATAAAATATTCCTGAGCCACATGTTCATAATTCTTCTAATATGAGGATTTTCACAAAATAGCCACCACACCTAAAATATGTAATCAAGAACACAGATCAATTCTCAACAATATATTGGCCCTTTCAATGAAATCCCTTTCTGATTTAGTATTAATATTGCTCAAAATATTTTTTAAAATCTGTTCTTATTAAGCCTTTGTTGATCTTTTTTTCTTATCTTCAATGGTAATATAACTCTGACTACTGAATTTTAGAAATTGGCACAGTTTTGTAGAACTGGGTCTGGTGAGTAAGATGGGAAAGATCAGTTGTGGCTAAGCAACGAGGCAGGAACACAAGCCTGAGATTCTAGAGATTCTTGGATGCAATACTGAAATAAGACACCAAAAGAATTTGTGAGACATATTACTATGTATTTTTCACTGTGATCTGTGGCTTTGAGATACTTTTAAGCTTGAAGAGTCTAAATTAACTTTGTCTTTCCATAAAAAGGAAAGAGTAATAAGAAGTGAAAGAGTATTTAGGATTTTTACACAAATAGGGATGTTAGAGCAAGAGAAACTTTAGAGATGCAAACCTGTGCCCATGAGTGAACAGCCCAAACCCACCGAAGCATTTCATCCTTAAGTACAATGAATGACCAGGATTCTGGAAGAGATCACAACCCCCTGAAATGTAATTAGAATTGTGGGCACAGAAGATAAAAGCTGCCTTGATGATAAAGCATGCCAGACCCCAGACACAGTAACTGGAAAGAGAAGAATGAACATGATTTGCAGGGTAAATTCAAGGAGCTATTCTAATGAAATGTGAAGGTTTAGGGTAATTTTTCAAAACCCCAAATATTAGTAGCAGGATACATTTTTAAAACATATAATTTTACTATAGAAAATACATTTGCATTTTTTCCAACATATTTATTGAAGGCATACCATGAACCATGCACTGTAGGCAGAGGAAAGCAAAATAGTATTATTTGATTTATGGCAACCTTGTTAGTTGATTTTCTGTTTCAGTGGTTAATATTATAAGCTCTGCAGCAACCACCCTATTAACATATTCAGTTACTGGTTTTCACCTTATTCTGGCATTCCAATTTCAGAGTTAGAGAAATTCTACAAGTTTATGCCATATTTTTGGTTTATGCTTCTCATAAGCAAAATATGCAAACACACAGCTGCTCTGATGTCCGACAGAGCGAGATCTGTTCCACAGATCTCTGACTTCCACCAATAACCAGCACTGATACAAAAGGAACCTCCGTGAAGAAAGCTATGTTTTCTTAATAATAACAGTTGTGTAAACATAAGGTCTTCTCAGTTAAAGGAAAACCAACATCAAAAAGCAGTAAACCATAGAACCCTAAACCTCTCTTTCTTTGAAGAAACCTGTTTGAAGCGAGGTGTTTCTAGTTATGGGTGAATGAAATGAGAATTCAGCCGCAACAAACGGACATCCAGTCATATGA
The DNA here is from genome assembly GCF_054644295.1 of Miniopterus natalensis. Lineage (NCBI taxonomy): Eukaryota > Metazoa > Chordata > Mammalia > Chiroptera > Miniopteridae > Miniopterus > Miniopterus natalensis. The sequence continues at coordinate 34,885,240 of NC_142082.1, forward strand.
AGGACTAATTAAATCCATCTGAGAAGCTGCATCTAAAACTGCCTCACACATTTCAAAGGAAAGCACTAGTCTGCCTTGTGTGAAGACATCAAAACCTTCAGTCACAAATGCCGCACATCGAGGCTCAACAACGATGTTATTTTTATGGACTACAAAGCTCCATAAAAGTAATGTTAAGAGTGTGCACTATTTCACTACTGAAAAATCTGAGTGAAGGCAGAGTATTTTTACTTCTCACTATCTGAAATTTCTTTCTGGCTTCAACTCCAGTTTTGCAGATCTACAAGACCTTAAAAAAACAACAAGAGGAGATGTGTCAATATTTAGTGTTTCATATATTTGTTCAGTGGAAGTGATTTTAAAAAATTAATGAGATAATTAGCCATGATTGCACAGTTAACTTTTTCCTGATACATAAAGCCAGGATTCTGATGTTTAGCTAGGATTCTTGAGTAGTTAATAAAAGCCAGCAGGAATTCAAAACTTTAAACATACTGGTTGGACAAAAATATCCCACTGAACAGTCATTACGTGAACCATGAAGTGATAAAAGAAAGTTATATTAAGAATCTGGAATATCATCCCAACAGAATAAAATAGTCTTGGTATCTATCTACCAAGCCTTTATAACTTTCTGTAACTGGTTATGGTGAGCTCATATAATCATACTGAACAAACACACTTTTTTTTCTTTAAAGATTTTTTAATTGACTTTTAGAGAAAAAGGAAGGGAGGGGGGAGAGAGAGAGAAATGTCGATGTGAGAGCAAAACCTCGATCAGCTGTCTCCTGCACATCCCCTACTGGAGATGGAGGCCGCAACCTGGGCATGTGCCCTGATCAGGAATCGAACCGGCAACCCTTCAGTGGATGAGATGACACACAATCAACTGACCCACACCATCAAGGGCTTAAGGAACACTATTAGATGTGACAGAAAGCAACAAGCTCCCTAAATAGGGGAAATTCAATACTTTTTTTGTAATATATATAGAGGGAAAACTAATACCATCCACGCAGTTGCTAAACTTAGAGTTTCTTCCCACTGCAGAGAACTCAATAAAAAGAGAAAGACTAGCCATCAGGAGACCTGGGACTTCTGGCTTTGCTTTCTTTCTTTACCAAGCAACCTTGGGTGAGTCACTCAATCTTCCAGGCCTAATGTGTTCTCTTATTGTTCAATGAGGAGCTGGCCTAGAGGAGCCAAATTCTTACAACTCCTAGAAAGGTTCCTTGAAAAATTAAAAATAGAATAACATATGATCCAGCAATTTCACTTCTGGGTATTTATCTGAAGGAAATGAAAACACTAACTTGAAAAGATATATGCACCCCTATGTTCACTGCAGCATATTTACAATAGCCAAGATATGAAAGCAACCTAAGTATCCATCAATGGATACATACACATACACAGAGAGACAAAGAGAGATACACACACAGTGGAATATTAGTCAGTCATAAAAAAGGAAATCTTGCATGGATAGGCCCTGAGGGCATTATGCTAAGTAAAATAAGTCAGATAAAGAAATACAAATATCATATATAATCTTACTTGTATGTGGAATATAAATAAATGAACAAATGGATAACTTTTTTAAAAAGCTCATAGATACAGAGAATAGATTGGTGACTGATGGGGGTAGGGGTGGGTAAAATGGAAGAAGGAAGGTCTCAAAAGGTACAATTTCTAGTTATAAATAAACAAAGCATGGGGATATAATATACAGCATGGTGACTATAGTGAATAATACTATACTGCATATGTGAAAGTCGCTAAGAGAATAATCTTGAAAGTTCTCATCACAAGAAAAAAATTTGTAACTGTGTGGTGATGAATGTTAACTAGACTTGTAGTGATCATTGTGTAATATCTACAAACATCGAATCATCATATTGTACACCTGAAACTAACATATGTCCCTTATACCTCAATTTAAAAAATTAAAACAAAATCAAAGAAATTATATACTTGATCCAAAATTATTTGAAGTGAAGGAGCAAAGGCAGGCAGAAAGAAGAGAAGAGCTCTGTCAACGGGATGAGAAAGGCAGTCGCTGCCCAGCGAGCCGGCCGAGCAGCGCCCTCTCCGCCAGCCATCTCGGTACACACACGGAGGACAGGCATGCTAGTTTAGTACAAGGCCCTGGGCTTTAAGGGGGGTCACAATAAACAGGGTATAAGATGATTTCCTGAACAGCAGTAAGAAATTTTACGAAATATCATGCAGTTACTTCATTTTCCACCTCTGAAATCTCACTGTCCACCTGCCTTATTTAGGTCTCAGCTTGGCCATTATTTCCATCCTAACACCTTCTACAACCACCTCCATGGCCAGATTAGGGCTCCCCCAGGTGTTCTCCACAGTACCTGTCTCTCCCTGTCCTCACTCACCTCTTGTGCTTGACTGGCACAGCCTTGGTCCTTGTCACCTTCAAGAGATGATAAATTCTATAAGGAGTTATATATTACCTCTCTTAATTATCGTTGGCCCTCCAGGACCTATGTCATAGGCGACACTCAATAAACAGCTATTAAACTATAATACAGCTGAAATGATGCGTAATGGCTATAAATCTATCAAAATTCACCTAGTGGTTGAATCACTCAGCAAAGGCACTCCAATAGTTTGCTTCACTGTTCATTTTATTTATAAATAAGTTTGAGGGACCAATAAATATGCCAAAATCAACAAAATGATTTTTAATAAAGTTTATGGTAGAAATGTTACCAGTGCGCATAACAGGGTAATAGACTACTATGGATATAATGGTTTATGAAATTGAACTGATTCAACCTGATTATTTGGTATCAACATTGAAAGCTAAATACAATTCTTCAGAAAGTGGCTGAAACTAGGGGATTATTAAAATTACTTGAAGTCTTAATTATAGTATTTGCCAACTCTAATACGGTAGCAAACAATACCATTTAGTGTTTTTCATTTCCAAAGTAACTAGATTTTACAACTTACTTTTTCTTCATTTAGTCTCATAACAAGTTACTTGACTCTTGAGCACAACATGACTGAGTCATTCAAGAGGGTACAGGTGCAACTGTGCAGCCAATTAGGCAAGCAATTTTCCAGGTTACATGGGCAGGAGCCTCACCTTTTTAGGAAAACTCAGTCCTATTGTTCAAAAGCACAGTACCATACCCACTGAATGGGGCTGCACTTTAAAAATAAACAAACCAAGCTGTGCAAGGTTACTCTTCTTGACTTGATTTTTCTACAGCCTCATTTATCTGAACCCCTCCTATCAGACATCAAGCTGATTTAACTGAGTTGCTCTGAGAGGACAGTCTTTAGCTCGAGGTAATGGTGTCACATTGGAGAGCAAGTTACTTTTGGACCTTCCTTAAAGCAAGTGTAGGGAGAATAATTCATCCTTCAGTGATGTTTTAGGAGCCATGAGTACTGTGAGTTCTGGGACCCTGAGCAATACTTCGGGAGTAAGCTCTCACTACCTTTTGCTATTAGCAAGAAACATAGCTCTCTACACCTCTTCTATACAGTAATCTCTCTGGTACTTTATACACCTAAAGAAGGGAAAATGAGAGGCTGTTGGAGGGACCCTCCAAGTCTGTTCTGACCCAATTTCCTTTCTCTCACTCATGGTACAGTTCTTTCTTCGCTTTTTCTAATTTCATAATTTACATCAATGTCTAAACATAGACAATTAAGTGATTGCCAGCAACAACCTCCAAGTTCAGAGTGCTAACTGAAGGAGTTTCAGTGCGTATGTGTAATGCCAGAGCTCTTCATCCAGCGAGCCAGCTGTTCGCCTGACTACTTCCCTAGGTGGCCTAGGCATTGCGGGAGTTTCTTGGTAGATGAGTAAAATTCCAAATTTCAACAGTACCACATATTCCAGGCCCTTCCATGGCACAGTTTGAAACCTCCTTTTCTTGTATATATTTTTTAAAAGAATAGGTAATACATATATAGGATTCAAGATTCCAGAAGTACTGGAGAGACGTCTAGTAGAAGGTCTGTATCCTTCTCTCACTCTTTCCATGGGGTCAGCCATGCAGCTCCCCGATTCAGACAATTATGGTTATCAGTTTCCTGTGGTTCCTTCCTAAGACAGACTATATACATAACAAGCATAAACACATCTCCTCTTTTTTACGCAAATGAATGTACATTGCTTTTGTCACTTCATAAATCAGCACACAGAGAATGCGTATAACCTTTTTAATGACTACACGGGTTTGATGTTATGTATGTACCATATTTATTTAATTATCTCACTATGATGGGCATTTCAGTTGTCAAATGGAAAAATAATTTTACCAAGAAAACAATTGTTTTAGCCAAAGTGAAAAAATTTCATGTTAACGCAATATTATGTTTTTCTGTTTAAAAAAATATTTTCCTCAAATATGATATTCTCTAATGCTTTGTTTAATATACCTTTTAAAAATGGGAGAGGAGGAGGGGGGAGTTTAAGTAGAAAAATTAACCTAACAAGAGAAGTATTTGACATGATCATAACATTAAATGGCTGTCAAAAGCAAAAAAATGAAAAAGGTTTTAAATATAAAATATTTTTCATAACTTCAAAAACTTCAGTTTCCTATTATTTGACATACTATAAGACAATTTTTAAAATAGAACTGCAGTCCTTTATTATAAGCCCCTAATAGTATTATGATATTTATATGCCCACCAATAATGTATAAGGGCCTATTCTTCTTCTCCCTTTTTAGAGAGAGAGGAAGGGAGAGGGAGAGAGTGAAACATCAATAAGAGGGAAACATCAATTGGCTGCCTCCTGCATGCGCCCTACTGGGGATCGAGCCTGCAACCTGGGCATGTGCCCTGACCAGGAATTGAATCTTCAGCCTCTCAGTGCATGGGACGATGCCCAGCCAACTGAGCCACACCGGCCAAGGCTATGGTATTCATTTTTACAAAAATATTATTTTCTTTATCTGTCGGCCTACTGTTCACTTAGCCAGACATTTTAACAAAAAGCCTACCTTACGTATACCTGTAATAGTGAACTGATCTTGTTTGCTGATGTCCTTTTCATGTTCCAGAATAAGAGTCTATTCTAAAAACTGACCATAGAGGCAAAAGAACAGATATAATAATACTGTACTTTTTTCTAGGCATTAGAAAATTATTTCTTTAAAAGAACCACCATGATTGTTAGTCCCTATAGAAATTCCAGTAACTACATGATGCAGCATTACTCTCTACAAATGGCATAAAAAGAACAGAGATTATGATGTAAAATGCAGGTATAAACACATGTTGAAAGTACATTTGAGATTGTTTACATTAATATTTGAAAACAAAGAAAATGTTATATGGTACACAAGCTTATTACAGATATATGATAAGTTCATTTAATTCTTAACCTTTATGAAATATTATGTAAAAATACTTATATAGTTCTACTTAAAACCACCTTCTCAAAGTACTCTCTAAATAAGAAAACAAACTGGTGGGATGTTTTCTTAGTCAAGAACTCTAGAACAAAATATGTGGAGAACAAATGAGAAAGGGCTGGCTATCTTTGAGAAGAAAACCTTCAAACAATGCGTATGTAATTATTTCTTGTTATGCACCCATATGTAATTATTATTTTTTCATTCTTATGTTCATCACCATATTCTTCCTTGAGAAGAAAAATATAGGGTGGTAACTTCAATGATATGAATTCTACAAAATATTTCCTTCCCTCCACCGCAGGCATCTAAAGAGGAAACAATTTACCTCAACCAAAACGAACATTATTAAAAAACAAAACGAAAGCACAAACTCTTTTACACACAAAATCTTATCTCAAACCTTGTACTGCTCTAAAAATTACTTGTGTAAAACTGTAAAATGATACCTAAAAATCAGTATTTTGAATTTTAACACCAATTTATTTGAAAAATATATTAACATCTACACAGGTAATAAAATACTAAAAATGCTTTCTAACATCTACTCTTAATTCTAATTGTGTACTTTTTAAAAAATGGGAACATTGTGTACATAACATTGTGCACATTTTGGTGACTTATTCATGTTCTTGCAGTGCCTTCCATGATTCCACTAAATAATATGACTTTCACATATCACAAAGAGAATTCTCTTTATCATGTGACGAAAGTATTCTGGATAGAAATAAATGTATTATTCCTTGTATTAACAATGATTTATCCACAAAATGGCAGAGCTAATTTCCCACAACAGTGCTATAGTTCTCAGAATTTTTTCTAGCAAAACTACTTTGCAAAGTTAGATACAAAAAGATACTAACCTCATGGGCCTTAGAACCACACTGACCTGAGTTTAATCTCAGATTCTACATTCACAAGCTGTGTGACTTTGGTTCTATTTAGTCTTTTTGAACCTGTTTCCAAACTCATCTGTAAACTGGGGCTAGTAACATCTACCTTCCAGGTTACTGCTATCTCATTTAGACATAATGTTTATAAAGTCCTTACCACAGTGCTTGGGGCAAAGCACATGTTCAACAAAACAGACCAAAGTAACTTGTTGCTTTATGAAAATAACTTTGAATAAGCTAAAATGAGTATCAAAAACAACAATGCAACTAGAACAAGGCAGGGAAATCCTAACCTCACTCTACTGCTTATGGAAACAATAATAAAATTAAGGAAGCACCCTGGCCAGGTGACTCAGTGGACTGAAGTGTCATCCCATGCACCAAAAAGTTACAGGTTCGATTTCCAATCCGGGCACATACTTAGGTTTCAGGTTTGATTCCTGGTCAGGGCACATACGGGAGGCAGCTGATCTATGTCTCTCTCTCACATTGATGTTTCTCTTTGTCGAACTTCCTCTCTCTCTCTAAAATTCAATAAAAATAAAATAAAATAAAAAACAAATCCTTGGGTGAGGATTAAAAAAATTTCAGGAAACATACACTTCCATAATAATAAATTATTGATCTATAGAATATACCTCTGATTTTCCAACTAACTATGTCTTCTTATAAGTTTTATTGTTTTGTCTCTTACATTTAAATCTTTTAACCACTTGGGGATAATTCTGGTATATAAATTCAATATAAGGCAGGGATCCAAATTCATTCGTTTATATGTGGTTACCCAGTTGTTCCACCAACAGTTATTGAAAAGACTATTCCTTCCCTCATTGACTCATCTTGGCACCTTTGTGAAATCACTTGACCACACATTTATGGGTTTTTTTCTGGATTCTCAATTCCATTCTGTAATTTTTATGTTTATTTTTATGCAAGTACTACACTGTCTTAATTACAAGATAGATTTCTGGTAAGTTTTACAAGGGGCAAGTGTGAGTTTTCCAACTCTGTTCTTTTTTCAAGACTGTTTTGGCTATTTTGGGTCCCTTAAGTTTCCATATGAATTTTAGTACCAGCATGTCAATTTCTGACTAAAATAAGGTTTGGTTTCTGGTAAGAACTGCACTGAATCTGTACACCAATTTGGGAAAAAATGCCATCTTAACATTATTAAGTTTTTTCATTTATAAATATGAGATGTTTTCTCTTTATTTGGATTTTATTTAATTTCTTTTTCAAGAGTCTATAGTTTTCACAATATAAGTTTTGCACTTCTTTTGTTAAATTTACTCTAAGTATTTTATTCTTTTGATGCTCTTGTTAACAGAATTTCAATAATTTTATTTTTGTATTGTTCATTGCAAGTGAACAAAAATACAATTTTTTTTGGTATCCTGTACCCTTGCTAAACCTAGTCATTAATTGTAATAGCTTCTCAGTGAATTTCTTAGGATTTCTACATATAACAACATGTGATTTGCAAATAGTGATTTTCATAACTTTCGCCAATTATACTTGGTTTGCTGCACAGAACTGCTGTTCAAGAAATGGATCTCTGCCATTTAACTTTTAATATGAATTTATGCAAGTACTACACTGTCTTGATTACAAGATAGTTTTACCATAAGTTTTAAAAGGAGCAAGTGTGAGTTCTCCAACTTACTTGAAATTGGAAGAATGAAAAAACTATACTGTAATTTAAAACTGCAGGAAAGTTTTACGGCCATTAAAATGTTAGGTTTTCATCTTTCTATAAAAAGCTAAAAAATAAAATCTCACCCTGGCCAGCATGGCTAATGGTTAGAGCATTGGCCTGGCATTGGAAGGTGAAAGGCACGTACCTGAGCTAGAGGTTAGATTCCCCCCATCCCCAGTTGGGGTACATGTGGGAGGCAACCAATCAATGTCTCTCTCACATCTATATCTTTCTCTCTCTCTCCCCCCCTCTCCCTTCCACTCTCTAAAAATCAAGGGGGAAAAATATCCTCAGGGAAAGATTAACAAAAACAAACAAATAAATAAATAAAATCTCTTTAAGAAAAAGAACTGAAAAGTTTTTAAAACACTTGAAGAAGTATTTTCCTTGCACTACTAAATGTTACATGTTTTTTTAAAATCCTCACCTCATCTGAGGATCTTTTCCAGTTGATTTTTAGAGAGAGTGGGAGGGAGGGAAAAGGGAAGAAGAGAGAGGGAGAAATGTCGATGTGAGAGAGACACATTGATTGGTTGCCTCCCGCATGCACCGGGACCAGGGCCAGGGGTTGAGCCTGCAATCGAGGTGCGTGCCCTTGACTAGGAATCAAACCCGCAACCCTTCAGGCCGTGGGCCAACATTCTAACCACTGAGCCAAACCAGTCAGGGTTAATGTTACTTTTGATCATTTACAGTTTTCTTTTTAACCATTAGCACAAAAACCATATTGGTATGCGAAAATTCGGTAGTCTAGGATTCTGGTTATTGTTTAGAAGTAGTTAACAAGATCTTGAGGAAAAATTCTACAAGTGGCTCATTTATGTAACAAATGATATCTAGGATTATCTAGAAACGTTTTCTAGTTTATTAGTAGATAACATGAAATATGGGGCAAAAAAATATATAAGTGCGCATACAGTGCTCATTTTCCCATTTTTGGGAAAGCTAAAATTTTTCTTTACAGTGACCTGTCTTTAATATGAATTTAGTCCTTCATCATCTTTAAGATAACAAATGCATTAATCTTTTCCTTTATCATGAATTATTTTGACCAGTTTCATAATATGCAGAATAAAAGAGAAATGGATACCTTCTTAGTAATCCAAAGGGGAACTGTAAAAATAATATCAACAGCCCTAGCCAGTTTTGCTCAGTGGTTAGATCGTTGGCCCACAGACTGAAGGATCCCGGGTTCAATTCCCCCAAGGACACATACCTGGGTTGCAGACTCGGACCCTGCCCGGGTGCGTGCGGGAGGCAACCAATCGATGTGTCTCTCTCACATTAATGTTTCTCTCTCCCTCTCTCTCTCCCCCTTCCACTCTCTCTGAAAAACAATGAAAACATATCCCTAGATGAGGATTAAAAATAATAATAATTTTAAAATAATATAAACAAAAATCAGTTTGTTTAAGATACTTTTGGCTTATCATCTTAATAAGTTAAATGATATTTCAACTTTGTGTTTACCCGGTTTTATACTTCGTAGTTAATTCTTAATCGGTTCATTCTGGCACTTGCAGTCAGATCAGGATAAAGACTTAAAACACATAAAATACTACACCTCTTCTACTTCTTCACTTACCTTTTAATTCTACCATGCTCTCTTCATTTCCCAAAAGTTCTATCCTCCCTACTTTTTAATGTTTCAATGAAACTACTAATTTGCATTGGTTTGTATATTCTTAAAAATTTGACAAACATAAAATTTACCATCTTAACCATTTTTAAGTGTACAGTTCAGTGGTACTAAATATACACACATTTTTGTGCTCTCTGCTACCTTCACAGAATTCTTTCAACCTCCAAACCTGAAACTGTGTCCCCATCCCCCATCCTCCAAGCCCCTGGCAACCACCGTTCTAATTTTTGTCTATGAATTTGACTACTCTGGGTACTGCATTATTCGGAGTCATATTTATCCTTTGTGTCTGGCTGATTTCACCTTAGTATAGTTGTCAAGGCTCATCCATGTGGAAGCATGTATCAGAATTTTCTTCCTTTTTTAAGGCTGAATAATATTCCTGTGTGTGTGTGTGTGTGCGCGCGCGCGCCGCATGCACAACAAAAGACACAATTAACAGAGTGAATATTTTGTTTATCCATTCGTCAATGGACACTTGGGTTGTTTCCATCTCTTGGCTACTGTGAATAATATTGCTGAATATGAGTGTGCCAATATCACTTCAAGACTCTGCTTCCTTTTTTTTAAAATAAATACTCAGCAGTGGAATTGCTGGATCATATGGCAATTCTAATTTTAATTTTTTGAGAAACCACTATTTTCTACAGCAGCTGCACCATTTCACACTCCAACCAACAACGCACAGGGACTCCAATTTCTCCACATCATTGCCAACACATTATTTTCTGGAAGTTGTTTGATAGTAGCCAACCTAAGGGCTGTGAGGTGGTGTCCAATTGTGATTTTGATTTGCATTTCACTAATGATTAGTAATGTTGACCATCTTTTCATGTGCTTACTGGCCACTTGTATATCTATCTTCCTTTGGAGAAATGTCTATTCAAGTCCCTTGCCCATTTTTAAATCAGGTCGTGTCTTTGTTTTGCTATTGAGTTGTTGGAATCCTTTATATATTCTGGATAATATTCCTTGTCAGATATATAGAAATATTTTCTCCTGTTCTGTGGATTGCATTTTCACTCTGTTAATTGTGTCCTTTGATGCACAAAAGTTTTACATTTTGATATAGTCTAATTTACCCTTTTTTCTTTTGTTGACCACACTTTTAATGTCATATTCAAGAAATGATCATCAAACCCAACGCCACAAGGCTTTTCCCATGTTTTCTTCTAAGAGTTTTACAGCTTTGGTTCTTACATTTAGGTCTTTAATACATGTTTAGTTCATTTTACATATGATTTAAGGTAGGATCCAACTTCATTTTTTTCTTTTCTTTGTTTTTGCTCAATCCCTTCACCTTTTCCACCCAGCCCCACAACCCCCTCCCCAATTACTATTTCTTAAAAAGACTGTCCTTCCCATTGGCTTGTTCTGGCACTCTTATCAAAATCATTTGCCCATATATAACCAGTGGTTTATTTCAGGGCTTTCAAGTCTACTCCATTGGTGTCTGTGTGTGTCTTATGCCAGTATAACACTGTTTTAATTACTGTAGTTTTGTTAGAAGTTTAAATTCAGGAAGTGTGAGCTCTCCAACTTTGTTCTTTTTCAAAATTGTTTTGGCTATTTGGGGTCCCCTGAGATTCCATACGAATCATAGGATGGGTTTTTCTATTTCTGCAAAACTCTTTTGGGATTTTGATAAGGGCTGCACTGAATCTGTAGATCACTCTGGGTAGTACTGACATCATAACAGTAAGTCTTCCAATCCATGAACACGAAATAGCTTTCCATTTATTTGTGTCTTCCTTCATTTCTTTCAGCAACATTCTGTAGTTTATAGCGGACTGCAGTTTCCAGTGTACAAGCCCTTCTCCACAGTTAAGTTTATCCTTAAGTACCTTATTCTTTTTTATGCTATTGTTTGGAATTGTTTTTGTTTTGTATATTTTTAAATCTTACATAAATGGTATCATCAATACTTGTATTTTTAGTTTTCTTTCTCACTTTTACTATGGGACATATGTACATACTGAAGTGTAACGGAAGGACGTCCGTGCTCAGGGTAGCTCTCAGCTCTGCGGAGGAAAGGGGCGGATGTCGGAGGATGTAAGTAGGGGATTTAGCTGTATCCATATGTTTTTCCTTTTTTAATAGGAAACCATGGTAGAAGATTTGTACATTTGCTGTGCTTTCCTAATTTGAAATATAACTTAAAATTTTTTAATTAAATAAAAGAAGTGTGAAAACGTGGGGTATCTGAAGCATTACTGTGGGCTAAGCAAATATGACTGTGCCTGTACTACCTCTGGCGTCATTAACCTACACTGTCACCTCTATACTACACTGTCACCTCTATACTACACTGTCACCTCTATACCAATTCATTTTTTCTTGATGTGGCAGTAGATCTAGAAAACCAAGGAAATAATTACAGCTCTCCCCTCTGATAACCTAAAAGCAGGGATTCTACACTATTAAAATCTTCATACCAATGAGCCTTTACTTACTCCACACAATTCAACTTTCCTTTCATAGCACTGATGTCAAATGAAGCTCAAAACAAGTATGCTTAGGAAAAAGGGAATATACTATCAGGAGTGCTCTCTTTTCATTAGGTTTGATGCTTCTGATAGTAGCTAAGCCAATAAATATGGGAAGTAGTCTTTGATAATATGTATCAAAGTGGATATTTTCCAGGGAAATCTTTAATAGATTAATTTTGTTGTTTTAAAAACAGCCCTACTTTCCTCATGAGCTAAAAATGAAACAGGAAGTAAAAATTCAAAGACACCACTTGAGCTGTCAAGCCAATGGCCTCTAGTTTTCCAACACGGAATCTAAACAAGCACAGAGAAAGAACAGTTCTAAAAAGTAACCAGGCACTTTTCTTATTAAGGCAAGGAACTGCTTAGAAAAATATAGAATTGGGGTATCAGGTTACCACTACAATGGTGACTCAAGACAGAACTAAAATTTATACTAAAGTCTACATTTTTGAAAAGTTAACCTTCCCCCAGGAAAATGCTACATAATAATATTAATACTCTCTACTATAAAATATATATAATTTGCTACTCAACCCCATGTATGGTTAACTGCTTACAATGCTATTCTTTAAAACAATCACATGGAAAGGAAGAATGTAAAGAGTCACAGAAGTTCACCCCCAAATGTATCATAAGACAACTGTCTAACTCCATCATAGCTCTCATTTTAAGAGTTGAGTGAAACATCTTTTAGTAACAAATGATTTAGCAATTTTGGCACATAGAATGAATCACAAAATTTAAAGAAAACCAAGGAGACAGCCCTTAATTCATGAAGTAATCTCATTTACTTGTGACTCCACCACCTAAGAATGTCAGCTACTCCAGTGTAACAGCTTAGCATTTATCTAGCACACAGCTGGCAGAGTCTAAGTATTTGCTGAATAAATGAATTCTCATTAATTCTGGACTTCTGGCATTTTCTAGCTGGGATCAAGAAACAACCATGCACCTAAAACCTCAGCAGGTCTTACTTCAGTGAAATTGTAGTGTAGTACTGTGATTTTCATATCCTTTTTAAATCTTTTGATAAAAAGTCATTCCCCAAAACAAAATGACGTTTCAATGCAACTTAGCCATGAGAAAAGGAATGTAAATTAACGTAATACTTATTATACTAACTGTATAGTAGTTTCTGGGTTCATCCTGAAACTTAAAAAGGACACAAGCTAAAATAGTAACTTCAAGCTGTTTTTATGGCAACAGCAACCAGCAGAATTTAAGCATATTACTCACACCACAGTACAAACACTCAATCTTATTGTAACACTGTTCAGTACAGACAAGAGTTAAATTAAAGCAGTTTTATCATGGATACTATCCTGGGATTTTAAGTTCCTCAAAACAATAGGCATGTCACCATAAGGCGTGTCACCTCAAGAATGTCTCACATGAAATCTCAAAGAAATGTTATATGAGGCTTCAGATTATTGTTTTAAAAGAATGGTTACCTACCACAGCTATCATACATTTGGAATTATAATTAAAGATCCTCTTTTCTATAACAAAGCCAAAAGTATCTCAATAACAAAAGAAAAAAATAAATCAGGTATCAGGAGGTGGATTTAGAATGTGGCTAAATCTAAGAATGTATTTCCTAATTAGCAGAAGAGAAAAAAATCTCCATTTACAGTCCACTTCCTAAAGACTATGAAACAAACACGTTATAGATTCAAAAGTCACTGAAGAAGTTAAAATATTTGTTTCAAATACTCGTAATTTCAAGACTACCCCAAAAAAAGAAAGAAAACTTACAGAGAACGTTTTCCCAGTGTTTGATGCTACTACAGCGTGAACTTCATCATTCAGTTTTACTGAAAGCTCCCAGTTAGCCACTTGCGGTTTCACAGTAGGTACTCTGAAGTGGGAAGAACAGGAAGATGGTTAATAATTTCAGATTTTTCTCTCGCAGTAAACTGATTTTCTTTTGACATTAAGTGTGCAGACTAAAACTGCCAAAGACTGTATTTCAGAACATTTTATTTTAAAAGGTTCTTTCCTTGAAAAAAACTAGAGAGATTTTTTAAAAACACACACAGAAAACATGCACAGACACTCCAAGGACAGCAGCAGCCGGTCTGGGGTGACTGTGGTATCACCATCTATTTCAAGTACCTTCATCTATTCTATGAACTTGAGTTACTTTATTTGTGACAGTCCTTCAAAGATTAACCTTCCTAAAGCAATATTCATTTCTTTTCAATATTTGGTTACTGTCCAAGACTGTTTTTTAAAAAGTACAATAGTAGTCTTTTCTTTTATTGAGTTTGCAAAAAAAAACAACAAAAACTGCACATAATTAACACATACAACTTGGTGAGTTTGGACATATTTATTAACTCATGTTACCATTACCACAATCAAGGTAATAAACATTTATTTCCTTCTCCTCCAAAAGCTTCCTTTTGTTTTTCTGTTTGTGTTTTGGTAAGAATACATCACTAATGCTGGTCTTAACACGCAGGTCTTTTTCTTGTGTATGATCAATATTACGTGATCCAGGAAAATTGGGTGAAGTAACCAGAGATAAAAATATTTTTAGAATAAAAATATTCTGCACAATTTTTTTAATTTACAAAAATTTAATGATTTCTGAATTAAACTAATTTAAATATTGCATGTTTACATTATTTATAGTTGTGAAGTAATACATACTAAACACTAAATATGTAGTATCGAGACTCTGACTTAAGTTGTAGTTCTGAAAAAATGTTGCAGGTTATGTTCTTATTTAACCTCCCTTCCTCTTTTAACCATCACCGCCAGCCAATTTCAAAAGGATTTTCTGTGTATTTAATTTTTTTAACAGTCACAGTCACAAAAACTTTGAATATAATCAAATCACCTCTAGACATAACGTCTAATGTAATTAATCATTAAGGTGAATATTTGTATTTGTCCCACTACTTATTTATTTCCTTAAGATGAAGAAATGTTTTAAATACTATAGAAGTGAAAAAGAAAATATACATCAACAAATCAAATAATACACACAGAGACCTAGAAGCTTCTTTTTTGGCAATGTGAAGAGGATTCTTTCAGAAGACAGAGCATCACACTTGAGAGCTGGAAAGAGCAACAGGGGAGCACAGAAGAGGGAGAGGAGGGGGAGAGGGAGGAGGGGAGAGGGGAGAGGGGAGAGGAGAGGGAGGGGAGGGGAGGGGAGGGGAGGGGAGGAGAGGGGAGGAGAGGGGAGGAGAGGGGAGGAGAGGAGAGGAGAGGGGAAGGCATGGCGCAGAGAAGGGAGCTGGTGCTGTGCTCCAATTCCACCTCAATTTTGGAACTCTATTCCCCAGGGCATTTGTTTATATCTGTCTCTCCTGTTGGCCTGTGAGCCTCTAAAAGACCAAGATCACGCCTTAATTTTATATATCCCACCCCCAGCACAGGGTTCAGAACAAGGGCTGAGATGAGAGGACAAAGAGGAAAGAATCTGAGAAGCAACTAAATGCGAAGACTGCGTAGGACAGGCCCTGTCACCCAAGCGACACAGCATGAGCTACCGAAGGAGAATGAACCTTGAGCTCCTAGGTTTCAACCTGGCTGCTTTTGGACATGTAGATGACCTCACTAGACTTCCCTTAGTTCCCCTTCAACTGGGGGTAACACCCTGACCTCTCAGGGGCATTGTGATGACACAAATACCCTCACAGCTGGATTATGGTGCAACGTGGCTTTCTTAAATCTTTGCTATCCTCGATAATTAGGTTACTCTCCTGTTCTAGATTGTTCCAAGATTTTCTACTTCAGATCAGTTCAATCTTAACTTACCTACCATTCAAGTTCCTTAAAAACAAGACCCCACTCTTTGTATCTATTTTTATTTGATTATTCTCTGCTTTAGTTGGGACAAGCACTTAAATTGCTTCACGAACCAAACCAAGGCAAGCTAAGACCAGCAAGAGAAATAAGCACAGTGGTTACAAACTCACTCTGGTAACTTCCAGTTTGCCATTAATTAATTTGACCTTGAGCAAACTAGTTAAGTCTCTATTTCCTTATGTATAAAATTAAGATAATCACAGTATGGCATCTGCATCATAGTGATGTATTGAGGATTATATTAAATAATGCATGTAAATGTTAACTTTTATTGTTATGATTAGTCCCAACTCTAGGTCTATATTCTTGTTTTACCCCATAACGGAAATTCCTTTAGCGAAACTGAATTCCTTCTCTCTGCTTCTCAAACTAACAGATTTTTTCAAGAAGAATATTCTTTCTCTCATAAACTGTTCCCTAATTATAGTACAAACACCAGGGATCTCCTTTCCACTTAACCTATTTATCTGCTTAATATTTTCACAATCTAGTGGCCCAATGGAGGAAACCCTTTCAAGGAATGTGGAGACACTCTTTAGTTATGCAACAAGTCTGTTTCCAGAGGACGAAGGAAGCTGTTGATTTTGACATCCTGTTCGAACTCCAAATGCATTTTCCCAGAGAAAGCAATCTTACGGCTGGTGGTGAGATGTAGCTGCCTCTTTTCAGAACCTAACTACTATTTATTTTTCCATTCTTTTATTTTGATCCACATCTGTTATATGTTATAACCTCCCCAAGAGGGAACTTGCAGCAGAGGCTCCTTTGAGGTAAAATGCTGAGGTCTCATCTCAGCCCATTCTCTTCCTAGCAATGTCCCAAGCAACTCAGTCAATCATTTTCAACCAAATTTTCCACAATTGTAAAATATGGATCAGAGCAAAGTGGGGGGGGGGGAAGCTGTTGTTTCTTCTCAGCACAAAACTCTGAAGTGGCACTTTTTTAAAAATTTCTTTTAAGTTGATATGTTGGTAAGACATAGGAAAGAGGTTCCACTGTGAAAGCAAAACCTTGAGATACCAAGTAGACAGTCAATGTGGAATCTCTTTAAGAATTTGCTCTTCCACAAACAAAATTTGCTAAGATTCCTTCTGGCTTTACGTAAGTTTCCAAGTAGCTTTGTTTTTAAATAGAATGGATGGGGTTGGGCATATATATCCAGTGTAAATATCAGTAAGTTCTGGAGTAGAAATAAACTATAAATTAAAACAATAATACATACCAACCTAAAAGTATATATGCTCTATTTCCGCAAAATTACTGAAACTACACTAACAATGAGTCATAGCAATTCTACCAGCATAAACATGTTTGTAATGGTAATATTATCTAAACTATATTTTAAATTTTTAAAAAGAATTACATCTATCCAGTAAATCCAAAATAGTCTCAGAGAAGATTTTTATAAATGACTCTCTGAAAAGAAGGGGTACAACTCTTGGGGCTTCACTCAACTCTTCACAGTGATAATACACAGAAAACAGCTTCCTTTCCTGATGTGTCTAAGTGAAAGAGGCTACCACCTGATCAAAGATTTCATCTGTACAACTTATTAGTTACCTGCAAAGCTGATATAATTTAAGCTACTACTTCAAAACACAATCTCCCCCCCCCCAAAAAAAAAAAAGTGAAAAGGAATTCACATAAACAGCTACTCACAAAGCAAATCAAATGCTAGCTCTTACCCGGACCTGTCTCCTTTGATTACCGTCAGCCAGCCAGAATGAATACGCTGTGTAAAACTAAATTTTTCTATATTTTATGACAAAAAACTGTCAGTTGGACTGTCACAAATGTTAATGCTAATACATTTAGTTTACTGAAATATTTTAATCAAAAAAGTACAAATAATACTAACACAAATACATTGCTATTACGTGTCATTTTTTTCAAAGCAGATTTTATGTAAACATAACTAAGAGCATCTTTAGTTAGCAGGGATTACAAGCATCTCAAAACCATATTATCAGACCCTCAGAAAAGCTGGTTTTCAATTGTGCCATTACCTATTTAGGAGTGAAATACTGAGTTAAAACAATGTTAGTGGTCGAAGAATCATTAAGCAATCCTTCATCATAACTTTCACAGTGGGTGGTCTGTAAAATGATCAAGAATAATATGCTGCATTCCATAGTCACAGAGGTCAGCTTCTGCATACAAATCTTTGCAGGAAGAAAAAGGCCTTCAGAAAAGTGGGCCATTCATCTGAACCAAGTTCAGAGAATTTCCAGCACGGTGAAAAGCTATGTTATGCAAGCACATAGATGTATTCAGTGGGGGTAGACAGAACCAGCTCCATGGAGACTACAAAGGAGCCCTCCCATGGCTCATGAATAAGTCGAGGAAATGATCAGAAAAAAAAAAGAGAGAAAGATGTTTAGACAGATGGCCCACTTTAAATGCCTGAGACAGGGCATAAGCAATTTTAATGAAACTTTAGATCTAGCATATGAATTGTTTCTTATTTCCTCCAGGAAAAAAAATCTAAAGAAGACAAAATTCAGCAACTCACTGAAAACCCCACTTTTAAGCAAGTTGGGATGGAGGAAGAGTCACAAATACAAGTTTTATTAGTGCTGTAAATTCATACAAAATTCTTCACAGAGCCATCAGCTATCAAAATGAATATAAAAAGCATGGAATGAACAGATTAAAGGAATTTTAAACAGAAGTCTACTGCCAAACCAAACAAAAATCTAAGCCTTATTATGTGAGAACTTACAACACTCCAACATTAAAGTTTATCACTGCAGAAGAAAGATAAAAGTAGCATTTCCAGAGAACCTCTTCAAAGCTAGAAATTGTCACAGTGGAGGAATGGAATTCTGCCTATTCACATTTAAAGTGTGCACATTCAAATACTTAAGTCCTTGTAGAACAGCATAATTCACAAAATAGTCCCTAGAAATAGGAAGCACACCCAAGTTTAGTGTCACTAGGATTACAAATAATTACACAAATAACTGATCTAGAAATGAATAATAATGTTCTCATAATCTTAAATATGCTCATATAATGCACACCCTATTTCCTTCTTCCACCAATTAGAATTTAAGGTTCTCAGTTTAAACTTTGGACACACCTGGTCAGGAAGAGCAATGTAGTACAGTCATCGCCTCCACAGGCCCTAGTGTCTGACTGACGACTGATCACAAAAGCTATGTGACTACCCTCCTTGTGTCTCAGTTTCCTTATCAGTAAGACAAAAATAAAAGTACCTGACATGTTGATTAAATGAGATAAAAGGAATGGAATGCTTAGAGTAGCGCTTGGCACAAAAATGCTAAGAGTTATTATCACCATTGTTACCATAATTTGGTGCAGTAATATCTAAAATCCTCCTCTATGATTTCAAAACCTTGTTATTTTAAAAAAATATTAATATACAATTTACATACAGTGAAATCCACAAATCTTAAGTTCTACCACTTACCTTTTCAATGGAAATGCCCCCTCCCCAAAATTGTTCATCTATCAGTTAGACCCGCAATTTTCAACCAGTGTGCTGCAAGAATTTTTAAAACATGCAATACCTGACTATTCAGTCAGGGGCACTGGCCTCTTTTCCCTTAGATTGGCAAATAAAAAATGACAACCAACACAGCAGTAGCTGTCTGGTGTGAATGAATCAAAATTATACCTATTTTTTTTTTGTCAGAATGGCAAAAAATATATTTTTTAGCATGCCATAGACTTTTAGTAATTAGTTTATGTGTGCCAAGAAATGAAAAAGGTTGAAAATCGCAGAATTAGACTAAAGCTTCACATAAACTAACTCCAAAACTATGTATTCTTATGAGTGGCTTTTTTCCCCACAATACAATGTTTGTGAGGCTCATTCATATTGAACAGTCCATTCTGTTTTTATGGCTGCGTAGTGCTCTATTGCACAAGCACACTAACATCAGTTCATCCTTCTGTTGAGGACATTTAGGTTGTTTCCAGTTAGGGGCTCTTACGAACAAATCTACTATAAACATTCTTTGTACAAGTCTTTTTTTTTCTTTAATCCTCACCTGAGGATTTTCTTTCTCATTGCTTTTCAGAGAGAGGGGAAGAGAGAGAGAAACATTGACATGAGAGAAACACATCGATTGGTTGCCTCCCACACACGCCCCGACTGGGCCAGGGATCAAGCCTGCAACCGAGGTACATGCCTCGGCCACAACTGAACCCGGAACCCTTCAGTCTGCCAGCTGATGCTCTAACCACTGAGCAAAACCGGCTAGGGCTGTACAAGTCTTTTTTGAGGACAGGTTTTCTTGTGGGTAAAAAAAATCTAGGAGTGGAAACACTAAACAAATCTGTACTCCCACCAGCAATGGAATTTGCTCCATATCTTTGCCACCATTTGGTGTTAAGTCTTTCTACTTCTAGCCAGGCTAATGACTGAGGCACCACATCTCATTATAGATTAATGTGCATTTTCCTTATGACTAATAGTAATGTTAAGCACCTCAACATTAGTGCTTATTGGCCATTTGTATTCAAGTTTTTGCCCTGTTTTCATTAGGATGTTGGCTTTATTATTACTGATTTGGGGGAGTTATTTACTTTGGATAGAAAGCCTTTGTCAGAATTATTTATTCTATGGCTTATTTATTAATTTCCTTAATAATGTCTTACTATTAAGTTTCTTTAAAATGTCTGATCTTCAGCAATTTTTTTAAATTAATAGACTTAATTTTTTAGAGCAGTTTTAGGTTATCAGAAAAATTGTGCAGGAAGCACAGAGAGCTCACATATATGACAGAAATCCCTGAAAACCACTGATGTTTAATGTCTCCAGTTTTGCCTTTTCAAGAATGTAATATAGCCTGGCCAGTGTGGCTCAGTGGTTGAGAATTGACCTAGGATCCAGAAGATCAAGGTTCAATTCCCGGTCAGGGCACATGCCTGGGTTGTGGGCTCAATCCCCAGTAAGGGGTGTGCAGGAGACAGCCGATCAATGACTCTCTCGTGATGTTTCTCTCTCTCTCTCCCTTCCTCTCTCTGAAATCAATAAACATATACTAAAAAAAAAAAAAAAAAAAAAATGTTATATAGCTAGACTCATACAAAATGTAGCCTTTTCAGACTGGCTTTTTTCACTTATCACCACAAATTATATTTATTTCCTAATGGTTTAATAGAAGTTAAAATTCTAGGAATTAAAATTCGACATCATTGTCTCTTCTAGCATGATGGAGTCTTCTTTAAGAACATTTCCTCTCGTAATTATAAAATGTTTATATGACTGTTGTCAATTTAGTGACATGACTAACTTGCCAGTAGAGATGTAAAGAGTTCCTGGCAGGTAGAAGTGGCACACACAGTATTCTTCCCTCTTTTCTCCTCTGCCTTTGAATGTAATATAAGGTTAAAGCATCACAGAGAAGTCCCGGTTCCTGTAAAAATGGCAGTGTAGGTTATTTCCAACTAACCCTCCTCCAGTTATAAACTCTGGAAAAGATATACAACACATAAGAACTTTTAAAAATTGTAAACAGCCCATTGGCATAAAATTCACACATCATAAATTTAACCCATCTGAAGTGTACAATTCAATGGGTTTTAGTATATTCATAAAATTATGTACCCATCTCTGCAAGCATTTAAAAAATATATTCATAATCCCAAAAACGGAGACTTTGGACCCATTAGCAATCACTACAAATTCCCCCTCCAATTTCTGCAGCTCTACACAACTACCAATGTATTTTCTATTTCTATAGAATTACTTATTTCTAGACATTTCATATAAACTGAATCATAAAATTTGTGGTCTACTGGGATTGCCTATTTCATTTAGCATAATGTTTTCCAATTTCATCCATGTTATATAAAGTATCAATACTACATTTACTTTTTATCGATGAATAATATTCCATTCTATAAAGATACCAAGTTTTACTTAATATTATATATATCCATTCATCACTTCATGGACATTAGTGTTGCTACCAGTTTGCTTATTATGAAAAATGCCACTCTGAACATTTGTATACAACATTTGTGTGGACACAGGATTTCACTTCCCTCAAATATATACCTAGGAGTGGAATACCTGGGTCATGTTGAGGAACTGTCAAATTATTTCCAGGTTTGCAATATTTTACTCATAAACTCCCCCCAGGAATGTATGAGGGTTCCAATTGCTATATATCCTCACCAACACTGTTATTTTCTGTCCATGCTAGTGTGTATAAAGTGGTATCTCACTATGGTTTTGATTTTCATTTTCCAACATTTCCTAATGTTGAGTCTTTTCATGGGCTTGTTGGCCATTTGTATTTCTTGTTTGGAAAATTTTCTATTCATGTCTTGTGCCCATTTTTTAATTGGGTTGTCTTTTTATTGAGTTACAAGTTCGTTATATGTTCTAGACAAAAAGTCTGTCAAGTATATGATTTGCAAGTATTTTTCTCCCATTCTATAGGTTGCCTTTCCACATTTTTGATGCTTTCCTTTAAAGCACAAAAGTTTTAAATTTTGATGAAGTCCAATTTATCTAATTTTTTCCTTTTGTTGCTTGTGCTTTGGCATCTTACGTAAGAAATCATTGCCTAACCAAAAGTAACAAAGGTTGACTATTTTTCTTCTAAGAGTTTTGTAGTTTAGCTCTTACTTTTATTTAAGTCTATGATTTAAGTTGTTTTTTGTGTATCATGTAGGGAGAGAACCAACCTCATTCTTTTGCATGAAAATATCCAATTACTCTGGTAGCATTTATTGAACAGATCATTCTTTACTCAATGAACTGTCTTCAAACACTTGTTGAAATCAACTGATCATTAGTGTAACAATGTATTTCTGGACTCTCAATTCTATCCCATTGATCACCTCTATCCTTATGCCAATATTACACAGTCTTGATTACCGTAACAAGTTTTGAAAACAGGAGGTATGAGTCCCCAGTTTTGTTCTCTTCAAGACTGTTTTGGATATGCTGGGTCTCTTGCATTTTTGTATGAATTTTGGAATCAGGTGACTATTTGGGGGGTGGGAGGGTGCAGAGGGAAGACAGTAGGTATTTTGATAGCAATTGTACCAAATCTGTGTGTCAGGTTGGTGAGTATTACTGCCACCTTAATATCAGGTCTACTGATCCACTGCATGGGATATTTTTCCATTTACAATATTTAAGTTGTCTTTAATTTATTTCAACATACAAGTTTTCAGCATACAAGTTTTGCACTTCTTTTTCAAAAAAACTGTGCTTAAGTATTGTATTCTTTTTGGTATTACTGTAAATAAAACTGTTAATTTCATTTTAAGTTGTACAATGCTACTGTATAAAAATGAAATTGGTATTTGCATATCATTCTTATATCCTGCAACCTCACAAAACTCATTTATTAGTTCTAATAGATTTCTGTGTGTGTGTTTAAGACTTTCTACATACAATATCATGTCATTTACAAATAGAGTTTTACTTCTTCCCCATCTTAATACCTTTTATTTTGTCAACCTGCCCAAGCTAAGAGCTCTAGTACAATGCTAAAGAAGAAAAAACTTAAAAACAAACATCTTTCTCTTATTCCTGACCTTAGGGAGAAATCAGTCAGTCATATGCCACTAACAGAATGTTAGCTGTGGGTCTCATAGAATGTCCTTCATCAGGTTGAAAAAGTTCCATTCTATTCCTAATGAGTTGAGTGTTCATCATAAAAGGCTGCTGGGTTTTGTCAAATGTTTTTCTCTGTATTTTTGCCCTTTATTCTAGTAATCTGATATATCACATTGATATTGTTAAACCAACTTTGTATTTCTAGGATAAATCTCACTTCCTTATGGTGTATAATCATTTTATACATTCTCGGATTCGGTTTGCTAATATGCTGTTGAGAATTTTTGCACTTGTATTTATGAGGGATATTAATTTTCAGTTTTCTTTTCTATGGCATCTTCACCTCCTTTTGGTATCATGGTAGTTTCAGCCTCACAGAATAAGTTGCAAATTTCTTCCCTCCTTTTCTATTTTTAGAAGAATATATAAAGGATTAGTATTCATTAATTTCCTTCTAAATACCTCACTGAATTCACCAGGAAGCTATCTGGAAATGAACTCTTTCTGGTCAATCTCTTCAGGTCTATTCAGATTTTCTATTTCTTCTTTAGTCCATAGTTTGCATCTTTCTAGGAATTTCTCCATTTTATCTAAGTTATCTAATTTGCTGGAATACAACTGATCACATTATTCACTTATGATCTTTTTAATTTCTGTAAGGTCAGCCCTGTATGTGGAAATTAAACAACTGATTCCTAAATAACCAATTATACCATGTATAATTGGTCTTTAATTGCTGATTTTAGCACTTTGAGCCTTCTCCCTTTTTCTGTTGGCCAGTCTATGTAAAGGTTCGTCATTTCTGTTATCTTCCCAAGAACCAATTTCTGCTTTAACAATTTCCTATTGTTTTTCTAGTCTCACTTCCACTTTAATCATTATTCCCTTCCCTATGCTTGCTTGGAGTTTAGTTTGCTCTTCTTTACCTACTTTCCTAAAGTGAAATATGAGATGATTGATTGGAGATCTTCCTTATTTTTTAATATGTGTTTAGAGCTCTAAATTTGCCTCTAACCCATGTTTTTGAATATTGTGCTTTGTTTTCATTCATCTCAAAATACTTCCTAATTTCTTTTGTAAGTTCTTAACCCTTTGGTTATTTAGGAATCAGTTGTTTAATTTCCACATACTTATGAATTTCCCAAATTTCCTTTATTGTTGATTTCTATTTTTATTCCATTGTGGTTGGAGAACACACTGTATGATTTCAATCCTGTTAAATTTAATGAGCCCTGTTTTACGGTCCAGCATATAATATGGTAGTTATAGTCTATCGTGGAAAATGTTACACTGCATTTGAGAAGTTGCATATTCTGCTGTTGGATGAATTAGTCTGTAGATATCCATTAGCTCTATTTGCTTTATAGTGTTGTTCAAGTCTTCTATTTCCTTGTTGACCTTCAGTCTAGCTGTTCTATCCATTAGGGAGTGTGGTATATTAAAATCTCCATCTATTACTGAACTGTCAATTTCTTTTAATGTTTTGGATCATATATTTGAAAATTGTAATTGGGTACATACATGGCAGGTTCTTGAATAATGTTTCATTTAATGACCTTTTGTTATGTTGATGTTGAAAATAAATGATTCCCAGCTGGGGCCACTGTGTGTGTGGAGTTTGCACATCTCCCCCATGTCTGTGTGGGTTTTCTCTGGGGATTCCAGTTTCCTCACACATCCCAAAGATGTGCACAAGGTAAACTCTAAATTGTAGTCTGAGTGAGTGTGGGTGTGTATGAGCAGCACCTGCAATGGAAGGGATCCTATCCATGGTTGGTGCCCATCTCACAACCTGAGTTACCCAACTAGACTCCAGCTACTCCAACCCTGAACAGAAATAAGCCAGTTGTGAAAGTATCTTGTTTTTCATTAATCTTTCCAAAATGTTATATAGCTCACATTTACTTCAAAGTTTAATATTAGAAATGTATTGAGTCTTTATTTAGAAGTTTGGTGATGTTTTTGTGACCAGAAATATGCCAAAGGAACTTAACTCTTGTTTATATCAATTAGTCTATGGTAAAATTGGTTTTGTTATTTGTCATGTCGCTTAAAGTCAAAGTTTCCAAGAATCTATTAATAGATGTTACATGAGGATTTACTGTCATAATTGTTACAGCTTTCTGACTGACTCTTTTATCATTAGATATCCCTATTTGTCTCCAATAACAATTTTTGCCTTAAAAAATTTTTTTGTCTGACATTAGTATTAGTAATATTAGTATTACAAATATATTTGTCTGGTAAGTCTTTCTATCCTTTTATTTTAAACCTACAGTGTCTTTAAATCTAAACTATGTCTACTGTAGAAACAAACTTTGATCTTGTTTTTTACCCATTCTGCCAATATCTGCCCTTGATGTGTGTGTGCTTAATCCACTTACACTTAATATAATTACTCTTCAGGTAGGATTTACATTTGCCATTTTTCTTTTTGCTTTTTATATGTCATTATCTTTTTTGTTCAAATCCCTCCATTAATGCCTTCTTTTGATAAAAAGACATTTTCTAGTGTACCATTTTAATTCTCTTAATGTTTCATTTACTATTTTATAAAGCAATTTTCTTAGTAGTTAACTTGAGGATTACAATTAGCAGCTTATCTTTAAACACTCTAGTTTGAATTAATACTAATTTAATTGTAATAGCATACAGAAAACTTGCTCCAATATGGCTTCATTTCCTCTGCCTTTGTCTTACTGTCATACAAAGAGCATCTGTACATACTGTGTGCCTAACTTAGATTTATAATTATTGATTTATGCAGTTATCTTTAAATTAAATCAGAAGATGTTACAAAATAAAAATACATTTATCCTGCATTTTATATTTACCAATGTAGTAATCCTTACCAGTGCTCATTACTCGTGTATTTACGTTCCTATTTAGTGTCCCTTCATGTAGTATTTTATTTTTATTTTTTAATTATTACTGATTTTACAGAGGACGGGGGGGGGAGAAAGACACAGAGACAGACAGACAGACAGAAACATCCATCGGTTACCTCCCACATGCACCTTGACCAGCAGGAATTGAACCTGCCACCTTTTGGTGTACAGGACGATGCTCCAACCAAATGAGCCACACCAGCCAGGGCTTTTTCATATTTCTTGAGGGGTAGAATGGCTAGCAACAAATTTTCCCAGGTTTTGTTTACCTGGGAATTTCTTAATATCTCCATTTTGAAAAGATAGTTTTCCTGGATATAGAATTCTTTATTTACAACCCTCCCCCCTCAGCATTTTATATATGCAACCCATTTTCTTCTGAGCTCCATGGTATCTGATAAAATGTGAACCCTTAACCTTATTGAGGACCCCTTTTGTATGAGTCATTTTTCTCTTCCTTTTAAGATTGTTTTTCGTTTTTGACGGTTTAACTCTGAAATTTGTTGGTGTGGATCTCTTTGAACTTATCCTGTTTGGAGTTTTCCAAGCTTCTTCACTGTGCAAATGAATGTTTTTCATAAATTTGGAGTTTTCAGCCATGCTTTTTTAAATATTCTTTCTGCTCCTTTATCTTTCTTCTACTCTCCTTCTGGGACTCTCAGCATGTATATGTTGATACACTGATTGTGTCCCACAGGTCTCTGAGGCTCTGTTCATTTTTCTTTCTGTTCCCCACACTGAATAAATCAACTGACATACCTTCAAATTTGCTGATTATTTCTTCTGCCAGCTCAAATCTACTGATGAGTCCCTATAGTATACTTTTTCATTGTAGGCATTGTACTTTCAGCTCTGGAATTTCTATCTGTTTTTTTTAGTCATTTCTATCTTTATTTGCTATTTTCTATTTCACGAGACACGGTTGCCAGACTGTCCTTTAATTCTTCATATCTGGTTTCCTATAGTCCTTTGCACATGTTTTTAAGAGATCAAGATCACTAAACAATGAGCAAAACATTTGGGGCCCCTCCTGGACAGTTTCTATTTACTTTTTATCTTGTGAATGGACCATACATTCATGTTTCTTTGCATGTCTTGTAATTTTTTATTTAAAAACTGGACATTTTAATAATGTGGCAAACATGCAAATGATATTCCTTCCCCTCACCAGGACAACTCAGCCTTTTCCTCTGCCTTCAGAGTTCATAATTATCTTTTTAATGTCCTCCTATATCATTCTATTCTAAGCTTACTAAAGGACAAGAACTGTTTTTGCTATTTCTAAGCCCAAGCATCTTACAACATGGAGTGCTATTTGTTATTTTTGGAATGATCCAATAACTCTAATTCTGTAGGTAAAAAGTTGTCCTCCTTAAACTGTATATCTAGGAATTTACCCTACTGAAAGAAAGTGACCTTTGTAAAGTAGGTGGTAAGAACATTGGTCATGTAGACCAATGTTCTGTAGGTCTAGAGCTATTAGTTATGTATGAGCATTCAAGATAAGAAATTAGTCTGACACACTGTAGGAAACCAGAAATTACAAAGAACACTAAATCAATGATCAGATAATCAAGGATCAAAAAAAGGTAAAATAAAGAGATGGTTTTAAAAAAAATGGGCAGCTTAATTCAGAGTTTATCCTATACATTAACGTGAAGACCTTAGTGACTGTATAATAGTATATTAGGATACTCAAACAACTACTATGATAATACCTTCTAAAATGACAATGCTGTCAAACAACATAGATTACTAGTCTCTGCTCTTTTCCTACACATTTCTTTATATTTCTTAGAATATTCCAAATTCTTAAAATTTATTCACAGAATGAATTTCACGGAAACTATTATTTGGGATAAAGATGAAAAGATAGCAATATAAATAGAAATTTAAGTCTATTCAATTCAAAAAAATCAAGATCTAAATATATGCATTTCATCTTCAGTAATCTATCATTTTAATTGAATTATTTATTTTAAGGAAAAGGTAATACTAGAGTAAAAAGATGAACAGATGTTAATAAACAAAATGCCCAAATCTGTCTCCTAGAAGAGACTCTTAATCTCACTGTAGTACATTACTTCACCTATTATCAAATATATAAATGATTATGGTATACACACAAATAGAGAAAAAAGCATTATACTGAAAAATCAAGTAATGGCTTCAAAAGATATATTTTTCCATTTGCTCTAATTCTATTACTCCTTTAAACTTTTACTTATCTCACTGGCAAATCTCTTTTACCCACCTTTAAATCCTTTTTTGGAACAGGGCTATATATGCAAATATACAAATATTCTTCCACTGTCTACAGAAAATTTCCTTACACAGATCAGCTAACTTGGATTTTTAATACTAATCTTTGAATTATGTAAATTAATCATTTGACATTTTACTATGAATCTAGTAGTAATAGTGTGAATTTAGTTTTGATTCAAAAATCAAGAATTTCATTATCCTGTAAAACATATCCAGAGTTCAAAGTATTTAAGGGGGGTTAAACAAAATGCAAACATTTAATGCAACATTAAGCATGTGAAATAAAAACTTGATTGCCTAAAGAAAGCATGCTATGCTGTTACCCTGGTGACAGGTTAAAAAAGGGATTGTGAGCTGAATAGCTGTATGATATGAAATTAAAATGTTTCACATTGAACAATCCAAAATGAATTGGGAAAGGTTAAAGTAGAGGAGAGAGAAATCAATTCTCCAATGGCAATGGTGAATGGGAAAGAAGTATGAATAGGATTTGCCAGTGGGGTGCAACAGCTGCCAAATATCCTGCAGCCAAAGAATTACAATAATACTGATGAAGTGTGCAGAGCTTTTGGAGTCATTGCAGGGAACAGAGAAATTCTCCTGCAATAATGAGGCTATTTTGTCTTCCATTCAGCTCTTATCGTAGAATTAAAGAAAAGAAAAATGTTTTTAATTGTAATATTTAGCAAAAATGTATAAATATGACATTTCATCCACTTAATGTTTTGTGCTTAATCTCACATAGGTTTCTAAATCATCCAAGACAGTCTAATTAAATAAATGAAAATATCATAAAAGAGATAATAAAAGTAAGGCAAGTTTAAAGGAAAATGATTAAATTTATGTTTTCTCCCCTCTTGCTACTTTTAGGGGATTTATTGCTCAAATGAAAGATATTTACAAAGGCATAGTATGGCTATGTGTGTTTGTGAATATATGTTCAAAGTACAATTTTTTATTATATAGTCAGTTATTAAAACATCAACTTCATTGTTATAATAAAGTAGTTAATCTGAGAACAAATATGAAACAAGTATAATATAAAAGTTGTGTTTCAGTGTCACAGATGGTGAAAATGTGTTAATAATTTGATATGTCCTTTTAAATTCAGAGATGTTTAAGTGAAAGAGCCCATATACAATTGTATAAAAATACTTTCTTTTACTTAGGAATTATTTTCACATGGCCATTTTTTTTCTGTTTCTTTTCCAAGTATATCTTTCATTGATTAAGATCATATTTCAAAACCTTAAACTTTTATCTTCTAATTGAAAACTTAATAAAGGGTAAACGAATTATAAATCTAAAACCTGGAAAGGACACATTTTTAATAGCAAGAAAAAAACACACAGATAATTGCATCTGTCAGGTAAAAGTCACTAAAAAATTGATTCTCCACTTTATCAGGAAGCCAGATGAGGAAAGAAAATACAATACAAATGTAGACACAACGACTGCTATTCAAGTGAATATAATTTCCCATTATGCTACTGTGACTAAAAGAGTTAAACTGATGACAGGCTCTGTAGCCAGTCAAGATACTTGATATGTTCTACAAAGTATGAGCTCAAAGTGGTGATTATACACTGACTCCATACACCCAGAGTAATCCTCCACAAAAGTGAATGCTTCACTTTTAAAACCTTTCAGGCTGAAATATTTCATTAGCATAACCGTAGCCCATAGTGAAGGTGTTCCTTTCCGAGTCTTTAACCTCTGCTCAAATACCGAGAGAAACTAGAAGGTTAAAGTCGAAACCAGAAAGTAAAAGTGTCTACCTCATGCAATTCAAATAGGAGCTGAGCTGAAAAAGATTTTGGGAATCATCCAATCCAACAGGGCCATTTCTCAGAGGAGGAAACTGGAGTCAAAAGTTGAAACATTTGCACAAAAGCCTGTCCTACCTTGATTCTCAGTAGTGGCACTGGGACCAAAATCCTGCCTCCTCGCATCTCACTTAGTGCTGGTTCCACTGCATTACATCAACCACTGTGAAATTTCAATGTCAGGTGAAGGAGCCAAAAGAACCAAATGATCTTATTTTCCTAGCCCAAATGACTAAACAGACAGAATGCAATAAAATAACCTATACAGAATTCTGGGTATCCAGATCACATCCAGAATAATATAATATATGAACCACCTAGAAATAAGAAAACAAAACTGCAAACTACCTAAGAATAAACAAGAAATGTACATTTACAATACGAACAATTATAAAGCTTTAATGACAGATGCAAAAAGAGACTTCAATAAACAGTCATATCATATTTTTTAAAAGCTTCAACATTTGAGCCCGGCCGGGCGTGGCTCAGCGGTTGAGCGTCGACCTGGGATCCAGGCGATCGGGGTTCGATTCCCGGTCAGGGCACATGCCCGGGTTGCGGGCTGCAGCCGATCAATGACTCTCTCATCATTGATGTTTCTATCTCTCTCTCTCTCCTTTCCTCTCTCTGAAATCAATCAAGATATACTAAAAAATAAATAAAAATAAAAGCTTCAACATTTGATATCAATTCTACACAAATTTACCATAACTTTAAGCCAATTCCACTATCAAAGTGCTTTCAAAGTTCAGCCAGAAGAGAAAATAAATTATTAACATAAGGATAGAATGACAAAACAGTGGAAATGAAAAGAAAAATCCAGAAATAGACCATAATATATTTAGAATTTTTCATAGGATGAACGTGACATTTAATAATCAATACAAAAAAGATAGATAAGTCAATAAATGGGATTGATTCTACTGTTAACTATATATAAAAAAGTAAAACTAGATCTCAATCACTTATCACCCTGCAAAATAAATTTGAAATATGAAATGCCAATGTAGTAAAGGAAAATTATAAAAAAGTGGAAATAGAATATATGTAAATTTGATATAATCATGTCTTTTTAAAAATAAAAACAAAATAAGAAACCAAAAAACAAAAAATGATTTAACTAAATAACATTAAAAACAACTCTAATGGTTTCTCATTTGCTGAATTATAAGACATGTCATTATTTACTTCACTGATAACTAGATCTCAATTTCTACTTTCTTGTCATATTTATAACAAACTGATATAAAAAAATAAAAAATGCAATTTCTTGTTTTTGATAGTTTTCTTTTTGCTTATCTATAAAGCATTTACTTGGTTTTGCATGATAATATATAATTCATTTTTTAATTTCTTTATAAAAATATTAGGTGAAAGAATTTGGTTATTAAACATAATTACATAGGATCAATTATTCTTACAAAACTCTATGAAACAGGACAGAATACATATTATTCCCATCATAGGTAAGCTTTGATATAATATACCTAAGGTCACTTTACTAATAAATGATAGAGTTATGACTACAATCCAGGCATCTAATTCTAAATTTTAGTCTTTTCTACTAACCCGCAGGATGTATTTATACAACATATGCACACCTACTTACACATGTGTGGTGTGTGCTCATGCGAGTCGCACAAGTGCGAAAGAGAGGGACAAGGAGGAGAGAGAAGAAAGGAAGGGAGGGCAGGGGGGAGAGAAGGGGGAGGGAAGGGAAGAGACAGGAGAGAAAAAGAACATGGGCTCGAGAGCAAGCACACACTCACTGTTACTGACTGCATGCCTGTGTGCCCCCAAATGCATATGTTGGAATACAGTGCCCAGTGTTATGGTGCTTGGGAAAGGGAGTCTGGGGAGTAACCGGGTGATGAGGGTGGAGCACTCATGACTGGTACCCTGATAAGAAGAGGCCAGAGGGTCAGCTTGCCCTCTGTCGCCATGAGAAGATATAAGAAATAGGGCCCTCACCACCCTGACCTTGCTGGTGCCCTGACCTTGCTGGTGCCCTGCTCTTGGAACTTCCCGCAACCCAGCCTGTGGTAATTTGTTACATGGCCCACACTGCCTAAGACACAAATATTTCTGTCTTGCCATCACTGGAGTTATAAAGAGATACTACTTTTTTGGGGGGGAGGGGTGGAGAGGTATGGTTGAAGTATTTATAAGTAAACTACCAAATCACACATAAATGAATTCCAAATGTATTAAAGAGTTAAATGTTAATGATTAAGGTGTTTAGGATTTTGAATATATCCTCTGGGGAATGGTGTAAAAGGCAAAGGAAGAAAGGAAAGGAAGCGGGCAAGCAAAAGGAGGCCAACAAATCTAATAATTTACTATATAACTGCAGTAAAAAATATTTTCATAAAACCAAGGAATCAATATTTACTTTCAAGCACCTTAAAACAGATGAAAACATACCACTGCCCACATTCACCTCAGCATGGCTTAACCCCCAGGGCCGACATCTAAAAGGGAGGAAAGGGCTTAGTCTCAGCACGTCCCCTGCCAAACTCTCACACCATGCAAATCCATGTAGGAATGCAAAAAAGCCCTGTGCTAGGGAAGAGGCTGGCCACTGGCCACTCTACCACCTGGAAAGCTGCCCTGGCCCTCCGAGAAGTGATAAATCAGTCAGATAGCTTAATAGAAAGGTTAAATCATGGAATCAGAAAGATCAACTGATACAGCATAAGAAAGGCTGGAGGGCAATTTGCATAGGTTCAAAAAACTACCAAAAGAAAGCAACATATGCAGAAATACTAATGAGGAAAGGAGGAAGTAGAGACATTTACAGAGGGCAGAGTGTCATTCTCACTAGTGTCTAAGAAGCTGGGGATGGCAGAGGTGGACTAGAGTAAAGCAAGGGGAGTAAAGCAAGGGGAGGGCCTAGCATTGAAAAGTCAATCCTGACTTGTGAACAACATTTGGACCTAAAGAAAACAGGCCTTTTTTGAGCAAAACAAAATAGAAGATTACTGAAAGGGACAAAATTATTTTCATTACTACTTTTCCTCCAATCATTATCAGTTAGTGAAACAAATTATTATACCAAACCACAATGCCAACAAAATAGTTTTAGCTTCAAGTAACATAAAGCAATTGCCTAACACAACTTTTAATAACGCCTTTCTGTCGATAAAAATGTTTAAGGATAATTATAAAGAAAAATAACTCCATGGTAAGTCAGCATACATTTATGTAAAACCTTAATTATGTTCACCAAATTTATTTAGTCATCGTAAGAAAAATTGCTATTGTTTCTGACATTAACATTTGTTTTCTAAAATGCACTGCTTTTGTTTCTGACATTAACTTTTTTTTCTAAAATGCACTGCTTTTATCTTTTTACTATCCAAATACCATGGGTACATACTATAATGTCTTTTTTCCAAGTCATAAATGATGAAAGCATAAAACCCATAGAGAAATTGGGAAAATAAAACCAGCAGCCAAAACAAGCAACACAAAGGAAGGGCTGCAGGCTACCGGGTTTGAAAGCATAAACATTACATGAGTATACCCATGACAGAGCAATATGTAGCCACACCTGGAGGCTGACACTAGACTCCATTCCCAAGCCAATAATGAAAACATGATTCTGAAGCCAAAAATGTGAAGATCCAACCACCTTACATCAGCTTAGCTGTCAGGGACCTCTTCTGTGAACAAGCAAAAATAACTTAAACTCACTTTGTCTACATGAGATTATACTTTGTCAAAAGACCTATAGATTTGCCTAGATGTTACAGGTCTCTGTTGCTGTGTGGAACCAATTTTACAATGAACTGGCCTACTAAATAAATAAGTTCAACAGAAAATAAACCAAAAATAAATAACCATTTGTTATATAGGTAACATGTGCACAATTATCTACACAGCTAAGCTTTGGCCTACACATTTTATTAGTATAATTTTTTGGAACTTCTAAAGTGTAATGAGCTCACTAGTAGTATCAAAGGAGGATGATTCTGGGATGATGGTGGAGAAGGAAGCATCAGGAATCTGTCATCCCAACTTGACAGCAATTGCATTAGCAGAATCTGTCTCTGTAAGTATTTTGGAACTGTGGAATCCAGTTGAAGACTTGCAACTTTCAAGGGAAGACATGGATGGTAAATTGTAGTCAATGTCAGCTTGTAACACAGTAGCAGCTACCCATATCCCCATCCCCAGATACCTCACAGACAGCTGTACACTTATTCCTGAGGCTGTCTACACACAGCTTGTGGAAGCTACAATGGGCAAAAAAGTCCATGCCCTCTAAATATTTGGGATCTGGGCTCTGATTGCTGACAGCTGCTTCTAATCACAGAGGCAAAGAAAAAAGAGGTGAGCAACCATTGTTATTGTACCCCACCCCCTCTGGCTGAAGGGACTTATATGGGATTTAAAGTGCCAATGCCCCTTTTTCCCCCTCCTTCATTTTTTGTTTTTTCCCCTTTCAGGAGACCAACATTAAATACTAAGACATTCAAAAACAACTGTATATATGAGGCAAGTCAGAAAGTGACAACATGCCCAGGGAAAGGCTCAGAAAAGACCTGAGATCTTATGTTTACACTTCAGGCTGAACCTTGGCATACGGATAGCCTACAACAGTCAAATAAACAAAACTATAACACAAAACAGTAAACTCTGAGGAAGAAGAAGCTGATTTCCACAACCACTACATTACCAGATTCAAATATCCAGTGATAAAACAAAAAAGGTTACAAGTGATACAAAGAAATGGGAAAGTAATGTCCTACTCAAAATCAAGAGAAATACTTTCCAGAAAAAGACCAAGTGGGAGATATACCTAACAAAAACTTTAAAACCACTGTCTAATGGTTTTAAATGCTCAACGAACTAACGGAAGATACGAAGTCAAGAAAACAATATAAAAATATTACTAAAGAGATAGAAAACCTAAAAGAAATTTTTAAAATCCTGGAGCTGAAAAGTACAATTAAACTGAAAAACTAACTAGAGAGATTCAAAGGCAGAATTGAGCAGGCAGAAGAGATAATCAGCCAACTTGAAGAAAAGACAATAGAAATTATCAAGTCTGAACAACAGAAATAAGAAAGATTGAAGAAAAGTGAACAGATCTTTGTGTGATACCATCAAGCAGATCAACATGTGCATTGTGAGAGTCCTAGAAGGAGAGAGAAAAAAAGCCAGAGAGAATATTGGGAGAACTAATGGATGAAAAGATCCCAAATTTGATGACAGACATGAATATAAACATCCAAAAGCTCAATGATCTCCAAGTATGATGAACTCAAAGACCCACACCAAGACACATTATAATCAAACTTTCAAAAGACAAAGACAAAGAAAAAGCCTTGCAAGTAGCAAGAGAGAAGTGAATCAACACATACAAGAAATTCTCAATAAGATTATCAGCCGATATGCAGACTGGTACAGCCCCTATGGAAAACAGTATGGAGCTTCCTCAAAAAATTAAATATGGAACTGCCTTTTGAACCAGTGGTCTCACTTAGGAAAATATCCTAAGAAACCAAAAACACCAATCAGAAAGAAGTTATGCACTCCTATGTTCATAACAGTGCAATTTACAGTAGCTAAGATCTGGAAACAGCCCAAGTGCCCATCAGTAGATGAGTGGATATAAAAGCTGTGGTACATTTACGCCATGGAATACTATGCACCTGTAAAAAGGAAGGATCTCTTATCCTTTGGGGCAGCATAGATGAAACTGGAGAGTATTATGCTAAGTGAAATAAGCCAGTCAGAGAAAGACAAGCATCAAATGATCTCACTCATTTGTGGAATATAATGAACAAAATAAACTGAAGAACAAAATAGATCCAGAGACATAGAAGCAAGGAACAGGCTGACAAATCTCAGGGGGAAGGCAGGGGTGGGGAGTGGATGGGGAGAGATTAATCAAAGAACTTATATGCAGAGATACATAACCTGTGGACACAGACAATTGTATAGGGATGGCCTGGGGGTGGGGTGGATATGGGGTGGAGGGAATTAATGGGAGGGAAGGAGGAACATCTGTAATACCTTCAACAATAAAGATAAATTTTTAAAAAGAGATTCTGAGCAGATTTCTCATTAGGAACTTTGGAGGCCAGAGGCAGTGGGCTGATATAGTCAAAGTGCTAAAAGAAAAAAAACTTGTCGACCAAGAATCCTAAATCAAGCAAAACTGTCCTTCAAAAGTAAAGAATTAAGACATTCCCAGATAACAAAGGCTCAGGAAGTGTGTAACCAAGAGATCTGCCCTGCAAGAACTGCTAAAGAGAATTCTGCAGGTTAAAATGAAAGGACACTAGACAATATTAAGAAGCCACATGAAAAAAATAAATATCTCAAGAAGGACAAATACATGGACAGTTATAAAAACAAGTAACAACAGCATCTACCTCTACTTTTTGTTCTCCACATGATTTAAGGGACTAATAGATTTAAAAAAACATTAGACTAAAAGCTAGTATTACTGTGACTTTGTTTTGAAACTATGTTTTGTTTTCTAAATAATTTAAGAGACTAAAGCACTTAAAATAACTACTGGGTTATGGTTTGGGGCACGGACTATATAAAGATGTAATTCTGTGACATCAAAATCCACACCAGGCAACCACTGATCTGTCTTTACACTTTTGCCTTTCCTAGAAATTTCAAATAAATGAAATCATATATAGTCTTCTTTAGTTCATTTCTTTCTCTTAGCATGATTTTCTTTTTAGATTTATGTATGTTGACGCATGTATAACATACCTCATTCTTTTTTATTGCTAAGTAGTATTCTATTGCATGGATATACCACTTTTATTATCCACCCACCACTTAATATACATTATTCTAATGGTGTGTGGTAGTATAGCATTGGGATTTTAACTGGTATTTATCAGCTGGATGTTGGACATCTTTTCATGAACTTATTTACCATTGATATAACTTTTTGATAAAGAGTCTATGCCAATTTTTTTAAATTGGGTTGTTTGGCTTATCTTTGAGTTGTAAGATTTACATATTAGAGAGTCAAGTCCCTTATTAGACATCTCTAAATACATTCTGCCATCTGCTATCGTTTATAATTTTCTTGATGGTGTCTTTTGAAGGGGAAATGTTTATTTTGCACATGTTTTAAATTTATGTTTAATAAAAATTAAAAATATGCCTCCAAAGACTAGTGAATAAAGAGAAGATACCGTCACAACAAAACATTAAGTTAAAAAAAAGAATTCAAACTATATTTTCAGTATGATTCTAATTATATAAGGTATACTATATGTACATACATACACACACACACACACACATACTTCATACCCATGGTAAGTCAGCACTCTCTAAAAAGAATGTGAGCCCTGGATGGGTAGCTCAGTTGGTTGCAGCATCGTCCCGTTCACCAAAAAGGTTGCAGATTCGATTCCCAGTCAGGGCACATATCTAGACTGTGGGTTTGATCCCAGGTTGGGGGACTTACAGGAGGCAACTGATCAATGCTTCTCTCTCTCTCTCTCTCTTCTCCAAAAATCAATAAAAACATATCCTCGAGTGAAGAGGGCTAAAAAAAAAAACCAAAAACCTGAATACATTTCTTAAATATCAAAACAGTTCATTAGTTATACTCAGAATTTCTAATAATCAAGGTACAAACAACATCTGAAGGTTTTGGTTTTAAAACAAAACCTTGGATGTCTCCTACACACACACCCCTCCAAAACAGCCCTGTCCAACAGAGCTTGATGGACATAGAACTGCAACATTGGAAAAGTTGTGTCCAATGCAACAACAGCTAACCACAATACAGCAATGGCTATGGAGTACTGGAAATAGAAATGTGGCTAGTAACTACCTTGATATTGACACTGAAATGTGACTGAGAAATTAAGTTTTTAATTTAATTTTAATTCAAATAGGCACACATGGCTAGTGGCTACCACACTGGGTAGCACAACTAGGAGGGAAAACTCAACCAGATTCATGTCTTTATTGACAATTTTCTTCTTCTTTGCAGTCATTTAGTAATTTACTGATATTCTATATTATCTTATTTCTCCCTAGATAGCTATTGATTCACAACTTTAAAAAATTTTTTCAAGCTTCCTCTTTCTCTTCAGAATGAGAACAGATGAAGAATACGTTACTCCAAGATTTAATGAGCAAAATCACATTAGTCATTAATATATAGCCTAAACTCAGTTTAGTTTTTCTTCTACCTAATTCTTCAGGGGTAATCTGAATTTCTGAACTGTGATCTTCAGAGCTGCTTTGTCACCTGCTATCTTTTTTTCTTTATATCTTTGTTCTTCATCTTGCAGAAAAGCAAAAGGAAAGGAAAAGAAGCTGAAGTAATACAATTTTATCAACAGCATCACTTTAGCAAATATACATACTTGCTAAAGGAGGATTTCCCTAGCAAGAACACAGACATTCATAATAAGTAATTCTGTCAGGAGCATTAATACACAATGATTCTGTTTTATTTGCCTTTGGATAAAGTAGGTTCTCTCCTTTCACTCATGTCTCTAGGAAGCTAAAGGGTATACTTAGGGATCACAAATAACTAACTCAACCTGGTGTTAACTCTATCTTGTATCTTATGAGTTTCATGTATATATTTTTGAAACTGCTAAGATTCATTCCTAAATTTTAGTACTATAACACTTCTCAAAACTTTTTTCAAGATTAACAAATAAAAATAATACAAATTACTTGAACAGTCTTCCTGTAAGTTTTCAGAGTATCTTCTTACCTCTAATAATGTCCAAATTAAAGGTACAAACATCCTTTTTTTCTTTTTGAATTAAAAAAAATTCATTTGAACAGAGTAGAAGCAATACGATTTTTAAGCAGTGTGACTTTATTATACTTCTCCAAACACTCATAAAAACTCCTGGAACTGAGATCAGTTAGGTCTTTTATTAGTAATTTCCTACGTAGATTAGATAATCAATAGTTTTCTGTTCATGTGTTCTGTTTTAAATGATCTAGCATACCTTGCATTTTCATGGTCCTGAAAATGTTGTGCTCTTAGTTGGGATGCCACGAACAATGATGATGCTATTGCCAATAACTGGTTTCTCTCATTCTCTGTTAACTTGTGTCCTAAGGGAAATCAATCAATCAATTGGCCGATCAGATACACACATAATGTCAACACCTATGCATCTATCTTTTAGAATTATGAGTCATTCATAATTCTATCAAGTATGCTATCAAGCATCTATTATGGAGCTTGTGTTGTACGACACCAGAGCCTGCAGGAGGAATGGGAGGAGCAAGATTGTCCAAATGAGAAAAAAAAACTGCTCATTTGGAAGTTTATAGTCTAATTTCTGGGAGAGAAAAAAAGATATTATGCAAGCACAGAAGGAAACAATTACAAATAAAAACCATACTCAGCTATCTAGGAAAAATGTAAGGCTCCTTGCCCCAATTTCACTTCTAGGGAAAGATAAAGTGGAAAAGGAGTGTTGTTGGTAAAGCGCACTGGTGAGGCCAGCTTCGCAGTGGGAAGGGTTAAAGGAAAATAAAGGTGTGACACTCCTGCATGCCTTCAGGGTTTGAATCCCAGTCAACCAGCCAGCCCTCTCTCCCTCTTTAACTCCTACTGTAATATAGTGAACCTGGGGACAGTGGTCTAGCCTTAACAGAGTGTAGGAAGGCTCCCTGGTCTGGCTGAGTCTTGTGCAGCAGGGAAGTCTGCTGTTTGCAGTAAATCCTCAAGAACTGTGTGGGTAAAGGCAGGATTCAGTCCTACAGAGTCTGCAGGCTAAAATGTCCCATTAAGAGCTGTAATTTCTAGCACTACTCATTTACCACAGTGCCATACACAGGTAATAGGGTATTGAATGGTACAGTATGGGCAATTTGAATGCTGGACCACCAGCAAGAAGATGCTACTTTGTAAAATTCCAAAGGAAAAAAGCAATCAGATAGTTACTTAAACTAATTTGAAAGAAATAAGGCAATTTGAATGTTATGTTTAAAAAAATCATTTAAAATGGAAATGACTAAAAATATTCATAATTGGAGATACTTTCCAGATCTGCAACACAGTTTTCTATGGGGAGGTGCTTCATGAAACTGAAGGGAAGGGAAAGCCCCAGTAACGTCCTAGAATGCAGCATCTGCCTATTTCCTTATTGTATGTACTTTCTCCAAGGCCAATTTCAAATTACCTACATTATATCAGAGGGTGGATTAGGAGGAAATGTGCACAGTGGCTCTCCCAAGGCGTCTGGTGGCCCTAGAGCCTATGGAATAGAGTCCTTGGAAAGGCATTTCAACAGTCTAAATGCTACCTTGTCCTTGAAGCCAGCTTTGGTTCCCTAAATGAGAACTGGTTTCTTTTTTCTCTGCTCTCAAGATACTTTGCTTATATCGTTACTTAGCACTTATTTTACTCTGTCCTGTAATTAGTTCTTTGCATGTTTATTTCTTTTGCGATGTAGGCTCTTCAAGAGCACGAAAAATATATTATTCATCTTTTAATTTCTTCTAGAGCCTACATCTATTATTTGTTGAATGATTCTAATGACTGAAGTTTTAAAGGCCACAATTCAGTCCATCTATCACAGTACCACTCTTAAAGGTAAAGAACTATTTGACTAAATTCGGGGGGGGGGGGGGGGGGGAGAAGTATAATTAATGGTGTTCTTCTATTAAATCAAATTTCTATAAAAATTCTGCAACTTTTCAGAAGAGAAGGATGATTTTGATCATTTCTTTTGATGAGGCTGGTGACAGCAGTGTAGTGATGCAGCAGAGAAATAAGTCTGAAATGTTCATTATAGGCTAGCTAAAACTGCAGGTCTTCAAATACCTTCCTTCTCATTTTCCCTTTATTTCAGGATCAAAACACCTTCATCCCCATTTTCCATTTATTTTTTTGAATCAAAGGAAAATACCTTTGTAACATTAGAATCTAATAAATTGACATGAAGAACAAATTCTTGTGCATCCTGTTTTTTAAATTTAGGCACAATCATTACAAACTTCAATCTAAGAACCTTTAGTAACACTGTCCTAGTCTACAAATAAACTTGGGATAATAAACATATATAATAAAAAATTTCTATGCAGCTATAAAAACAGGCACTTGCCTATGCCTAGTGCCCAGGATGGCTAGACAGATGGGAAGCAGGTGGGTAATCCCAAAGGGGACAGTGACCCAGCCCCAAGCACATGGAGAAAACCCTGGGCTGACTTCAGTTGCCACTTCCTGCTGCTCTTTCAGGCACATACATCAAACAATCCAAATGACACGGTTTAATACAGCTAAGATCTGCTCAACAGAATAATGGGGGAAAGAGACAGAATAACCTGAAGATAAAGAATGAGAGATAGCAGTCATTCAGAGAAGAAAGAACAGACGTGAAAATAATATGAGGAAATAAGAGGGAGACCTGAAGAATGGCAAATATAGGTGTGAACTTTGACGTCCTTACAGGTAATATGATAACATATAGCATGCTCTGAAAACTTTTGTGATTTATGACTTTGAATCCTAGCACAACTGAATGAGTACTAAAAGAAAAGCTGAAAGCTCTGAATTCAATTTCTGGCTTTATCATATTACTGGTTTTTTAGCCTTAATCTCTCTGTGCTTTGTGTCCTCAAATGTAAAATTTGCTACAGGCCATTGTAATAACTTATAAGAAATTAAAAATTGTGTTCCTATCTCGCATAAGCATAATAAACAGAATTATAGTGTCAGTGCTGATAATTTCCAACCAAAAAGAGCAAGGTAACATATTAATTTTATCACAGAAAATTGCAATATTAGGTGCTAGGTAAATATCTCTTGAGAATTTGGAACATTACTACTAAATGTACAGCACATAGTAATCAAACCCAATTAAAAATTTTAAATCCATTTCTTTCTCTATGGTAATGGCATATGATGTCATATGTGCATATATATGTGTGTAAATATTTAGACACATATGTAAAAAATGTGTGCGTGTATATATAAGGACCCATGCACACATACAATATGTTTGTTCCAAAGGTACTGTATCCTCTGGCTACTGTTTCATGTCATATCACCTTCATGGATGCACTAGCCAGGAAGACACAAAACGATCTGCAAATCCTGAATGAACCAAGAATCTGTGTAGTTGCTAGGGATACAATAAAAAGCTAACATAAGTGGTTCCTGGCTTCATGAAAACAAAAGATATTAATGAAATAATCACAAGTAAAAAACTGCAATCACATTAAGATTGTATTCTATATTTATAAAAATGTAGAAGTTCAGGATAAAGGGCCTGATTATTCATGAGTCTTATTTAAGTTCACAAATAAAAAACATGCCCCATTTCCCTTGACACTAACGGTAAAACCCTGTAACACTGAAGTTTAAAAAGGACAATAAAATCAATAATCACCATTTAGTCATATGAAAGTTGTGTACCGTAAATTCTGAGGTAAGAAACTGCTTTGTAAATACATTCAATAGTTCAACTACGTGAAGCTGACCTGAATCTATATACACTCTCTAAAATGACTGAGACATTTTATCTAGTAAAAGACTTTAAACGGATATAAAGAATACTTGATATGGTGAGAGAATATCTAATCTTTGTATATCCCCAAGTTCATTAGAAATATATGTAGCCCAGCCGGGCATGGCTCAGTGGTTGAGCATCAACCTAGGATCCAGGTGATAGGGGTTCGATTCGCAGTCAGGACACGTGCCCAGGTTGTGAGCTAGGCAGCCGATCAATGACTCTCTCATCACTGATGTTTCTATCTCTCTCTCTCCCCCTCCCTTCCTCTCTCTGAAATCAATAAAGATATAGTTTTTAAAAAAAGAAGAAAAAAAAGAAAGAAATATATGTAGATGCTTCTGGCTTTAATCTATATAACATTTCTATTAAGTCTCATGTAAGTCTTGTTGGTTTCTTAGTATCACATTAACTATGTTTTCAAT
The DNA here is from genome assembly GCF_054644295.1 of Miniopterus natalensis. Lineage (NCBI taxonomy): Eukaryota > Metazoa > Chordata > Mammalia > Chiroptera > Miniopteridae > Miniopterus > Miniopterus natalensis. The sequence continues at coordinate 34,928,622 of NC_142082.1, forward strand.
GCTCCCTAAAGGGTTTTCTCTCTCACTTGATGAGCATTTTTTCTACTACTTAGAAACACTCAACTGATACCTTTGCAGTACTAAATTTCACAGCCCACTCATTATTTTACTCAAAACCAATTTTTCAGAATATAAACCACCATCTTCTTAGACATTTTCATTATTTTCATTAAAAGAAACAGCATCTGGTATTCTGGAACTTTCAGTGCTAATTTTCACACACATAGTTTTAATTATTAAAGAAGAGTTTCTGCATATACCCATACCAGCAGGGAATATAAATCTGATTTGACTTTCAGAAATCAGAAACCAGAAACCAGGTAAGCTAATACTCTACCTATATGTTTTGCTTCAAAATTGAACTAGCACAACATTCCACACAGTTTAATTCTTCACTCAACAAAATTACAGATTACACATGCATAAATTACTCATGAATACTCAAAATCATAACTGTCAATAGTCTAGGATACTCTAATCTTAACAAATCAAGTATAAGCCAAATGCCTTAATTTCAAAATAGAAAACAGTATACATTAGAATAAGTACAAAAAATAATAACTTTAATGAACTAAAATACTTCAATGCATACAAACCTTTAAAGCCATCGGGATATACATCAGAAAGAAATTTAGTGTTGATGTCTCCTTTTATAAAGCGTGAGTTGATTATCACCTCTCGAAGTAATGCAATGTTATGTATAACACCTAAAAATAAAAAGATCATCAGATTGAACTGGAGAACAATAAATCAGTTAAAAATCTAATTCTTATTATCAGAAGAAATTTATCACCACTTTCCTAGCAAGAACTAGGCAAGATTCCTCACTCCTTCACTTCAAGTATCAACAACAAAAAAGATCTGAACTTGAAGTAGCAATAAAACTCTAAATATAAATTTAAGAAGCTGGTGATTGCTGAGTCAATTCAATGGGGAAATAAATGTCTTTTCAATAGAGGGTAGAATGAGATATTCATTTGGGGGGGGGAGGGAGAAAATGAGCCTTAACCCTAACTTACACCATACACAAAAATTAACTCAAGTTGAATCACAAACCTAAATGTAAAACCTAAAAGTGTAAAACATACTAGAAGAAAATACTGTATAGGAGAAAAATCTGATACCATGAGGCAGGTAACAGATTCTTAGTACACAAAAACCATAAATCATGAAAATATTGACAGCTTGTATTTCATCAAAATTTAAAAGTCTGTTCTTCAAAGGATATAGTTAAAAAAATAAAATGGCAAGCCACAGGCAAATAAAATATTCATAACACATATATCAGGCAAAAAACTTATATAAAGAATGCTTAAAATACAATAACTTGACAGGCGAACAAGTAAAAATAAATGCAAAGATCTAAACAGACATTTCACAAAAGATATACAAATGGCCAGTGAGCACAAGAAAAGATGTTCAACATCATTATTACCAAAGAAATACAAGATGCCACCAAACACTAATTTAGGTGGCTAAAGGTTAAGAGATAGATAATACCAAGCGATGGTGAGGACGTGCAACAAATATTTGTCACACCCTGGGGCGGAAATATAAATCGCTACATCCACTTTGGAACTATTTAGAAGCTTCTTAAAAAGTTAAACATTTACTCACCATATGATTCAGACCATTCACTCTCAAATATTTAGCCAACTTAAAATAAAACCATATGCTTATACAAACACTTATGCACAAAGGTTAACGGCTTTATTTACAATAGTCAAAAACGAAATTATCTAAATGTCCATCAATAGGTAAATGAATTTTTAAAATGTGGTTTGCCCATATAATGGAATTCTACACAGCAACAAAAAGAAAGGAATCACTAATACGTACAAAGATGAATCTCAAAATTATTATGCTGAATTAAAGAAGACCAACAATAATGCGTACTGTATGAGCTCATTAATATAAAATTTTAGAAAATGCCAAACAGCTTACAGTGAAAGAGATCATGTGGTTGCCCTGGGACAGGGTGGGAGAGAAGGTGAATTGTAAAGGCCAGGAGGAAACTTTTGGAGGGGAAAGAAATGTTCACTACCTGGACTGTGGTGATGATTTCATAGGTATATAGATGAGAAGTTTATTATATATCAGGGGAAGGGGGAGAGGGGAAGGGGGAGAGGAGAAAGGAGGAGGAGGAGGAGGAGGAGGAGGAGGAAAGCTTCTGATCCAGTCGGGAAAACTAAGCCTAGTACACAATGTCTACTACAAAGGAAGTTCAAACAGGAAACTGCCACAGAGGGACACGAGTGACATCGGGAGAGCTCTATGACACAGAGAGACCTTATGAAGGGAGTACTTGATCTTGGTCATGTAGATTACAAAGATATCAAGTAGGAATAAAATGCAGTGTAAAGAGGCATTTCAAATCCAGGGAAAGCAGACTCGCATAAGAAGAGCAGGGCAACTGAAGGGAAGAGGTGAAGGTGAAGCAAAAGAGGGAGGTTTATTCATTCCTTCCAACTTCTTTAGCCCACTTCTGTATAGTTCAATCTGCACCATTATGCTGTGAAACAAACCTACAAAGACTGATTCTTATCTTGCTATTCAAGTCTTATAGAACCCTCACTTTTACAGTTATCAAGTAAGCAAAGAATCTCAAGTTTAAGTACCAAGCCTACCTCTCACCTTGGGTAAGCTATGTAGGCTCCCAAAGTTTTAGTAACCTCATTTGTAAAATGGTGATAATCATTGAACCTATTTCATATGATTGTCATGAGCTACAAATGGGATAATGCTGAATGCAACGCCTACCACTCAAGAAGGTACATTACTATCATTGTGCTCATTATCTTTCGATATGAAAATTATGAGAATATAGAGCAGAATATATAATAAACATCACACAGAAGCTGTACTGCATCCTGAGCCCCAACAGTTACCTACCTACCTTCCAATTTCATATTATGTAAGAATGCAGTTCCACAAATCTAAGTTGATACCTATTTCTATCTAGAGGATGTATCCATCCTATGATACAAGGTCTCAGCAAACTATAGCCTGCAGGTCAAATCAGCCTACCACCTTTTTTTGTGAATAAAGTTTTATTGGAACACATCAGTATTACATATAGTTGTTTTCATGCTACAACAATGGAGTCGAGTAGTTGCAACAGAGACCATGTGATCCATAAAGTCTAAATATCTTATCTCTGGCCCAAACCAAAAAGTTTGCCAATATTGCTATGAAGTTTCAACAATGTTGATATTTTGAGCAAGTTAATCTATATCTATCAACTTTATTCTACACCTACTACTCATGCTGCAATGAGATATCACAGGAAGAAAAATGAGAGAAAAGAGTATAGAACCTGCTTTGGGGGAATTTTCAGTAACCAGTGATAGAATAAAAAAATTACAAGGAAAAAGGGGACTTAAAAAAATAAGAAAACTGTGCCCTGGCCAGGTGGCTCAGTTGGAGCATCATCCCGTATACCGCAGGCTGCAGGTTCAATTCCCAGTCAGGGCACACACCCAGGCTGCAGGTTCAATCCCCAGTTGGGGTGTGTACGTAGACAAATGATTGATGTTTCTCTCTCTCTCTCTCTCCCCCCCCCCCCTTCCTAAAATCAATGAAAACTTCCTTGGGTGAGGATTAAAAAAAAGAAAACTGTGATCCAGAGACTAAATAATTTATCTAAAGTTTAGTATAATATAAATTTAAAAAGTAATACATGTAAAAAATTTAAATATGTAAGTATATTGTGACAAACTGCTGGTTTCCCTTAAAATCTGATTTTCATGTTTTCCACTCTAAGAGTCTTAGCTGAACAAAAGCCACTGAGATGCAGGTTCCACTTTCCTGTCTATCTGATAGCTACGTAGGACAAACTAATTCCTACACAAGGGACTGCAAGTTAAAGTGATGTAGCCAACTCTAGCTTCACTTTCTCGAAAAAAGAATTGCTTGCTTGGACTTCCTCTCCTCCTCTGTTCCTATGAGCTCCTGATATGGCTGGAACTCAGATTTCCCAATGCATATGAAGCGGAGCAAGCAAGATGGGTATGTGCGTGTGCATATGAGGCTGTCTCCTGGAATCACCACAGAACACCAACTTGCCCCATCAGCATAACCAGCCAGAGTATTACATGAGAAGTAAACAAATTTCTATCCCTTTTATACCACTGTATTTAGGAATCTTTGTTACAGAAGATTCCCCTATACCCTAATGTGTATGCATGGGGAAGAAAGATATATCTTTACAATATGACTTCTTACCTCTAAGGGAACCAATGTTAACAACCTAATGTATCCTTCTAGGCAATTTTCTATGCATCTCTTTATAATAAATCATACCAGCAATCATATGAAAAATTCTGAGCATCTCTGTTTCTGACTCAGAAGATACTATGTGCATAAAATTTTATAAAACCCAATTTTCAATCTCTTCAAACTACCTCAAAACATTTAGGGAAAGTCCAAAAATTCAAATATTAATATTATTCCTTTAGCTATACAAATACTCCATAGAAAAAGTTATCAAATACAGACAATGATCTAATAAGTACCTTTTATAACACATGCCCAGGAGAAATGCAGTTATTCGAACTTTGCTCTTGGGTAATGACTTAGCCCATATTCCATAACTAAAGTTTCCAAGACCTTTATAATTATGTATTTATCTATTGGGAAAGTATCAGGAGGTATAAGAAACTTCTGATGAGCCCTGGCCACTCTGGTTCAGTGGTTAGAGCATCCATCCATGCACCCAAGGGCCAAGGGTTCAATTCCTGGTCAAGGGCACATACCTGGGTGGCAGGTTCAATCCCCAGCCTCAGTTGGGGCTTATGCCGGAGGCAACCAATCGATGTGTCCCTCTCACATCGATGTTTCTCTCTCTCTCCCTCCCCTCCCCCTTCCACTTTCTCTAAAAAACACCGGAAAAAATATCCTCGGGTAAGGATTCACAACAACAAAAAAACTTCTGATGAAACCAATATACCTAAGAAATCATTGCAAAATGTGACATCTGACATATTCCTATATTATAAGTGATACTTGGATAGACAAAAATGAAGAGCTATTATTAAAGGCAATGTGCTAGGATGCTTAGAAAGACAAAACAGGTAGGCAAGAATTTAAAATAAAAGATTCCTTGAAAGAGATCAGGCTACCAAAGGGAAATGAACCCCTCTGTTGTATATTTTACAAACAAAACTGAAGCCCTTTTGAAGAAAAGGGTGATAAGCTGCAAGAGAGATTTATATGCACAGGAAATTACAGGTGTGGTGTCCAGGAAAAGGAAAGTATTTCTGACCTACACTAATTTTCCTGGCTGGGAGAGAAAATAGAGAAAGATGTAGACAGACACAAACATGGGTAATGTTAGGGAGGAACTTAAATTCTGTAAGAATTCTCACTGCTGTAAAAAGCAAATGAATACCACCAGGTATTTCTATGTACAGGCTGAGAGGACACCATGGCCAAAGTGCAGGGGAAAAGGAGAGAACAGTGTGCTAGAAAAGTGAGAGGGACATTCAGGGTCTGATAGCCAGGCAAAGATCTTACTTTCCCTAGAAAGCAACCAGAATGGTTTAAACAGAGCAGATATGACCAGATATACATTCCAGGAATCATTAAAGTTGCTACTAGAAATGGGATTGGGGAGGGGCAAGAGCAAAGAAAGGGGGTCAGGGGGACATTATCTGACAATTGCAGGAGACGAGTTGACAAATGGCAAGGCCTCAGCCCATAGCTAGGGTGTGGACAATACAGATGGAGAAAAGTAGCCAGACTTGAGAGGGATTCCGGAAGCATTCAGGGCCTGGCGACTTGGCGGCTGTCAAGAGTGAGGGAGGTGAGTTAAGCACAACACCCAAACTTCTGGACCTAAACGACAGAAGATGCCATTTACCACAAAGGAACAGGTTGGGAGGGAAAGTTTGGGGCAGGTTAAATTTAAGACACCTGTGAGATAAGACTGATGTCTAAATGATGAGTTCAGAAGAGCAGGCAGATCAGAACGTACGTACAGAAGCATACAGACACCACAGGGGTGGGCATCCATGCAGATGTATCCAAAACAGAGAAAAGCAAAAGAAAAATTATTCATGTGTAATTTACAGGAAAGGGTGAAAGTTAGATCAAGGTACAGCTGAAATTTTATTTTCAAAAAAAGGTGTTCTTATGTACAAATTAACAATTCAGAATGTTTTGATGTATAAGCTTTTCTGCATAAGTAGTAAATAACTTAGAAAGGCAGTCTAACTCAGGATTTTTGTCCTTACCTCCTACAGATAAATAAAAATAACACTTCATAGTTAACCTTACCGGCTTTTTTTTTTGTTATTAGTTTATTAATCCTCTAGTGGAAAATCTGCATAATCACCACAGATAAAGTCACTGGAGAGTCTTTACTCCTTCTGTTGTCCCATCTCCAGCTCACGTTTCGCAGCACCAATACTGGCCTTTGCAGTTCCCCGACTCCCTTCATCCTGTCCTTGTGCTCCTTTCTCCGTTTTCTTGAGGCCTTCTCATACAGGCCATGTCTTGCAAGTCTGTGTTTGGGTTCATTTTTCTTGGCGTAATCCAAGGAATCATAAATCATGCCAAAGCGAGCTGTCTTGCCACCACCAAAATGGGTTCCGAATTCAAACACAGAGATGACATCTAGTGTGGTCTTACACATTTAGGCTAGTTTTTCCCGCATTTCTGTCTTGGGTACTGTCGCCTTCCCAGGGTGAAGGACATCAGTGACCATTTCCTTCTGCTGAAGTAGTCTGTTGGTCGTGAACTTCCTGGTCCAGATAGTTACTGTGTTGTTCATGCTGAAGGCTAATCTTCAAGCAGCCAGGGAGGAAAAAAGCTACCGGCTTTCTTGATACAGCCTAGTACTAGTATAATTTTCCGATGCCCAGTGATCAATTAGTGACTGATGACACCCAAAAAATTAAAATGTGTGCAGTTTTATAGGATAAATGATATATTGAATTTTCATTCCATATTTAAAGTTGAAAAAGTGCTGACTTTAGAGAATGTAACTCCAAAGAATAAAAAGCAAATTAATTTACATTTTGGATATCAAAGAACAGAGCCACTCAAGCACACAAATGAAGCATGGACTTTTAAAAATCCTTCTACTTGAACAGTGAACACGGCATGAAAATATACATTTTTCTCTTCATAAATGGTGTTTCAGGAATAAAATTAATATACAAAAGCATTTTCTCTTTAATGTTCTCTGAATAAAATATCACATATTACTGCCCTAAACAAGGTGTAGGTTTGATCTCCAGTTAGGGCACACACAAGAACCAGCAAACGAATGCATAAATAAGTGGAACAACAAATCTCTCTCTCTCTCTCTCTCTCACACATCAATAAATTTTTTTAATTTTAATTTTATTTTTTCCACCACCATTTATCCCCTCATGCCCTCTTCCACCTCCACCCACTCCCCTTTTATATATTACATATTACCATACAAAATCAAATCATTATGTGGTTTTCTTTCCTAACAACGATAAGATAAAACACTAATGTCAGAAAACCCAAATCCAGGTACCTCAACTGCTTCCAAAACTACTGTATATTAATTAATTCTAAAGCCAAATGGAAATTTTAAAAAAATTATTTTATACCTAAAAGTTCAAAAGACCAGATAAATGGGAAAAAAATCACTGAACTGTTCAAAGATATCCCACATATTTGAAAGTTACTATTTTGTACTTATTTTACTTTCTTTCCATGTCCTTGTTCAAACAATAAGCAGACAGAGGTATGCTCTGAGAATTCGTTTATAACTTTAACAATATTATTCATCACATACTCATAAAAATTATGACTCTGAGTTTTAGACTGGGAATTGAGGATGACCTCTGCTAAAGTTCACGAAGTCCCATCTGTATGGGAAATCATGACCAGCCCACAGAAGAGAGGACCCCTAGGAGCAGCCTTCTCCTGACTACCTGCTGCTTCCAAAACACTGGCCAGACATTAGCTCCACACACTGCCAGGATCAAACAGAGGCCAAAAGCCACTGCTCATTGCATGGGGACACAGAAATTAACTTTAACTAAATTTATTTTTGATCTGAAAATTCTTTAACAAAAGCTCAAAACCAACTCGGGGGGAAATCATATTTAAACAACTAAATAGTTCTTAAACAGGACAGTAAATTGCCCTTCCTTTTCTTTCCTTCATAACACATTTAAACCCCTTTACCCTCTAGAATGAGATGAATGACATGTAATTACAAATTGCAAATGCATCTGTTTTTTGTTCTTTATATGTTGGTTTGGGGAGAAGAGGGTGCATGCTCTCTTCAGCTATTTTAAAAAGTTTTAATTTTGAAATAATTTCAAAATTATAGAAACTTCACAAAAATAAAGAATTACTGTATTTCCTTTTCCCAGATTCTCCAAATGTTAACCTCTCAGCACATTTGTTTCATCATTCATTTTTTTCCTCCCTCTCTCTACACACAGGTTTGTTTTTTCTTAAACATCTAGGGTAAGTTGCAGACAAGATGCACTTATCTCTAAATACTTCAGTGTATATTTCCTAAAACCAAAGTCAGTCTCTTATGTAATCACAGTACAATGACCTCAAAATTAACATTGATAACAGCACCATTATCTAATCTATGGGCCTAATTCAAATTCCACCAATTGTCCCATTTATAACCTTTACTACAAAAGAAAAAACAATTTTTTCTGGTCCAGGAACTAATCCAGGATGACACATTGCATTTAGTTGTCATGTGTCCTTAGTTTCCTTTGATCTAGATAAGTTGATCCACTTTTCTTTGTGTTCCTTGACCTTGACACTTCTGAAGAATGCAAGCCATTTATTTTGTACCCTGTCTTTCAATTTGGTTTGTCTGATGTTTTCTCCTGATTATATTCATGATATACATTTTTTAAAAGAATGTCACAGAAATGATGTGCTCTTTTCAGTGCATCATATCAAGAGGCACATGCTATTGATCTTTCTCATTACCAATGATGTTAATTTTGATCATTTGGGTAAGTTGCTAGGTTTTTCCATTTTAAAGGTACTTTTTTCCCATTATACTTAACTAATTTTCACCCACTAATTTAAGCATCCATCACTGATGATTCTTACCTAAACAATTTGGTATTTGCCAAGTGGTTATTTTTATACACTTATTTGTTAAAAATCTACTGTAAGGAAGAGTTGTGTGCCTCCTCCCTCAATTATCTTTACCTATTTATATCCATAAGAACTCATTTTTTTAATCCATAAGAAATTTTTTTTTTTTTTTTTTTTTTTTAATAATTTGTTAGCATTATTTTCTTGAAGTTTTCCCTGACTGGCGAGTGGGAGTCACTTAAGCTGGCTCCTTTATCTTTTGACATATCATTTTTCACACTCAATTATTTTCTTATACAAGATATTTCAGGCTTATCTTATACTCTTCCTGCAATCGCCATGTTATCAATGAGTACTGATTCCATTTATGGGAGAATGGTATTTAGAAAATAAGCCTAGGTGCTTAGTGCACTCACTGTTATGAGTGTCAATGCTTCTATGACCTCTAGGCAGGGCAGAGGTTCTCAATCAAGGGTGATTTGCCCCCCAGGGCACATATGGCAATGACTGGAAATTGTGATTGTCATTACTGAGGAGATGCTACTGTCATTTAGTGGGTAGCGGCCAAGAATGTTGATAAATATCCTACAATGCAAAGGACAGGCCCTCCCCCCAACAAAGAATTGTCTGCCCCAAGGTGTTAATAGTGCTAAAGCAGAGAAATCCTGAGCTAGAGAATATGTTTATATATGTGTATACACACACAATAACATATATTTATGTATTTAGTTTTCAATCTATGGTAAAAACTAAGAGTTCATACTGATACCTCCAATTTCAACACTATAGGATTCATTCTACCCTTATCCATTCCCACAACTGTAACTCCTTTCTCAGACAGTGAGAAACTTGGCTCTTCTATCCAAAATACATATATTTATTTCCTCAATCCAAGAATAGATCTAAACTGGTTTCAGAACTGCTAACCCATGAACTAGGATAAACAAACCTATTAACTAGGATTTAATATTTGTTTATACATATTTGACAAAATATGCCTTTAGTGTAAGTGTAGCAGTCAAAATACTGTAAAAAGTTATTTAAGTGAGCCTGGCCAGTGTTGCTCAGTGGTTGAGCGTCAACCTATGAACCAGGAGGTCACAGTTTGATTCCCAGTCAGGGCACATGCTTGGTTTGCCGGCTCGATCACCAGTAGGGGGCGTGCAGGAGGCAGCCACGCGATGATTCTCTTCATTGATGTTTTTCTCTTTTTCCCTCTCCCTTCCTCTCTCTGAAATCAATAAAAACAAATTTTTTAAAAGTTATTTAGGTTAGCTTTTTCTCTCTCCTTCACCATGAGTGTATTATTCATAGACTCCTATCCATTTATTTCTGTTTGTATTCCATTTTGAGTTTTTTCCCTAGAACATTAATGATTTTATTTACTTATTTTGAAATATTACTGTAGATCTAAAAGTCAGAACTATACAAAAATGTATAATCAAAGAAGTCTCTCCCCTTCACGCCATATGTTTTGTTTCATGTCTCCCAATCATTTCCACCAGATCCTCCCTCCACCCCTATAGGGTCCACCATCTTATAAGTTCTCGCCTTGTGTATGTGTGTGTTTTCCCACACATTAACATATGTACGTATATATTCTTATTTCCCTAGTTGTCCACCAATATCTATTCTCCCTTCCCTTAATAAAAGAAATGTTACTTTTTAGCTTAGTATATGACCACTTAATATCAACTACATTTCTCATCTTCCAAGCAGCTAGGTATGACCATATGACTAAACACCACCAGGACGGGAGCAGAAATAGAGGGTGCCCTCTAGGTTATGCCCTGAACTTAAAAAAAAAAAAAAAGTGAACATAACCTCCCCTGCCCCTGCTGAGGCCTGATGATGAACACGAAAGCAATCACTTTGGACCCTCAAATGAAAACCATCTGCTGTGAATGCAAGAGTCACCTTAACAGCCCCTGACAACATCCTTTCTGGACTACTAAATGGGAGAGAACTCAAACTATATCTTTCTTAGGTCACTGTATTTTTTATTCTCTTTGTTATAGCTGTTTAGACAATAGCCTAACTGGAGGTCCTCGGGTAGACAGAAGACAGCACATCCAAGGAAATGAAAACAATAGTGAAGCAGGAAAACGGAGGGCACAAGACAAAGTGGTATAAATAAAACTGTAGTGTCCACGAGAAGGCAGTGTCCTTCTCGTTTAAGCAGGGAAGTGGTAATTGGGCTTCTACTTTAAAGTTTACTCGGTCCATACTGAAGAATGGGTGGATGCAGGTAAAGAGTAGTTATAGAGAACCCATATAGGAGCTATGCACTAGTCCACAACATAGGTAGTGGTAGCATGGGACAGCAGGGCCAAAGAAAAGTAAAAAGAATTAGGAGTTATTTTGATGAAGTGTAAAGACCCAGCCCCCTCAGAATGCCTTCTGAGCCCAAGTGCTCACCTTCCTACAGGGTGTTTCTGGGACTCTGCATCCATCACCAGAAGTGCAAACTTCTCTGGCCACCCCTCATCCTCAGAACCTCAGCTGACCCAACTGTTTCCAACTCTGCACAACACCTTTCCCTCTTTTCCAAGCCATTCCACACCTGAGGTTGCCGCTCCATCGTCAGTCAAGTCTATCATTTCATTATCTTCACAAAACAGTCCATCTACCTCCGGGCCTCACTGGAAAGCCTCAATGACTTAAGAACCTCACTTCTGTGTTGTCCACACCAAGTTCACGAAAAACTCCTTGAAATTGGCATAGTTATCACTCACTCTTTCATTAGTTAATTTACCAAATGTTAATTAATCACCTACTATGTGTCAGACACTGCTAAGCACTTGTCATACACAAGTAAACAAGATAAACACCATCACTGCCCTTATGTACCTAATATTCTTACGGCATAATTCAACATTTAGCAATTAATTACATAACTAATTCTTTAATTACAGTTATGATAAATGCTTTGGAGAGGCAGGAGGACAGGGTGCAATGAAAGTTTATAATCCAGCACCCTGTACTGAGAATGACCTAAAATGGGCTTTCAATACTGTTTGTATGTGGTCTTTCCCACACAATTCATTCATAATTTTACACTTTAAATTTTATATCTTACACTTTAAATTTGATATTAAAGTCCATTATTCTGAAGTTGATGATAATTTGTGTCGGGCTAAAGTAAAATGATCTTTCATTATGAATGGAAAGTTGCTAATAAAATTTAGAATGCAATTTACTCTTTAAAGGAGATAAGTATAACTTTGTTTTAATTATTTAAATGCAATGGCTGCTCCTAATTCAGTTATCACTACATACCCTAAAGGTTATAGAATCACACTTTGTTAGGTATTAGAACTATCCTGTATGGACATGAGGCAACAAAATTGTATTTGCTAGAAAATATTCTATAATTTACTCTAATTCATAGAAGCAAAGAGCTATTCCTTCTACTCTCAAGTTAGTCAAATGTAGGCCACTATATTTTGTATCTCCATACATTTTCAAGTTTCATACTTCAAAAAAGGAAAGACAGTAATAGAACAAATTTGCTGTCAACCTGCACTGGCCAATGGTTCTTTATTCTGAAGACATTTTACATATAATACATCCCTATAAAATACTAAATGTTCATCTAAGAAAGGTCATAAATTATTTAATTAAACTTAGGATTTGAGATATATAGAGGACTGCTAAAGAAACACCTATTCTTAGTTAGTGTGTCAGTTTAATTAATTCAGTCTTTTCTTATTCTACTTAAACGCATAGTAAGCAAATATTGTATCAGATTCACTTAGTAAATCTTCAAGCTATTTTCTAGAACTGGATGGATAACAGGAAGTTATCATCCAGTTTGTTTGTTTTTACCTCGAATAACATAATTGTCCAGTGCATCTTCCATCCTCTTCAGTGCTTCAGTTCTATCAGAACCATATGTGATTAGCTAAAAGCAAACAAAGAGATTTAATAGATATATAGACCAATCTATCAAACAATTCATCCTATTAAAAATTAAAATATTTCATAACAGAGTTCCCATATCATCTTTCAAAATTTCACAGTGGTTCGGTTTATATTAAGTACGTCAATTAAGATTTTTCTAAATAAATATTAAAATCAAGCTATTTCAGACTTTTCTCCTACATTTTACTATCATGGTAAAAAGCTATTTGACATAAACAGAAATAAGCATAAAAATTTTAAAAAGACAGATATCAAAATGGGATAATGGGAAATTAGGCAAGATGTTTTCTCATTCCCTATTTGTCTGTGATTTCCAAGTTGAGACCCTGAATAGCTAATATTTACAAATAACATAATATAGAAGCAAGGGGTTCTTGTACTAAAAAACTTACTGTTATATATTATTTTGTGCTTATTTGCATGTATCTTATACAAATTAGCAGTAAAATAACAACTTAACTACTTATGAAAGAGTTTTCTGGTTATTACATTAGTCAATCTGTAGTTTTCATTTCAGTATGTTCAATACATTTATATAATACATCTAGTACACATTTTAGTACTTTCAATAGCCAGTATGAAAATTAATTTGTGGGCCATTTTTTCTGAACAGATATGTATTCATCTAAAAATGAAATCACATCTATTTAAATTGATCTATAATATTTTTATGTATTTTTTATTAAATAGTGTTTCTCTAACAAACAAAACACTTAAAGTTTGTTTTAACGATACAAGTGTAAAAACAAATGAAAAAATAAAAATAAGAATAAAAAATGGTTTACTGCAACTACATAAAAAGTACTCCCAAAAGACAGGGGGAAACTGTCTTAAGGAATAAGATTTTCAATAAAGAAGTCATCCTTCAAAACAAATCTAAAACTTCAAAGAAAATAGAATTTCATAAATAAAACCCACAATTTTAACTACAGCAGTCAAAATTTACATTTTATAAAGACCTTAAAATTCTGAAGACAGATGAGCAAAAAGACATCCAGTACTCTTACATACAATTTCATTATGTCAAATCTATGTAATCAGTGATTTATAAAATTTGAAGAGAAAAGGTAGAAAGTACTCTGATAAACACAATCTATCACCCAAACTCCTCAACATCACCTGCCATTCATTAGTTTTATCGCAGGCAATTTTCAGGAATGGCCAAAAAAACACTTGAACTGCTTCTCACTGCAACGGGTTGGGTTGGTGTCATTGATTAGATAAGTTTGTTATTAGCAGGGTAGTAGTCTTAATTTGATTTGACAGGGAAGGAGGGAGTGTTGTAAACTAACACGATGTTGAAATTTCTCTCTTAAAAGAAAATCTGCTCTGCTTTCGCTTTTCCATCAGTACATAAGTACTTATTTAACTACAGAACATGATTCAGATAAAGGACTAATTTCAAACTTCTTAATAGGTCTACTGCCTTTTCAGAAGAAAACTGAAAGAAGCCATTAAGAAATAGAACTAACTTTGGAAATCATTGGATCATAATAAATGCTAATATCACTTCCTGGTTGGATGCCGCTGTCAACCCGGACCTGGAAGACAGAAAAAAATGAAAGTAACTTCATATTGTATACGTTTCTCTAACAACAAATTTCATTTTCATGGAACAGATGGATAATTTCAACATTTAGCTTCTGGGAAAGAGAACAATCTAGAAATATAGAGACCAAATTATCTTGATCTGTTAATATGCAGTCCAACATATTTTTTGTTTCCCCACTAAATGAAGAAACTAAGAAACAAAGAGCCTTTCTACATCACTCTCCTGCGATGCATTTATAGTTATTTGATGGTGTCTCCCACTGAAGCAGGGCGTGAACGATGCCCCACGGTGCCCTCTGAGAGCTCTATGAGGACCCTCGGCAAAGCCATGCAGCAGGGCCCGGGAGCTCCACTCCAGCTCTACAGAAAAGCTGGTCCTGAGCCTTTCATGTCTGTAACACTTTCCTTTTTGCCTCACCCTCTCAACTGTAAAACACTTTTTTTCTGTTACTGTTAGTCCCCTGAGACTTTAATGTTTACACAGCTTTTTTCATGGCTTTGCTTTGTAAGGACACAGCCCCAATTAGAGTTCTGATTTTGCGATTTTCATGGGGGAGAAAAAAATAGCACAAGTTCAAAAAATTCTTTTGAAGAGCCTGATTGCTGTTAACCAGCCAACAAGTTAGATAGTGCATTGCTAATTCTTGTTTTCATCTCCCAGTTTGATATCAGCAATAAGGCGCAGAGGTTAGCCATGTAAAACTTTTTAAATGAGCAGTTGTTGAGGATGAAATAGTTATTAAATTATTGTGCCTAAGTTTAGGAATCTGAAGTATTTAAAAGCTAATCAAAATACTTAAGACTGTCAAGCATGTCCTGGGGGTCTTCAGGATGGAAGAATTTAATCGAAGCTGCTAGACCAGCAGGACTTTGATGCCCAACATTGTAAAGGGGTGGGAAGAGAAAAGCGGGAGCTCACATAGCTCACCTGTGGGAAGAAGACTTCCCAATAAACAGCAGCTCATCTGTCTGCAGCAAGGCAGAAAAAGGTCAACTCAGCGGCTGTTAGGCCTTTAATATTTTAATTTAGGCAATTATCAAGGGACCGCATGTAGAACCTCTTGTCTAGGATATCCACATGAGGGTATGATGATGGCTTTATTATATGGTGACATCAAAAGATAAAGCATAGTTTCATTCCCTTAAAAAAATCACACTGTTGTTATTCTCTTTGGAAGGTTTTAGAAGATAATATTATAACTAACCTAGAGTGCATTTATTTCTGTATTTATAAACACAATAATATGAAGATTTGTATATGCATTCACATTCACAGAGGAAAATCTTCATGTTAGATGAAAGTCAGTCGGGGCACTTAAAAATATACTTGGCTTTCTATTTTCTGAAAACATATATAAACTGAAGTTCTATGAAATTCACAGTATTTCTTAAAACTAGAAAAGAACTAATGGGGAAGCTGTGAAAGCAATAAAATTATAATCTACCTTCTCCCCACATTTAAATAGCCCCAAAGTTGCAACTGGTCATCCAGCTACATAACAGGAAAGACACTCTGAACTACCAATTTCTTAATTTCAGTGGCAAAAAGTTAAAGAGCTAATTTGACCACCATGTATTATTTAAAACCATAGCATGCTTGCTAAAGCTGTATTTAAAACTGAGATTGGTACAAGTTCTAAAACCTTTCACTTTAAACATATCCTATTATTCGCTACATAAAGTGCTATAAAGCTGGTGTGGAACTTTGATGTTCAACCCACTGGTACAGTAACAGGCAATAAAGAATATTTATTACATTCTCCTATAGTTCATAACTTAAAGTTTTAATTTCCTTGAATAAGAGCATCCCAAGAATTAGGTTACCCAGGGGCCCCCAAGTTAACTATGTCTTTGCTATTTATTAAAATTATGATTACAGAAGGTATGTCATTTTCACTTAAAAACAGGGTAAAATCAAGATGTATTATATATAATCAGCACATATCTTTGTATAAGCAAATCAACATTTCTAATTTAAAAGTGTAACAAAGAAAACTCCCATTTATAATTTACTGTTTATACATCTTTTTCCATATAATAATCAGCTTTTAAAATGTCTAACAATGAATTAAAAGTCAAATCAAGTCTCCATTCCTCCAAGTGAAACAAAAGCTATACAAAAAATATATTTAGCTTTTACACTAAAAGCTTTAAGTAAAAAAGAAAAAAAAAAAATTCTTCACAAATTTCTGAGAACAAAATTAGTCTGAAATTAACAAATTTATAAAACATGGTGGCCAAAGATTAAAACGAAAGTCTGTGTATTTGCCATATCAATGAATTTTAGGTTCAAAGAAGCATGTGAAAAGTACAAACCGTAAGTTAACTCTGAAGTTTGTATTCTTGTGACCAAAATGGTAAGGGATGCAAAGGGTTTCCTACGTTAAAAATGACTGATCCAGTTTAAGGAGGAAAACACCCAAGCACCTGTATATGAGAGTCTCAAACCACTGCTCAGAAACCTCTGGCATAATTTAAATGTCTTTCTTCTGTACCAACAGTGGACCCTGTGAAACTATCAGCAGTCTCCCACCCTTCATTCTCGATTCACCTCTCCCCCTCAACAGAACTCCCAGCCCGCCATGTCTACCTGACAAGTGACAGCCCAAGCTGATTAAATGCTTCCAAGGAAGGGGACTCGTGGGCCTCCATGACAGGCCAAAAGTGATCACCATGGAGATACATAATTACAGCTGTCAACGCATCTACTGTCCTGCTGACATCAATTTGATTGCTCCCAGCAATAATGATAGACAAAGCTTAGTGTGCACTCTCCCGCACCCAATCACTTTATCTATTCCTTGGTCCATTTAGCTGACATGCAACATTCACACAAGCAAATAACAGCAGTAAGCAGAACATTTAAGGTATTTTAATTGTTTTTTCTTTCTATGGATGGCTCACAACCACAAATGTTATTACATAAAACTCCTGCTGCAGCATTAATTGAAGAAAGATTTGGAGGGACAAAGACTGTAGGGGGTATAGCTTGTCCATTATCACTTGTACTTTCAACAGGTCTCACGTTTGAAAATTGCAAATTGCAAAAACTTGCGAGGGTAAAATGTTTGACATCCTGCTAGCTATTGCATGATGAAAACTTCTAACAACTAGAGTAATCGTTATGAATTCTTACTTAATACTTTTTGTTTGATTAAAAAAATGTTTAGATGTGTCCCTCTGATACTTGTTTTCTCATCTGCTATTTAACGTCACATAATGCCTGTTAAATCTTTACAATTTTTTTTCTGCCTTCAGGCTTTGAACACAGCATGGAGTCTCCGACCCAAGAAAGGGTCAAGTCCCTTTAGAAAGCACATGGGCAAAAACAATTTTAAAAGTGAAATAAATCATATATCGAATAACATCTTCAAATTTAGAATTCTTCCTGTAATCTTTCACCATCTTCATGCCAGTAATCAAACTGAATAATCATATTCACAGATGGTACAGCCTTGTCACACACCAGCTAACATCATGTCGTAGATAGATGCACTTATTACCTTGATTAAAAGAAAGGGTATGTCCTTGTTCTTTTTATGCAACAAAAACTATTTAAAGAACTATTAAATATAGAACAACTATGGAATAAAGTGGACAGTGACCGATTTGTTTAACTGGTGTAAATAATATGTATACTTTAAGTCGGTGACACTTAACAAAATGAGGTAGAGTGTTTTCCTTAATCCACTTCAATGAGCAAGCTAATTTTGTGCTTGAATTTCTTGACATCTGACTATACAGGGAAGCTGGATTAGATTTATTGAAAAGCTTAAACTGTAACGTAGAAAAGTCATTTCCCACTTAGGATTCTATGCTCTTACTAATTTCAATTTTCGAAAGAATTGGGAACATTGAAAACTATCATTTATTCAGATTTAGAAGTCAGATGTCTACAGACTTCCCCTGTCAAATGGATTCCGACTTCCTGCACACTGTAAAGTACAAAATACTAAAAAACAAAAAACTGGGATTCCCCATGAATTTCACTTGTCCTTGAATTTACACCCTTTGGTGTTGACATGCTTTAACATAAAAGTATGACATAAATCAAGATTTTTAACCCCTCACTTGGTATTACAGTTTAATGACTTACACCAGGTAGATGTATTGGTTCTTGGTACTGAGACAATCTCCCAATAGACGGTAAACCAAAAGACTTGTAGGGGTCCTGAAAGTTCAAAGGAAAGGAAGCACAGTCTTTGAAATACAGATCAGCACAAGGTTAAATATTTATACAGTGAAGAAGCACTTATAGGTCTATTTTTCAATACACAGTACTTATCAAATCACAGATTTCAGAATATTAGTGTCTTACACTCACTCTAGACAACTTAGAAGAGTATTTAAAAATCAAACAGAACTGTAAGCAGAATTTAGCCTGACCTTGATCATATTTTATTGAAATGGGTAAAATTCCAACTTTTTATAAATCATCTTAGAATGCCTTGGGCAAAAATAAAATAATTTAGGTGCTACATCAAAACACACTCAAGTTCAGAAAAACAAATGTACTACACTAAAGATATCTGTTTTTCTCACTCTCAAAACAGCTCACATTTGGTAAAATTTTAGAATTTTGTTCTTCAAATAAAGACCTGAAAAGAATATGGTAGTAGATATGTGCTCAATTTGTAAATACCTTAAAACATCAGGAGAAAAATTACATAAGCTCAGTGTCATGACAATAAGGAAGAAAAGAATAACACTTAAAATACAGTGAAAAGCATGGACAATAACCAAGCCCAAACATATTTCTCAAGATCCTTAAACAACACTTCAAAACAACTTCTAGTATTTTTAAACACAGATACTGCTAATTTATTTTTTATTTCAGCAGACAGAAGTCGAGGCCTAAAACTAAAGGACAGTATAAATGTTTCTTTGCAGTCTAGTTTTAGTCATTTGCAAAAAGCATTTTCAGACACTGACCGCTTTATTATGTGATTTATAGTTATCTTTATAAAATAACGTTAAATAACAGAACTGAGAGTTTATGAGTAAAATCCATAATTAAAGTTATGAATGAAAAGTTTTATCAGAAGTTTTGCAACTTAAATTTCAACTGTTACTTTCATGTAATCATAAGGGATGAACTTTTTAGGGGGGAAAATTGTTGGAAAAATTTTAAGTAAATATTGAATTTACAAGTAATGTGTACTCAGGATAGGCTCTTTTAAAAAATATGGCAATAAATGCTGTGGTTTATTTCAAATGTGGTTTGAAACAAGCAAGCAAACAAAACAAAAACCATGGTCCACTGAAGCACAAAAATAGTAAATGCTTTGTTGCCCCTTAAATTGATTGGAAGCTATTTCTCCGTCCAGGGGAAAAAAACATGAAAATTAATTAAACTCAATCCTTTTAAACTATTTTTAATTATGTCAAAATTATCTAACCTTATTTTTTGGATTATATAATCAAATACTTGACACAGATTATAAAACCCTAGCTTTACCTTGTTGTTTAATTATACCTGGGGTCTAATGACTCAGATACAACCACCATCCTTCCTCCCAACATCATTCATTTACCTCAGCATAAACCCGACATTCAACTGCCCAGCCGTTGATGGGAATATCAGCTTGTTTGTGCTTGAGAGGGTAACCCTTGGCAACACGGATCATTTCTTGGACCAGGTCCAGGCCAGTAATGCATTCTGTGACAGGATGCTCAACCTGCAAGGCCAAGATCTGCCAGTCAATAGGTGCAGGAAAATATAAATAAATAGAAACAAGCAAGAACAATTTCTGGGCAAAATAAGGTTAATTACATTTAACATTTAATCACATTTGACTAAAAAACTAAAAATAAAATTAAAAAATAAACACAATATAGTACAAAGCACGATAAGAAACACTAACATCTGAAAAGTATTTGTAAACTATATCTGTATTACTTGTCCCAGTTCTTAATTAGATGTGGTCCAGCAGTGTTTAACACTTTACATTTTGAAACTAACTCATAACCAAAAATTACATATTTAACTGCAGTCCTCAATGTGGCTGACAACCTATTCTGCTACACTTAGCATGGCATCTACAGAGGCAGCTTATGATTTTCCAAAGCACTAGTCTAGCCTAAGTCTCACCCACTTGCATGCTTTCACTAACCTGTCCTGACAAGCAACCAGATTAGCGTACTCTTACATCAATGCAGTGTAGCAGAAAGGAGCAGATGGATCCTGCAGGTTAGCTTTCCCTCCAGACCTACGTGGGGAGTGCTTATCATGCACAATAGCAAAACTGAGCCAGTGAAATCACTCTGCTCTCTCAGCAAATTGCTGATAACTACTTTGGATGATGCTGTCATGAGGATCCCTGGCCTTCCACACTAACACATGGGATACACATGTACAAAAACATGCACTGACATAGATAGATACAAATCATTGTAAATTTGATGGATGGGTTACAAGTTCCTAAACTTAACTGAGCTAAAATAAAACCACTTATGGCACTGGTAAAGAACAGATAATCTGTCTCTCACCGAAAGCCTTGAATACATTTGAAAACTTTAAATAGAACTCTGGCCACATCTGCTGCTTTGAGACCAATTTCTTTTCTCATAAAAATTAAGCACGTTCTAAATGCACTTCACAATAGTTTCTTTTTCATGACATGTCGTATTTCATACACTCTGACACAGGAAAAGGTCAGTGAACAAACGAATTGTCTTCCCATCTTCAACTACACTAATTGAAGGACAGGACTTAGTCATTATAATAATCTTGAAGCTTATCATAAGCAGACAATGCCATGGTCTTAAAAAAAAAAAAGCTTTGTAAAAATAAACAGATGGCATCCATAATTAGCTCTGTGTGTTATGAGTTTGTTTACAGTTTCAACAACATTTTAAGACATTTTGACATAATTTTAATGACAAATCATCACTAAAATAAGCATCTAACCTTTGTAAAGTAAATGCAGCACTAAATAAAGATCTTATTAGATAGTTTAAAAATTACATTTTTGAAAGCAAATTATGGTTTTGTGAGAAACAAGATTCTATAGCATAAATATAATAAGAACAAGTGTAAAATCCCTCTATTATTGGTAGAAACAAATTTCATATGAGAAAGCATCATATCACTCTAAGTATTCAAGAGGTGAACCTCCTATGTGCCAAGGGCTTTATATCAATACTACTGACAAATCTCTACAGGTGATAAAATAATTTTAAAAGCTAGGTGAATGATTTAATTTTATCTATGTCTAGTGCCCATAAAGTACGTACTTTATACTAGGCAACTACAGATATATAATGAATGAATGAGCAAGCAACTCTAGAGTCACACCTATGGTAATGCATAGAAGTAGGGCTGGAATTTATGTCACTACAGGGATGATCTCACCTTCCTGATCTTCCTCATGGAAAACTGTATATGAAAGTATGTAATAAATATAATCAGCTATATAATTATGTGCTGTTGTCTTTTATAAAACATTATTATAATAGTTGAAAGAGCCCAGCCAGGTGTGGCTCAGCGGTTGAGCGTCGACCTAGGATCCAGGCGATCGGGGTTCGATTCCCGGTCAGGGCACATGCCCGGGCTGCGGGCTCGATCCCTAGTCAGGGGCATGCAGGAGGCAGCCGATCAATGACTCTCTCATCATTGATGTTTCTATCTCTCTCTCCCTCTCCTTTCCTCTCTCTGTAATCAATAAAGATATATTTAAAAAAAAAAAAAAAAAGTTGAAAGAATCAGATTCATTATAAGGCTCTATTTTACTTTAGAAGACCTCTCAATATCTATGTAGAAAAAAAAGTATATTGGACCCATGAGTAGGATACAAAAGTGAACCTACTTTAACCCAATAGAGTTACATAACAGAAACACAACAATAACATTTTACAATATAAATTAGTCAGCTGCAAGTATTTCAAAATAAAATAATTAAGGAGAAAACTAGCTGCTCAACGCAAAATCACTACTTATAGAATTCTTTAAAAATATGCACTTAGGTTCAAGTATTGTTCAAGTCTACAAAATATTCTAACAAGCCTAAATTTTTCAGGTAACAGGAACATATATTTTTAAAGTAAAATTTATAATTTTAAACATTTTTGAAAGAAATTTTTCTAAATACATTTTAGTAGAATTCCAAAGTTATTAAATAGGATATGTGAAATATTTTCTTTACACCCTGTATTATTATTACCAGGAATCTTGTAAGTGTAACACTGTTTAAATAAACAATGTACAGCCCCCATTCCTGAGAACTTAGAAACAGTTTCCCTCTACACGTTGAACTCAATACTTAGGACATCAGAACAGAGATATATGAAGAGATGAAATGGCTCCCCGGCCAAAATATTCAGTAGAAGTTTTAAAATATCTTTTAAAAGACAGGAAAGGAGAAAGGGAGGGAGGGAAGATCAATAGAAAGTGAAAGTGTCTAACTGGAACAAAAGGTTATAAAAAGAAAAAGAAAAGTGTCAGAGACTGATGTCTAGTAAGCCAAAAAGTATATCTTGTCCCACCTAGAAGAAAAAAAAAAATCTAACTATAAAAGTCTGATGGTAATAAACATTTATTCTGAGAGTTATTACATGTGTATGCTAGGGAGGGGGTATTCCTATGTGACTTCTGCCTGGGCAACACTGAGTTAACCTAAGTTAAACAGGCTTTCTTTTTAAGAAAGATTTCTCAGACTCAATCTGCCTTGGAACTCAACAAGAAAGGATACTGTACAGTACCTACTTAACCACACACCACTTAACCACTCACCACCTTCTTTCGCAGAGTATCTTTATGGGTCGAGAATCCCATGGAACATACTCAAAAACAATGCCTTAAACATTCAAAATATAAAACTGAATTTCCTTATTGTGAACTACACTCACCAAACAGATTTTTGAGAACCTGGTTCATACCTAAGTTGTATTACCCAAAAGAACATGTGCTAGTTCCAAGAAACATATGAATAAAGGGATCCACCAGAGTATGATTGTACATCGAAGATTAATATATTGACTTTCTAGTATATAAATTTTATTTAGTCAGCAAAAGTAAGATGGGGGAGGGAGGGAGGGAGGGAGATCACATATGAAAAAAAAAAGAGTAAGCCTTACCAAGTTAGAATTTCTGAATCCTCAAAGGCATATTACTGACTGGGATCTATTCACCAAGGTAATGCCACTCTGCAGGGTCTATTAACAGCTGATAAGTCAATTTGTGCTGGAAATGCCCTTCTCCCACCATGAATCTTTCGTTTAACTACAATCACCAAAAGCCATATTACGGGACATAGTCACACTAAAGGACTAGAATGAGTGCGTGTTCTGTACACCTACGTTAAATGGCGACAACCAGCTAGCTTTTCATATATCTATTTGCTATTTAATTTATCTTCTTGGTCACCATCAAGGGGGAGAGGGGAAGGGGGAAAGGGGGAGGGGGAAAGGGGGAGAGGAAGGGGGAGAGGGGGAAAGGGGAAGGGGAGAGGGGGAAAGGGAAGGGGAGAGGGGGAGAGGAAAGAAGGAGGGAGAGAAGGGGAGGGGAGGGGGAGAGGGAGAGGGGGAGGGAGAGAGGGAGAGGGAGGGAAACATCAACGTGAGAGAGAAACACCGATCGGTTGCCTCCCATACAAGCCTGGATGGGGGATCGAACCAGCAACCTGGGTATGTGCCCTGACCAGGAATCAAGCCCACAACCTTTTTGGTGTACGGGACAACGTTCCAACCAACTGAGCCACCCAGCAGGGGCTCACCTCTGAGTTTTTAATGTACAAAATTTCAATAGTAATGAACAATCTTTCTGGCACTGTGTTATCTCCCACCATGATTCTAAAAATTACTCGGAAATGCTGCCACTGCTACTGTAAACGTTAGCACTATTCCTCATTAAATACGAACTAGGAAGTATCTAAAACTAGTGAATGGAAGTATAATAAGATATTTCCAGAGTCTCAAAGTTTTTGCATATAAAATACCTTATTAATGGCAAAGGGAAAAACAGAAACTCTGCAATGGTGAATGTGAGACACACCACCTCAACCAAGCCAACTTCACCAGTCACGGAATAAACAGACATCACATGTCTCCTATACGATGCTCATAGAAAGGCAATACATATCTGTAGTACTCTTGCCAAAAATGCAAACCCTGAATATAATCATGGAAAACAGACTAATGTAAAATGAGGGACATTCTATAAAATAAATGGCCTGCGCTAATTAAAAAAAAAAAGTAAAGGTCATAGTTGAAAAAAATGACTAAGAAAATGTTCTAGATGGAGAAAAAGCAAAGAGACAGGCCAAGTAAATGGAATGCAGGATCCTGAACCAGACTGTCTTTCTTCTACTATAAAAAACATTAAGGAGACAATTGGTGAAATCCGAATATGACCACTAGATTAAATGATAGTAACATTTCACTGTTAATATCCCAGTTTTGTTAATGTAGAAGAATTTTCTTGATTTTAGGAAATACAGATATATATAGGAGAAAGGAGCACCAGGCTAGCAATTTATTCCAGAATGTTTCAGGTAAAGAAGACAGATATAGATCTATAGATACAGATATAGACATAAGGATAAAGCAAATGTAAATGCTAATGAAAGGTGTTCAAATATTCTTTGTAATATTTTGAAATTTTCAAATTTGCTCAAATGTACAATTCTGTACATTTCAAAATAATTTCAATAATTTCAAAATAAAAGTTTGTAAAAATTAAAGCAAGGTCATTAGTTTTTATTTTATATTTATAAAACATTTTTAAATAAAGATAATTGACTTAATCAACATTTCTCTTCAATCAAAATATTCCCATTTGTTAAATGAAAATAATAAAAAGCAGATACTTTGCTCAATATATTACTGTTGACTTATAGTTTTAAATGTTTTATTGCATTACCTAATAATTCCTAAAATTTTAATAGGTAACTCAGTAACAAGCAAGTATTCCTCAAAGAAAGCAAGATTCAGGGTAATTTTAAATACAATCTTAACTTCAAATGAAAATTAACACTGAGGGAAGTTTAAAAGAGGAAAAAGTCACAAAGTGTGGAGAGAAGTCATATCGATGAAATATGTGTTAACTTGGACATTACAGAGAAGGAAAGTGATAAAAAGTATTCAAAGTTCCTTAAGTGGAAGGATATTTGGTTTTAATTGTTTTTCAGCTGATGAGCGGTGGCCCAATTGCTTAGTCAAAGCAGAAGCTGTCCCCAAAAGTGGGAGACCCAACATGCATACCATAACCAACATCAGAATGGCACTAAAATTTGCAAATCTCTCCACACACACAAACTTGTTCCTCAATACTCCATTTGTCATTTTACAAAGATGCCATATAAAATACAAGAGGCATAAGGTAAGTAAATATTAAGTACAAATATTTAAATAATGTTTTTTAAGATAATATAATTTTAAGTAACATCTCTATTAAATACATCAAGTCTAACCTGACATTACAAAGACTGAGTTTGTGAAAGCTGTCTTTTGTAAGCAGAAATTATTTGATTCAACTCAGCAAATCAGTATAGGTGTGATTACCTGTTGACATGTGAGGAAACTGTCCTGTTATATAAAATTGAGTTTCATACGGTATTTGGCATAATAGCTCTCTTTTAGTTTGTTATTTCAGCCCAAAAGGATAACTGATGCCATTATTTTTGGTTCTGTTCTTTTGGTTCAGAGAGATTCTTTGTCCAGAACAAAATCTAACACATACCTATTAAAATTCTGAAGCTTTACCTCCTGAGAATACAGGATTTCAAAATAAAGATCTAAAGTTATTAGATTTTGATCCACAAAACTCAAAAGATAAAAAGCATGTTGGGAAATAAGCCCCAACACACCATTCCTGTAAACTCACCTTGAAAATAATGGCTATATTAAAGAGTGGCAGTGCAAGTGAACCAATTCTATTACAGTTTCCCTGTTGACCCCCAAACAGATAAAGAAAATATAAGGGAACTGAATTGTGTGTGCCTCCCACCCCCATCCCTTTCACATTAATATGTTGAAGTCCTAACCCCTAGTACTTCATAATATAACTATATTTGGAGATGAGGGTCTTTAAAGAGGTAATTAAATTAAAATGAGGTCAACAGGGTGGATCCTAATCCAAGGTGACTGAAACCCTTAGAAAACATCAGGACACGGACAACAGACAGTACAGAAGAAAGATCATGTGAAAACACAGAAAGACAGCCATCTACAAGCCAAAGACAGAGACCTCCCATAGAAATCATCCCTGCCAACACTTTAATTTTAGACTTCTAGCCTCCACAACTGTGAGAAAATAAATATCTTTAATTTAATCCATCTAGTCTGTGGTACGTCGTTATGGCAGCCCTAGGAAACTAATACAGGAACAAACCTGAAAAATTAAAAACTAGGGAAGTGTCCAGAACTCAAAGACATCAAAATAGTTTACAATATGCTTTTCTTTTTTTTTAACCTCACCTAAGGACATATTTATTGATTTTAGAGAGGAAGAGAGAAAGAGGAAGAAAGGGAGAAACATCAATAGAAACATCAACAGTTGACTCCCATATGTGCCCCAACTGGGGATCAAACTCTCAATCTAGGTATGTGCCCTAACCCGGAATCGAACTGTGTCACAGCCTTTTGATGTCTGGGACGATGCTCCAACCCACTGAGCCACCCAGCCAAAGCTATAATATGCTTTAAAACAAAAACCTAACTGAAAGTGCCTCACAAGTTTACCTATTCCCATCTGTATAATATAAACTTCTTTCCTTCAACTTTCTAATAAGACTCAATAAACGTTAAGGGAAAGTATAACATACCTTACTTTGTATTCTCAGTTTCCCAGGAGATTTATGTCAAATATTTCAGATTATCCCAGTTCTAGCTTACTCCAGCCAGTCTAAGAATCCTGGCCTCTATGACTTTAAATAAAATCAAAAGGCCAACTTCTGCCCAGATCTAAAACATCCCTTCTGGCAAAATTGGAACTTCAAAATTCAATTATAAATCCATTTCCCTACAATTTTTCCCATTTCCACTAATTATTCTTTCAGACACTCCACTCCACAAAAGATCAAATTATTTTTGTGTGAAAAGTCCTGAATATTTTTTAAATCTAAAACTACTCTGAAATGAGAATATGATATTTGTTCAGTTATAGTCAATTCTTAGAAACCAGAATTTAAGTTGGATAATTCTTAATTTAAATAAGTAAAATAGCAAAGGACTCACCCTTTCGTCATCGAGTTGCTAAAAAAGAGTTTCTAAAATCCTTCTGAAATATAAAGGTCCTATATTATGCAGAATTCTCTCTGATGGGATGTGGGGATGTCTAGCCTTCAAAGAATTTCAACAATTCTATTGCACTTTTTCTTCCATGGAAAAAGGAGATCCTACTTCACTGTAGCAATCAAATAAGCAACTGTCTAAGGTCTAAAAAAAGTGGGATAATTTAGCTCTCTTCTCTCATACATATGGAATAGTCAGCTGACCATGTTTGGGCATTTAATTACCATAAAATCTTATTCCATTCTATTTGGAAGTTTTCTAACTTTTACAAGCTTTTTAGACTGCATAAAGTCTGCTTTTCCAAAACCTAAAAATAACCTAGATTAAAAATTAACACTAACACACACGTACTTCAAAGGTATATTCAGGCCTCAACACACCATTTCTATACACTTCCTTGAAAATAATGACTATATTCAAGACTGGCAGTGAAAACTGCCAGTTATTAATTTGTGGTTGAGTGTACTACCAAAAAAAAAAAAAAACACTAATTCATAACTGGGCTAGACTCAGAGGAAGGAAAAGTGAAAATTGTTGGAAGAAATATCAATAACTTAAGATATGCTGATGATACCATCCTACTGTAAGAAAGTAGAGATGATTTGAAATGACTTCTGATTAAAATAAAAGGAGTGCCAGCCCGGCCAGGCGTGGCTCAGCGGTTGAGTATTGACCCAGGATCCAGGCGATCGGGGTTCGATTCCCAGTCAGGGCACATGCCCGGGTTGCAGGCCCGATCCCCAGTTGGGGGTGTGCAGGAGGCAGCTGATCCATGACTCTCTCATCATGGATGTTTCTCTCTCTCTCTCCCTCTCCTTTCCTCTCTATGAAATAAAGAAAGATATATTTTTTAAAAATGGAGTGCCAAAGCAGGACTGCACTTGAATATCAAGAAGAAAAATGAGTAGAGAAGAAATATACAACTTTAAATGAAGACACTGAAGTTGTTCAAGATACTGCTTACCTTGGTTCAGTGATCAATTCAAATAAAGACTGCAACTAAGAAATCAAAAGAAGGCTGAGACTCAGAAGGGCAGCAATGGAAGAATTAGGAAAGGTGACCAAGAGCAAAGATGTGTCATTAGAGACTAAGGTTAAGATCACCCATATCCTCATATTCCCAATTACTAGGTACAGATATGAAAATTGAACAGTGAAGAAGGCTCATATGGGAAAAAAAAAAAAATGGCCCTGGTCAGATGGCTCAGCTGGTTGGAATGCCAACCCATACACCAAAGGGTTGCCAGTTTGATTCCCAGTCAGGGTACATGCACAAGTTGTGGGCGCGATCCCCAGTAAGGGGCATGCAGGAGGCAGCCAACCCATGTTTCTCATATCAATGTTTCTCTCCTTCTCCTTCTCCTCTCTCTCTCTCTAAAAACCAATAAAAATATATTTTTTTTTAAAAGATAAAAATCCAGGTCAAAAAGAAAGAAAATAATTAACCAGTGTCACCCCAATAAATTTAATTTTTAAAAAAAGAAAGGAAGAAATCCAGGCGAAAAAAATCCAAAAAATAGAAGTGTAAGAAATCCTCAAGACAAGAAGAGTAAATCTCAGAAAGCCATGATGCAACTGTGGATGGAAACCAGCAAAGACTAGAGCAGATCAAAGGAAGCTAGAGATTTCTACAGAATGCCAAGTGACAGAAAACTCAATGTGTTCGAATATAACGAAACCTGGGGTAAGTTTGTAGATAAATTAGTGATAAGCATCTGGAAAACTAAGCCCCGCCCCCAGGAAAAAAAACTAAAAAAGGCAATTTTTAGCTACAGAGAAAGCAAAATGCTGTAGGAAATGAAAGTAATCTTAGGTGACAACATGAATGCTGTGAACAGCATTCTCACTGAGGTCATAATAAAATCCAAGTGCTGAGCTAACCCAAATCATGACAACAAAGTGATCGGAGAACAGGAAGTATGCAGTTGTGCAGTGAGTGTGACAAGGCATCAACTTTCACAAAGGGGGCCTGATAGAAAAAAAAAAGAAAATCAAGGGCCAATATAAATAATTCTATTAAAATATATATAAAAAAATTAAAAGAATCAACTAAAATCCTTAAAACTGGTCAAAGCTATCAAGGCAGGCTCCCCTGTGAGAGGAGGCCATCGCTGTCCCTAAACACAGGCAGAAGGGAAGCATGAGTTTTCTCCTGCCTTTTCCTCCTGCCGCAGCACTGCCTGTTCCCTGCACAAAGCTGAAGGCCTCCCACCCCCACACACCAAAGAGTCTTCTCTCTTCCAACCAAGTTCTTATTTCTTCTACGAGTTTTGGTAATTAATAGTTTATATTGGGTCAAAAAACCAGTAACAAGTTAATTCAGCTGTTTCAAGCCCCATAATTTTATACTCAGGTGAATTCAAAGAATACAGTACCCATGGATACCTTTCAAAAATAAGTCCTTGATTTTAAAAAAAAGAACCTAACCAAGAGATGAATCAAAATTAAGAACTAATTAATCTAGAAGCTATGGTGCTGGTGGCCATGAAAACAAGTTAAAATATAAAAGTAGCATGAAAACACTGGTAGACTCACACTTACAGGAAAGAAAATAATATTACAATAATGTAAAACTAATAATACAAATAGCAAAAATGAAGACTAAGGGAGGAGAGACAGCAGGCTTAAATATAAATATGCCAATTTCCATTCACTTTTGCAAAAGGGAAACAATATGTATATTCTTTCAAATTGGGATAAGAAGAAATATCATGACAAAAATATAAATGGTTTTCATAATCATTTTTGTTATTAAGAACATCCTTTAGCAATTAATATCTCTGGAAAATTAGAAACATTTATCTAATAGTTTGGAAATGTCATCATTTTAATTTCTTTCTTCTGTTAAATATAAATAAAATAAGCTATATGAGAACATCATGAGAAAATAATAATAATAATGAGAAAGGAATAGTCCTCTTCAATGCTGTATTATAATGCATAAATAAGATGTCTAAAACTGTGGTACTAGCATATGAATATAAAGAATGGTTAAAAAAAAAGAAAGAAAACACTCAATCTGTATACATATGAGAACTCAGTACATAATCAATGCGACCTGTAATTAGTGCAGAAAAAAATGATTATTCAATAATGGGTGTGACAACTGGGTAGCCATTTAAAAAATAAAATAAATACTAGATGAAGTAAAATTTCACCAGAAAAGATGAAATAAGCACTGGAAGAAAACACGGAAGAAAAATGTTTAATTTATCACAGAGTAGGAAAAGGCTAAATATGTCACAGTACCAAAAATGAAAAAAGATTTAAAAATTCAACTACAAGATGTAAAAATGAAACTTTGCTACATAGGAAGAAAAAAACAATATAGAAAGGCAAAAAGATAGATAGATAACAGGTAAAGGAACAACAGTAGCTACAAATCATATCTGTTATGTTCTTATATCTATATTTATTTGTAAATCTTGCCAGGAAACAAGGGTTTCTAGATCAGAGAAGAAACCAAATAAATGGTTGCAATAAAAATGTTGTATAGAGAGTTAGTTTTCCAATGTACTCTCTTTAGAACCACTACTTTTTTCAAGCAATTTTCTTTTATCTAGTATTACCAATTCTTAGTATTATCATCCAATAAAATAAGAAACTAAAATTATTCATGAAAAATTACATATAATTTAGTTCATTAAAATGCTATTTGTTAATAGCATTTTAACAAAAAATCGTATTTTGGGTAGAGTATTTCATCTTCTATCTAACCATCTATCATAAGCAGAAAAAAGGAGATAGGTGAGATGAGTGTGGGTAGATATATATGTGAGCTCCTACTACAGTAAGTGAATAGAGACCATTCCAAGCAAAGAAAATCACATGATAAAGGCACACAGAGGTCAACATGAACGGCACATTCAGGAAAGAGTCTCTCCTAACTAGTCAGGCTTTGGCAGGAAAGAGGGCCCCCAGGGGAGATTAAGGCCACAGGGAAAAGGGACTTGTAATGCTAAAGTACTTGAATTTCATCTTTAAGCAACAGAAAACCAGTGACTTAAAGAACTAACAATAAACATATAAGCTATTCTGATACATAAATTCTGATATGACTGAGAACAAAATCCATCAATTGAACCAAATATTTATACACCAAACCTGGTAACTTTCTCTGTGTTACATCTTTTTAAGGAGAAACTATCTGTGTCTCAAAATTTGAAACTGAGGGTCCTTATAGCTCTAGAAATCCTCTCTCTCTCTCTCTCTCCCTCCACACACACACACACACACACACACACGCCTTTCCCTTAGATAATTAGCAAACCCCAACATAGCAGAAGACAGTAGCCTGGACCTGACTAATGGCCACAGAGTCTGGACCTCTGGCAGGCTAAAGATCACATCTTGACCTAAGTTATGTTTCAGTTCCTGAGCCCTAAGGTGGAACAACCCCGACTACTTTCCCATGGAACCAGACAGAGGGACACCAGAACAGACCTCAGAACTGCCCTCAAGATCTGAAGGAATGATTAATTACCCCTACCTCACCTCCGAACAATCAGCTCCCAGCAGTACCCCCGAACCCAGAACCCACAGTGGCTTGTGATTTTACCCTACATAATCTGCAACCTAGATGTCACTGGGGAGTTGGGGCTTTTGAACATTAGCTTCCTGTTCTGGATGGCATCATTCATCAATAAAATAGCCAATCTTTCTCCACTGCAATTCTCAGTGTCTAGTATTTGGTTCTGCTAGTGCCGAGTAGACGGACTCTTTCTGTTCTATAACAATTTAGCTATTGAGGAAATCTAGCAAAATGTGCTTTTCACATTTCTGTTACCACGAAAAAAAAGTATAAGTTCTGGATCTAGAAAAAGTGACAGTTCAATCAGGAAATTTCGAGGGGGGAAAAAAAATTATAGCCCTCCAGTCTTAAACTGAAACATCTTAGAAGTTAAAGAATTTGGTGAATGTGCCTTAAGCATTATAATTTAGAGTGAGTAGAGAAGATCTATTAAAAGGAAATTTGAACTGTTTAAACAATATCAGAAAGAAGTCTTTGAAATGTGTAAGAATGACTTTCTGAATGTTATGAAATCCAAGATTCTTTTCTCATGCCCCCATTAAGTTACAGCTTCCACCATCAAATATTCCCCAGCACACAGATGTACTCTAAAAATACCAAAATTAACTTGTCTGGTAACTGACAGGATTATTGTCACTGGAAGTAAATGCAAAAGAGAAAATAAATATTATTAAACATTAACTAGGAGACACAAACATATCAAAGTGTGATATAAATAGAATAGAAATTAGTACTGGCAGAGCTCATATGATGAAATTCCTAACCAATTTAATTTTTTTCCTGAAATTTATTTTTAATCTTTTTTGAGGATATACAACATAATTTGCTGCTAAGCAATCCAAGATACAAAATGTAAACATAAATACCTAAATGATATTGACTGAATGCATATAACTATTTGGTATAAATATCAAACAGCCGTAAGACAAACTTGAAAAAACTTATGGGCTGAGATAAATGAACAGGAAACAAATTAAAAAAAAAAAAGGGCCAGAAGAATACAGTGACAAAGCGCCCTTAAAAAGGACACTGGCTATTAATTCCATTAACTCTCACACAATATCCAAACTAAACAATTTAGTATCTCTTGTGTCTGGAATAAAATACAAATGTTTTGTAGTCACTTCAAACTACCTTCGGAATCATATTACAAGCTATTATTCTCATCATGACATAATCAAGTCTCCATTTCAATCAAAAACATGAATTCCCAACTAATTAGGTAATTTAGTTATAAAGACATACTTTTAATCAAAATCAAATTAATCTCAAAAAGGGCAAAATTCTGTCACTTCTAATGACATTCACAATAGATACAGGCTAAAGAAGTAATTCCAAAAGGAAGTGTCATAAGTTTTGAGCAACTACTACTGAGCTAATACCTATGCAAACTCCGTAAGTATTTATGACATTACTGTCAAAACGCATCCAGAAGGTGGTTTCTAAAAAGACCCAGCCAAGGTTACAAGCCTGGAATTTTCCATTCCATCTCCATCCTCCGGAGAAAAGAGAAGGGTTGGAAATGAGTTAAAAATCTATTATTTCTATGTGATGAAGCCTCCATAAAAATTTGGAGAGCTTCTAGGTTGGCAAATGCATCCACATGCCAGGAGGGTGGCACACTCCAATTCGATGGGGACAGAGCCTCTGCGCTTGAGACCCTTCCATACCTTGCCCTATGGATCTTTTCACCTGGCTGTTCATCTGTATCCTTGTCATATCCTTTACTACACAGTAAGCCAGTAAATGTAAATAAATATTTCCGTGAGTTCTGTGAGTTGTTCTAGCAAATTACCAAACTGAGGAGGGGGTCGTGGAAACCCCAATTTATAGCTAGTCATTCAGAAGCACAGGTGACAACCTGGAACTTGTGACTGGCATCTTCAGTCTTGTGGGACTGAGCCCTTAACTTGAGGGATCTGATGCTAAACCAAGGTAGATTTAATTTAACTCTATTGAACTGCAGGACAATCAGCTAGTGGCAGAGAATTTGTCAGTCTGGGAAAATACCCATGCATCTGGTGGTCAGAAGTGTAAATGTGGTAGTAGTAGCTATTTAAAATAATAAGAGCCCTAGCCAGTTTGGCTCAGTGGGTAGAACATTGGCACATACCTCGATTGCAGGCTCAATTCCGGCCCTCCCTGGTCAGGGCACATGCAGGAGGCAACCAACCCATGTGTTTCTCTCAAATTGATGTTTCTCTCTCAATCTCAATCTCTCTCTCCCTCTCTCCCTCCCTCCTTCCCTTCCACTGTCTCTGAAAAGCAATGGTAAAAATATCCTCGGGTGAGGATTAAAATAATAATAATAGAATGTTCTGTGAAGGATAATTGCAGATTAAATCAGGAGAGGGTAAAAAGAATTAAAATGTTCGAAGGTCTGGTGTGGCTGGTGAAAAGGTGCTGCATGACATCAGACTTTGGTAAGAGAAGGGTGGATGCTGTTATGTATGTACAGGGTCTATCAAAAGAGTAGAAGTATATGTAGCTCCCATGTTAATTCAGGCACAACATTTAATGATAAATATTGCAAAAGCAAAAAAGAAGAAAAATTAAAAAGAAAAAATGCAGAGTTGGAACAAAAAGCATTTTAAAAAAAGACTAAATTTAAACCCAAATATATCACAACTTATATTAACTTTCTCTGGAGTAAATGGTCTGGGTATAATACAAAGATTATCAAAGTTGGTTTAAAAAAATTACCCACTGCTTACAGAGACAACATGTAAAATGTCTGCATGCAAACAGGTAGAGAATAAAAGGATGAAACAAGATATATCATGAAGAATATAACCGTTGGGGGAGAGGCTAGAGTCTGTTTTGGGCCCAGGCCATTAGGTTCCCCACCACAAGGGCAAGAGCAGGACCACTGAAGAAAACCTGCTTTCAAGATCCAAAGACACAAGGACTGATTTAACACCAAGGCCAAAAGAGCGCAACAGAAAACACCTCTCCACATACTCCCTAATGCTCAGAGGTTAATATTCAAAATTTATAAAGAACTTATAAAACTCAACACCAAAAAAACGATCCAACTGAAACATGGGCAAAGGACCTGAATAGACGCTTCTCCAAAGAGGACATACAGATGGCCAAGAGACATGACAAGGTGCTCGATATCACTACTCATCAGAGAGGTGCAAATTAAAACCACAATGAGCTATCACCTCACACCTGCTAGAATGGCTGTCCTCAATAAATTGACAAGTGCTGGTGAGGTGTGGAGAAAAGGAACCCTCCCTCATGCGCTGTTGGTGGGAATATAGACTGGGGCAGCCACTGAGGAAAGCAGTATGGAGTGCCTTCAAAAAATTAAAAATGGAACTGCCTTATGGCACAGCTATTCCACTTCCAGAATACATCCAAAAAAAACCTGAAACACTAATTAGAAAGAATATATGCACTCCTATGTTCACTGCAGCATTATTTACAATAGCCAAGATTTGGAAGCAGCCCAAGTGCCCATCAGTAGATGAGTGGATAAAAAAGCTGTGGGACATTTACACCACGGAATACTACTCAGCTGTAAAAAGGGGGAGGAAATCTTACCCTTTGTGACAGCATGGATAAATCTGGAGAGTATTATGCTAAGTAAAATAAGCCAGTCAGAGAAAGACAAGTACCATATGATTTCACTTATATGTGGAATCTAATAAACAAAATAAACTAACCAACAAAATACAAACGACTCATAGAGACAGAGAACAGGCTGAGAGCTGTCAGAGGTAAGAGGGTTTGAGAAGCTGAGTAGAAAAGGTGAAGAGATTAAGAAGAAAGAAAAAAAAAAACACCTCATTACCAGAGGGAAAGGGGGATAGGGGGAGGTAGAAGACAGTAAAGCAGAGATAAATGGTGATGGAAGAAGACATGACTTGGGGGGGTGACCACACAATACAATATACAGATGATGTGTTATAGAATTGTACACCTGAAACCTGTATAATTTTATTAACCAATGTCACCCCAATAAATTAAAAAATAATTTGTTTAAGCAGTAATAAAACATCCTTTCAAAACATTAGATGGTATGATAATGTAATTTTTTATTTTTTTTTAATTTAAATTTTAAAAAAACACCTTCTTGCAACCAGCAGGTTAACAAGGGTCCAGTAACAAGTGAGAGGAGTCCACTTCTGGGAAAGAGGCCAGAGCATAAGACACACCTTCTGAAAAAGAAGGTCAAAGGAACATCCTAAAGCTAAAGGCGGAATGGAAACTGAGAAAGCCCTCCTCAACCCAGTGGGACATACAGGATAAGCACAACGATGGAAGTACTTGGCCCCTACATAGCCCCTGCCTGGAATGGCTCCACTCCATCATCTCCCACAGCAAAGGCCTGAGGGAAAAGCACAGACTCCATCTCCAGCGCAAGTACCGCTCACCGCTCTCTCTACTGCCTGCACCCCCAACCATCAGCCCCTGAAGCTCAGTCCTAGGGAACCACGAATCTATCTTCTGTCACCATAGACCAGCAACTTTCAACCCATTGTAGCACAAGAATTTTTAAAACATGTAACACCTGACTGTTTTAGTCAGGGGCACACACTAACTTCTTTTCCCTTAGATTGTCAAATAAAAAAATGACAAGAGCCAACACAACAATAGCTGTGTATGAATGCCATTTTGAACCATTAATATATAGGCCCTATAACAGAGTTGCATTTTATTGGTCATGTTGCATAAGGTTGTTAATTGGTTAATTCTTGGTACCAGAAATCCTTATATACAAGTATAGAAACCTGATTTTTTTAAAGTCACTTTGGAGCAAAGATGTTAGGTAATTTCTATTGTTATGATTATTTGTAAATCAATCCAAATTATACCTCTTTTTTGTGAAATCGACAAAAAATATATTTTTTTTGGTGTGTTGCAGAATTTTTGTAATTAGTTTTCTGTGTGCCATGAGATGAAAAAGGTTGAAAATCACTGCTATCTACCATATATGTTTATCTTTAAAACCTTTTTATTGTTAAATATAATATATGAAGAGACAAGTGTTTACAACACACATATGTACAGCCTAATGAATTACTGACACACGTGTTTTTTGAAGTATATACTGGATTAAATAGTGTCTCCTGAAAATGCATGTCCACTCAGAACCTGTGAGTGTGACCTTATTTGGAAAAAGGGTCTTGGCAGATGTAATGAAGTTAATCTGAGTTCATATTGAATTAGAGTGGGACCTAAGTCCATTGACTAGTGTCCTTATAAAAGAATTAAAAATAAAATAAAATAAAATAAAATAAAATAAAATAAAATAAAATAAAATAAAATAAAATAAAATAAAATAAAATAAGGGAATTTTGGACACAGAAACACAAAGGAGAATGTCACGTGATGATTGGAGTTATGCTGCCAACAAGGCAAGGAATGCCAAAGATTGCTGGCAGCTACCAAAAGCTAGGAGAGAAGCAGAGAACAGATTCTCCCTGAGAGCCCCCATGAAGAAACCAAGGTTGCCAACACCTTGATTTCAGACTTCTGGCCTCCTGAAACATGAGAAAATAAATTTCTGTTGTTTAAGCCACCCAGTTTCTGATACTTTGTTACAAGAGCCCTAGCAAAGAAATACAAACCACATAAAACTGGAAACAAACTAAATATCCATGGAAGTAAAATAGATAAATCATGACATTTTCTTCAAAGGAGTATCATTCAGGAGTTACATAAAACGACAGGGTTGACACTTCTAAGCATGATATTGAGAAAAGAAGCCAGGTACAAAAAATTTATCTAATATGTGATCTAACTAATTTAAAGTTTTTAAAAAAAGAAACAGGCAAAACTATTTATACTGCTCAGGTGTGTACATTTCAAAGGCAGAACTATATAGAAACGCAGGGAGGTATTTACAATTCAGTCAGAATAGCAAACAGCTCCAGGGCAGGGGGAGGGGGAGGAGCTGAGATAGGGAGGGGAGGGCAGGGCAGGGTGAAAGTGCTGACAGTTTGAAGCACTTCTAGACCCAGCTTATGCTTACATGGATTTTTGCTTTATAATAGTTTGTTCAACTATTTGTGTTCTATGTACCTTTCTCTATGCATATTTATAGTTTACAATTTAAACAAAAGAAAAAGGAAAGTGGGAAGAAAATCAAGCCAGAGGAAGTGTGTCCCTAAAGTCAACAGCTGCAAGGGCAGCCACTCAATTTCTCAACCTTGTAACTGGCAGAGATGGCTGTTCTGGAAGCCACGTTGGTGGCAGCTGTGAGTCATTTCTGGAAGCTCACTCTAGGTACCCTTCCTTCCTTAACCCTTTCCAAAGATTTGTAAGCACTTAACCCCTTTCTATCTATTCATCATATCTAGAGTAGTTTCTCTTAACAGCGCATGAACCCTAACAAATAGGGTTCACTGAGAGAGGTTCAAGAAAAAAACAAAGTGGACTTTCCCATATGAAGTACAGTGGTACCTCGGTTTTCTAATGTGATCTGTTCCCAAAGAAGACCATTCCAGTTCTGAAAGTTCAAAAACCGAAGGATCCACAGCTGACAGCTAGGCCTCAGGACCTTGCCTCAGCGGAAGCCGTGTGGCATGTTCGACTTCCGAGGCGAATTCGAAAACCAAAGCACTGACTCCCGGGTTTACCGCGTTCATAAACCGAAATGCTCATCAGCAGAGATGGTCGAAAACCAAGGTACCACCATATTAACAGCAATGAAACAGAAGGCTAGTTCCTGACCATCAAATTACCTTGACACTGCACATCATTCCTAACAGTTGTCTTAGCAAAGCATAAAAACTAAGTCTTTAACACTTTCTGAAGTTTAGTTTCAACTTTTATAAACTATAAAAAGGGGTCGGTGAGGAAGGATAAAGTATAGAGGCATGGAGAGGAATAAAAAACTGAGTTTTTGTCACCTGGAGTCTCGTATTCATTTCCAAGAAATAAAAATTCTTCTTTGAGTCCACAAGGAATTCTACAGTTCCAGCAGAAGAATACTTGACTGCTTTGGCAAGAGCTACAGCTTGTTCCCCCATTGCTCTCCGAGTCGCAGAGTCCAGAAAAATGCTGCAAGTGCAGAAAGCGTGGTACATTTTGAATGAAAATCAAGTTATATTTTGTGTGCATTATATAAAAATGTTCTAAAAGTTTACTCAGATATGATCATCTGTATCAACTTAATATTTCATATTATATGCTTTACATGTACTTATATGCTTATTGTATTATTAAGCACACATTTAAATAAACTTCAGATTTTCAGAAAACATTTGAACTTTCCACATTATACTGCAACTTCAATCAATTTATAAAATATACAACCCCTTCAGCTCAATAGCTTTCAATTAGTAAAATTTAACATATGCAGAATCACTTCAACCTAAAATTGGGAGAAAAATAAATTCTCAGAAACTAACACATACAACTGATCCTTGTTATTCATGGATTCCACGTTTACAAATCTGCCTATTTGCTAAAAATCTATTTCTAACCCCACAATTAATACTCACAGTACTTCTGTGGTGATTCACAAACAAGCTCAGAGCAGCAAAATATTTGAGAATCCCAAATGCCTATTCCCAGCTGAAATCAAACAAGGTGGCACACTGCCTTCTTGTTTCAGCTCTCATACTATAAACTACCGTCCTTTTCAGTTTACTTAGTGGCACGTTCTCATATTTGTCGGGGGGTGGGGGAGAGGATTTTGCTGTTTAAAATGGCCCCTGAGTGTTATGCTGAACTGTAGTCTGGTGTTCCACGCATGATAAATGAGCTTCCTTCATGCACGCGTTACAGAGCTGGGGGCCAGGAGTGTGAGTTCCATGTTAATGAATCAACAATATATATTAAACAAGGTATCTTTCAACAGAAACATATATAAAACAAGATTATATGTTTATCAGTTGGTGAAAATCTCCCAACCAGAGGCCTGCAGGAGCCTAACTCTGTATTTCCCCTAGGAACAATGCTTCAATATTCATGGATTCATGTTTACAGTGACTTTATGGAGAATAACTACCACAAATAACAAGATTTGACTGTACATCTAATAAAACCTCAAAACTTGTGTTTTGCAATATCAAAATCACATTCCAGCAGGAAAGAAAAGCTGAAATGTTTTCAATAAACCCTGAAAAGAATATTACCAAATAATTTCTGCATTTTCACAGATCTTGCTTATATGCAAGAAAGGCTCTGAGAAACAAAACATTGACTACTTTCTATTTGTGGATTAAAACTGTTCTCGGCTTAACGTGGGGTGCTGAACACACAATAGGCAGATGATGTATAACAGAATCGTAAACCTGAAACCTATATAATTTTATTAACCAATGTCACCCCAATAAATTCAATAAAAGAGAAAAAAAAATTTTTAACTGTCCTCAAATGAGTAAGATTAAGACGACATTTTATAAAATTTTTATTAAAGAATAGTATAATTTATTTGCCTGTACCTGTTTTTCATGTGTAATAATAGCCGCTCTTGTTTTATCTATGCTACATGTCCACTTTTCCACCAGGCCAATGCATTTATTTTTAGCAAATCTCAAATTAGGTATTATCTCATCCATAAATTTTCATATCTGTTTCTATGAGATCAGTACTTTTTGTAACATAATCACACTTCAAAAATTAATAAAAACCCCTTGGCAGCACTTAATATCGACTTATTATCCAAATTTCCATGATGCTTTCATCAATATCTTTTTATGGCTAATTTTTCATATCAGAATCCAAGGAAAGCCCACTGCGTTTGACTGGCTTTTCACGTCTAAGATTCTCTCAACCTGTAATGTCCTCTTTAGCCAAGATCTGGTCCTTTTCCTGTCTCATTCTTCACATGTTGGCAACCCACAGTGTCTTTTAACATTTGTATTACATTCCTGTTTCTTAAAAACTGCCGGTTAGATCAGACTGTAGAATAGAGTCAGGCTGGATGGGGGGGGGGGGGGGGCAAGATTACGTCACAGGTCAGAAGTGTACTTCTTACTTTGTCTCTTTTGGTGCCGTTAGGGTTACTTACTGGATTCAGGTGTCAAAAATCTTATTTGCCTACTATAAATAATAATTCTGCATTAACCCAATAGATACAGGCACAGATGACATTTTGACAGTAACTAGCTAACAAAATGCAACCAAAAGAAAGAAACCCAACTAAAGATGAATGTCATAACATCTGAAGAATCAGCTATGTCTGTCCCATCTGGTCTTGTCTTCTCCCATATCATAAACTCTGCTAGTGATACACAGAGTTTAAACAACCTCATCGCTAGTCAAAGCACAGGGGTAAATTCTCACTCTAGGAACTGAAAACTATATATTCCAATTATGTGAATATTTCATAGTACACAAATTCACATCAAGTCACTAAAAATAATCAGTTCTAGTTGTTGTTTTTATTTGATTCCTACTGCTTTAAATTTCCCTCTCTTTTTTCTCTAAATGGATTAGATGTTCATTTGAAAAACTTATATTGAGAGACAATGTGTGAGAGAGAGAGCAAGGAAAAAAATCATGCTTCAAGGTTTGAAGTCTGTGAGAGATTTTTTATCCCAGGTAAGACTTGAGTGAGTTTTGAATAAAAACAAGAAGTTAACTATATTGGGAGTAATACAAGAGAAAACACAAAACTGTAAAAAAAAGAAGTATCAGAGACTACTGCCCACTGTCCCTTCCTCCACATGACTAGAATTTTAGATAAGCACATGGTTACTTAAGGAAAACATACATTTCCCAGCCTCCCTAGCCAAGTGTCTAACTTCAGATCACTGCCCAGTAATCAACACAGGCAGGTTCTAGGAACCTTCCTGAAGACACAGTACAGCTTTCCTTCTGCCTTCCCTCCTCTCTTCCCTCCTCCTCCATTCTGGTCCTGAGCCATCAGCTAGGCGCCACCCCCATGCAGGCTGCAGTGGACTGTTCTTCACTGCACAACGGCTGTTTTCTAAGCGTGGTGCCCTAGGAGACAGGAAGTAGAAGCTGGGCAGTTTCTAAGGCCTGGGCACAGCCTCACTTTTATGTAGTCTATTGGTCAAGTAGGCACAGAACACAGAATCAAGGGGAGAAAACAGATGCCTCCTCCAACTCCTCAACATGAGAAGTAGCAAAGGATTTGGGGACCACATTTTAAACCACTACACCACACCATATTTTAGCAACTAATATGATTAAAGTGGAATTTGATTTTTACCATTACTCTGATTAAAAATTCATTCATATTCACACCTACTCTTTTCAGAAACTATACACGCATTATATCAAGGCACACTGGTTAAGCTGATGAAAGCCACAACTGGCTATACTCCTTAGAGCCTGGTTACTAAAAATAGCAATGTACACTC
This sequence comes from Miniopterus natalensis, assembly GCF_054644295.1. Lineage (NCBI taxonomy): Eukaryota > Metazoa > Chordata > Mammalia > Chiroptera > Miniopteridae > Miniopterus > Miniopterus natalensis. Next base: position 34,971,207 of record NC_142082.1, read on the forward strand.
AAAAACTAAGAGAAAACCAGCATATATACAAATAGCAACCTAGCATCATATTAAAAATGAAGTTCCATGAAAGGTGGCCTGGAGAAGTGCCCAAAGCAGTTCTGAAAAATCAAGGAATTTCTAAGAACCAAGCCCAGAAGTCTTTTCACAGTAGGGTAATTCAGGATCAACTTTTTTTTTTTTTTTTTAATCCCTTTAATAGGTACAATTTGTTGGCGTAGTTTCTTTTAGTTGAATTTATCGGGGTGCTGCTGGTTTGCAAAACTATAACAGGTTTCAAGTGTAAAACTCAATAAAACATCAACTTTATAAAACCATCACCAATAGGACAGCCTACAAGGCATGTATCCCAGAAATTCCACATGCCAGAAACACGCTCAGGGTTCATATTACCTAGAAGCCTGTGGGCATCATAGCTGATTATCCACCCAACTTTCTCCCCTCTAATAAAGCCCCAACTTATTTTTCAAATATTCTCTCACTTTCATGCACTGAAGTGCTGAGGAAGATCAAGTGGGAAATTCTTAATTAAAAAATATAGGTTTATATCATGACTATTAAAGCAAATTTAGCCAATAAAATGGAAAAGAAATATATAAAAATCACAGTATTATAAATGTTCACCGGGAGAGACTTACCTTGGTGCTTCCTCCACCACTTTCTGATTCCTTCGCTGAATTGAGCACTCTCTTTCATTGAGCCACAAAGCATTCCCATGTTTATCACCTAAAACCTGAAAGTGGAATACCATTTGAAAAGATATATAGCCATACCCATAGAGAATGTGCCCAGCTAACATTTTCTCCACACAACACCCCTCGGTTTTTAATACTCAAACCTCATAGAACATAATCCATTCCTCTTTTGGTTGATGTTAATAGAGAAAAAGTTTATATTTACAACTCCAAAACAAAACATTTTTATCAAAAAGACCTGAGATAAAAATTCTCATGTTACATTTTGAAAACACTGGGTAAAATATCAGCACCAATCATACAAATTTTGTGATGGGCACTAAGTGTCAATAAAAGGATATATACACTATATATCCATGGTGCTTAGAAGAGCCATGAGTGTTATTACAACATCTGTTGTTAACATAATTAAACGTCTATTGATCAGGAAATGCTTTAATATTTACATCCAATACACAGTCTGTTACTTACATATGGATGTTTTTATTGTGTTTTATTTATTTTTTATTTTTAAATATATCTTTATTGATTTCAGAGAGAGGAAAGGAGAGGGAGAGAGAGAGGTAGAAACATCAATGATGAGAGAGTCATTGATCGAGCCCACAACCCGGGCATGTGCCCTGACCAGGAATCAAACCCCGATCGCCTGGACCCTAGGCCGACGCTCAACCGCTGAGCCACGCCCAGCCGGGCTATTGTGTTTTATTTTAGATATAGGAAACTAGTATAAGATTTGAGGTTAGTATATTATGATTTTTCCCATTTGTAATAATAGGAAATAAGCTGGGGTTGCCAGATAAAACAATAGGACACCCAGGGAAATTTGAATTTCTAACAATTTTTAAAAATTAATAAAAATGTACCCCAAATACTGCACAGGACATACTTTTACTTTTTAAAAAAAATCGGTTTATCAGAAATTCAAATTTAACATGTATCAGCTAACTCTGGCAACCCTAACACAGGCTCTTTGTTAATGCTTTTTGCATAGAATGTTTGATTTTGGTTAACTTCTCTTCAGGATTAAAGAGTAAATGTTTATTACTGAATGCATATATTAAACAGAAGTAAAAGCTGTTCTACAAACCAAAAAACTAGGCACTAATTTTAGTTCTAAACAACTATGCAACGTCCCTGGGTAGGTCATTCTGTTTCCTCATGCATTATAAATAGCAGTTAATATAATCTTAATATTTTATACGCATATGAAAAACATTTTTTAAGATGTTCTTTATAACAGATATAGTAAACTGTAAAATAAATAGTTAATAGATGACTGCAAAGTTAATTTTTAGGCATAAAAATTAACCTATCTAAACCTCAAGAATGATTTCAAACAAAGGAAAACATTACAGTAATAAAATGCCAATAGGGTGGAATTTTAGTTCTATAACTCTTAAAGATAGCTGAATTAAGTACACCTAAAAATATTTTAGGCCCTGGCCGGTAGCTCAGTTGATTAGAGCATCATCCCAATATGCCAAGGTTGCAGGTTCAATCCCTGGTCAGGGCACGTAAAAGAATCAACCAATCAGTGCTTAAATAAGTGGAACAATAGAGAGAAAAACATCTCTCTTTCTGCCTCTCCCTCTCAAAATTAAAAATAAAAAAAATATTTTAAATCATTATAACTCTCAATCTCTCTTTTTTTTCTAGTTGACAAGATACTAAAAGTAGACTTATGTCTCCAAAAAATAAAGCCACAAGAACCAAGAATTCTCAGAAATATTTCCAACTGTAAAATATTACATTTATAGAATGAAGAGTTTGTTTTTCTCTAAATTCTGTATAGTCTCCCTGTTCTTTTTAAAAACTATCATTTACTAGGCAGTCAATGAAAAATAATATGACCAAATGATTTATTCCATTAAATAAATGAAGAAACAAGTAAACAGACATTATAATAAAAAGTGCTTATAAGGGAAGTTAATCCTTAAAGGCATCATGAATTTTGTTTTTGAACTTCAATACAGACCTTTGCAGATATGTATGTACTTGATATGGAAAAATCTCCCAGGCATATGGCTTATTGAAAGAAGCATCACAACACACTGTTCCACATACTGCAAAGACCTTTAGAATCTCTGGATCCAGAACACAAAATGTCAATAATGCCCTGGTTGAGAATATGTGTGGTTTAAGTCACCCAGAGTGGTGACATTCAGATTGCCTATGCACAGTCCAGCATGAGAAAGGGTACATTATGTGATAGCTCATAAAAATTAACAGGTGACGTATACATATGTATTTCATAGACTATGGCAAAATACTCAAGATGTACTAACAGTGCCTGCTTCTAGGGATAGAAACCAGGGGACCTGGAGACAAGGGTGAAATGGATGCTTAGTTTTCACTGAATTCTCTTTATCCTGTGCACAAATTACCCGTATTAAAAAATAAATGAAATTTGAAGAAAATAAGTAAATAAAAAATTTCCAACTGTAGATTAGGTATGGAAAACATCTCTGTTGCCTATTTCAGATACTGGAAGACACTCTCACCTTTATTTAAAAAGAACACCATGACCTGGCTGGGCGTGCCTCAGCAGTTGAGCATCAAACCTAGGACCCAGAAAGTGGCAGTTTGGTTCCCCGTCAGGGCACATGCCTGGGTTGAGGGCTCAATCCCCAGTCAGGGGCATGCAGGATGCAGCCAATCAATGATGATTTTCTCATCATTGATGTTTCAACTCTCTCTCCCCCTCCCCCTTCCTCTCTTTGAAATCAATAAAGATATATTTTTTAAAAATAAAAATACCATGGCTAATTAAAATAAACTGATATAAATATATAATTACTTAACATAATTTAACAAACATTTATTGAGTATTAGTAACATGAAAGGCACTGGCCTGGTTGCTGGGGGCAGTAAATGAGTAAGGTTTGGTCTCTGGCCTCAAGAACTTCTGGGTCTCTTATTCCCCTTAAGTATACACATGTCGAATCACTACGTTGCACACCTGAAATTAATATATTGTATGCCAACTATACTTTAATATAAGTTTTTTTTAATAACTCTTGGTCTATTAGAAAAGTCAGACGGCTAAAGATAAAATAATATAAATAGTCTTCTAATAGCACAAATAAGTGCTAGATGCAAAAAAATATAGAGAAGGGAAAAATTAATTCTGCCCTTAGAAATGAGAAGAAATACAGAAAGAAAAAAGAACTATTCCCCCAAATTACAGACTTAAATATCAAACAACCTAGTCAACACCTACACTTCAATATGTAATGGGCATCCCAACTTCGACTTGTCCAATATCATAAACTGATTTCCTCTCTAAAACATGCACCTCCCATAGTCTTTCCCATGTCAGAGGGACGGAGGGAGGGAGGAGGGAGGGGAGGGGGAGGGAGGGAGGAGGGAGGGGAGGGGGAGGGAGGGAGAAGGAAGGAAAGGAAGGAAGGGAAGGAAAGGGAAGGAAAGGGAAGGAAAGGGGAGGAAAGGGGAGGAAAGGGGAGGAAAGGGGAGGAAAGGGGAGGAAGGAAGGAAGGAAGGAAGGAAGGAAGGAAGGAAGGAAGGAAGGAAGGAAGGAAGGAAGGAAGGAAGGAAGGAAGGAAGGAAGGAAGGAAGGAAGGAAGGAAGGAAGGAAGGAAGGAAGGAAGGAAGGAAGGAAGGAAGGAAGGAAGGAAGGAAGGAAGGAAGGAAGGAAGGAAGGAAGGAAGGAAGGAAGGAAGGAAGGAAGGAAGGAAGGAAGGAAGGAAGGAAGGAAGGAAGGAAGGAAGGAAGGAAGGAAGGAAGGAAGGAAGGAAGGAAGGAAGGAAGGAAGGAAGGAAGGAAGGAAGGAAGGAAGGAAGGAAGGAAGGAAGGAAGGAAGGAAGGAAGGAAGGAAGGAAGGAAGGAAGGAAGGAAGGAAGGAAGGAAGGAAGGAAGGAATACACCAACAGGAAAATAGATAAATCACAGGTTATTCAAACAATTAAACAGCAGAGCAATTTTTTCAAGTGAATGATAACATAGCCTCATGAAAGAATATCAAAGAATGATGGTGTGTGAAAGAAGCCAGACACAACCAAGTGTATATTGTTTGATTCCATTTATATGAAGTTAAGAACAAACAAAAATAATCTATGATGTTAGATGTCAGAATAGCAGTTACTTCCCCTGGTCAAGGAGAGGGATTGACTAGAAAATGGTATAAGGGAATCTTTTGATGTAAAGAAATGTTCCATACAAGGATCTGGGTGGTTGTTACACAAATATATGTATATATAAAATAATTACTGGACTATACATGTAGGATATGTGGACTTCACTATATATATGTGATATCTCAATTTAGAATATCTAAAATAACTAACAAAAACAAAACATGCTCGCCTCAGAAAGAAATACATCATGTTTAATGTTTTTAAAATACAAACTGATTACATAAGTTTGCAAATTTTTCCCACTCTGGATAATCTGAGGATTTACAGAAAGATTTTCCACCTATAAATAATATTTATATAAAATTATAATTAAACCTAAAAACACAATGACAGAATCTGGGACTTGTTATATATAGTATGTCTCATCAGAAGGGACAAGGGCACCAAATAACCTTCCATTTAGTTTTCTGGTTCTCTATCCACACCAAGTTAAGAAAAAAGATATACTTAAATTTCAATATGATTTCTAATATGATAGTGAATCAATTTCAATGTTACAAATCAATTTGTAGCCATAATGTGTAATATTAGCACAAAGTCATTTCTGATAGAAAAATGAAAACTTCAGCAGACTTGTCTTCTTTTTCTTCTATGTTTTATTTCAAAAAACCATTTTGTTTTGCTGAAATCACACCCCCACAACCATTTTAATGGTTGCATTAAAAATCCTAATCTGAGTAGGAAAAATGATTTCCTCATCTCTATACAACTAGCTCCTAGCAGGATGCCTGTCGCAGTGAGCCACACAGACATCTGGTCAAAGGAAACGATGTAAGAGTCCAGGTCAGGCACTTGTCTTTTAAAAATGCCTTAAAATGGCCCAATGTCGGAAGGCTGAATAAGTCTCTAGGTGGAGTATACTTAGCCTGCCCAGGCATCTTGGGACTGCTTCTTTCTGAGCTGGGCTCTTATATCATTCCCCATCTGGAACTCTGACAAAAGCATACCAGGTTCCAAAGGCAGGTTATCAACTTATGTACATTCTCTCTTTCATACTTATCCCAGCGTATGAGAGCAATTCACAATCATTCTAAATGGAAGAAGGGATATGTTTCCAATAGGAATAAATAATATATTTAAAGTCATAATAATTAGAAAGTACCTTAAAATGTACAAACCTGAATTTCTATATGACGAGGGTTATCAATAAATTTTTCTATTAGTAGTCTATCATCGCCAAAACTAGAAGCAGCTTCTTGAGATGAAAATCTAAAACCATCCCTTTAAAGGAAAACAGAAGAACAGTCACACAAACAAACAACAAATAATTAAATATTTACTTTGGCTTACTTCTGAACAAAGCAGAGAAAAACTGAAGACAAACACCTAAGTTAACTGTGGTTGTACTACAACTCTTCCACTTACTAGCTCTGTCACCATGGGTGAGTGTTTAACTTCCCTGATCCTAGGTTTTATATCCAAATAAGAATACTGATACTTATTTCAACAACTGTTATAACTGAGATTTTAATAAACCATACCGATCATATAAAGTTCCATTTCTTCAGCCCTAATAGACCACAATTCCACTAATAAAAAAATATAAAAGTACATATCCTTTAGACTCAAAAGTCAGAAGATGCACAAACAGATGTCAATGACCTGGCCAATTGCATTGCTGGGGCAGAACTACAGCAAACAGGAGGATCCTCACGAACATTTCTTGATATTCTAAACATACCATTAAATGCAACTGCCTCCCACACAACCATACAGATCATTATAACTTTATCATCTTTAAAACTGTTCAAAATTAATAATTAAAAGAGAAAAGTACAATTTTTGAAAATAAAAATATGTATTTAGTTATTGCTTTTTACATTTTATTCCCAAACTTATAGTTAGTACTAAAATGTGCTTAATAAATTCAGACACTAAGAAATGGGCTTATTCAGCCAGCCTACTAAAAACCCAAGCTTGCTTACCTAAAACTAACTTAGTACATTATTTTCCGTTCATTGGTATATTCAAAGTATAAAATTTAATTCCTTTTACATGTAATTAATAGTTTCTTAACCTTTAGATTAACTACCAGTATTTAACATACATTAAAATTCTTCCAATCCTTTCATTTGCAAACACTCCATCTGACAATATTGGAAATAACTATCTCATTTGTTTTTTGTGCTTGAAAAATTCAACATTTTTTGTGCTTGAAAATAAAGACTAGAAGATAAATTTCAAAACTTTCTTTTTTTTCTCTCCAAAATTCCCTTTTCCCCTAATTCTCAGGGGGAAGCTATCAGGTTTTCTTTGCCCTCCATTACTGCCTTAACACAGGGGAATGGAGCTTCCATCTCAGGTGACTATAAGCCTCAAAGAAACTAAAGCACAATGAATCACTGTTTTCAATACCACATAACATGATTCTCACAAAGAAAGAACATAACACTTTACAGTCTGTCTCCGAGGTAATGACTAGAAAGCTCTCATTTTGCATCTAACTAAAGAACACCAAAAGTTAAAAGAGCAAGGTCACCCAAATAATTTAAGCATCAAATTTGAACGCATCACCAACATATTTTGGAGCTCACGGACAACTGCATTAAGGACATCATTTATTACTCAGTTATATATTCATTCAATAAATATTTACTAATCATGAAACTATGTGCCTGGTGCACATTTAGGTGATGGGAATTAAAAAATCAAACAGGAACTGCCTTCCCAGCACTTAAAGTCTAGTGGGGTATTCCAAAACACAGACAGGATCATTTTCCATTCATGCCGTGACATTTCATTTAAATTTGGATAGGGAAAAGAAAGGTTATTAAGAAAAAACATGAGTCTACTTTCAATAACCTTCATGATTATCACCCTAATTATAATAAAATAATAAGAAACACTGTTCTTTTTGAAATTTTTCAGATGTTCTAAAGATTCTAAAAGAAATCATAGATGCTACTTCCCTGAAAAGGCTTAGGAAAGATATTACAAAAGGAAGACACTCCTTAGAATAAAATAATAAACCAATTAATGGCTACTAAGTTTTCTTTCAGTAGAATGCTAAAATTTTTGTGGGGGATGCAAAAACAGTTTCTTCCTCAAAGGTGGGGATGGGGGTAAAAAGAGGGAGTAGATGTAATGCAGCATGATATTAACAGCTGGTGACTACAGAAGATAAATATATGCTTTTGGGGTTTTTTAACTGTTCTCTCAAGTTTTGTGTAGTTTTGATTTTTCCAAATTAACAGATACAGAGCAAATTTTTTAAAATGAAGAGCATGTATCATTAAATCAAATAGTATCATACTTTTGTTAATCTCAACGAAGTTTCAGAGATGACTTATTTATCAAGTTGAAGAGTAATATTTTAGATAGAAACTTTGTGTACTTGAAATGATACCCAATATATGAATGAATATAGTGTTTCTGAAAATACTGAATCCTAAATTAAAATCTACAGGTCAACAGCAGCACAGCAAATCTCACTGCCAAGAAACTGAAGAGTAATCCTCACCACTAAAGAATATGTTACCAACATTAGCCCTGGAGAAATGGCTGATAAGAAATCTGAGAGCCTGTGAAGCATGATGAAAAGTAAGTGTAAGGCTTTCAGTGAAATTGCTATGTAAGCGCCATACATATAAAAGGAGAAACAAGGAGAGAAAAATTAACGTTCATAAAATCCACATCTCTTATAAAACCATAAAGTTGTGTTTAATATACTTATTACATCATTCTTTCCTACAAAGTAGCTGTAGTAGATTGTCTTTTCCAAAGATGGTCACAGTAGCATCTTCCACTGCATGTGCTCTTCTAAGAATCCTGTCATTCCCTCATGATGAAGTGGAGTCTAATTAACCTCCTGAATTTGGGCAGAAATATGGTGGAAGGGAACCTATCTGACTTCAGAGACTGGATTATAAATAGTGAAAGAGCTTCCACTTGGATTTGAAACAACTGCTCTTGGACCACTGGGCCCTATGTAAAAAGTCCACAATGGCATATGATTTACTTTGATTTTGCTCATTTTTTATCTCCTTCTACCAGTACAGGCTTTCTGAACCTTGTTTATGTCATGATCCCTTTTGCAGAATCATGCAGCATATGAACTTTGTGTCAAAATAAGGTCTCAAGTGATTCAAAATGCATATAAGAAAATGTACAGAATTGCATAGGAAATAAATTATATTGAAACACAGGTATCAAAATACTTTTAAACAAATTTGGGATATAATGTATATGGTTCTTTATTCATTAATAAGCTCCAACAAGTCTACTAATCAGTATAACCTAGAGATACCTACAACTGTAATGTGATAATACATATGTGATTTCCTAAATGGTGAAAAGTTCCACAGATACTACTACTACTACTACTACTACTACTACTACAACTTGTTGCCTATATTGGAGGAAACTCTAAACTGCAGTTAGATGCTAGTGAAAGAAACGTACTTTTTTCCCCTCATCCAGATGCATGAACCACCCCTGAATTCTATGGGTTAGTGAATTCAAAGGTTAAGGATTCCTGAGCTAATATATAAACTGCATAGAGGAATGAATTATTTTCTTTCTGCTCACTGCTATATTCCTGGAACATTATTAAAACAGTACCTGCCACCTAGTAGGCTCTCAACGAATGTTGCCATCCATGCAATGAGTTTATTCTTGCTGGGTAAGCTTAAGAGGAGAATCTGATATTACTTCAGTCAATATCTGGTATTAGTGACACTCTTGAGAGCGAGACTGGGTTTAAAGACCTGTATTTGTCATGTATCATCATTCCACAACACACGCCAATTACTTTCTGACACTCAACCAAAGAAACAACAGTTTTAATGCTGAGATAAAATTGTCTCAGAACACCATCTGTGTAAGTCTGCAACGTGGTCTTTCCATAAGATTTTAAAGGGTAATATATTGCATCTAGAAGATTTTTACCTTCCGTGATCACTTTAGAGCCTAATTTCTGACTTAGTGTTGTACTGGATGACTTTCATACCAGATTCCTGACTTTTTAAGAGATTTTGAGGAGTGGGAAGGAAAGGAGAAGGAAAAGGGGAAGGAAGGGAGAAAACAGAATTAACCACTTGGAAGACCAAATTACTTCTGAGTAGAGAAAGGGCAGGAGAGGCAACATTAACAATAATTATTCAGTGATTTTTTTTTTACACCCACTCCCCCTCCAAAAAATGGCATAAACCTCCCTTACTGCCAAACCTGAAAATAAGAGTACAAATCTGAAGAGTCCCCTAAAACCTGCTCATACTAGGCAGTTTTTCAAAAAATTCTTTTCTAATCACCATGATATCATCAATGCTTCGGGTTTTTAATTTTTGTTTTAAAAGTTACTTTTAATTTCTGAAACTACTAAGAAAAAAATGTTCTTAATTTACAATGGAGTGCACTGCAAAGGGGCATATGGTCATTTCAAACTCAAAAGGAAATATATTTTACACTATATAAAAGTATCAAAGTAGTTCACTGCTGTATAGATAAGGAAAGGAAAGCAAGTGCATGCTGAGCAAGGAACAAATGAAATTATGACTCTTTTAAATGGTGGTTTAAATCTTTAACGGCACTCAGAATTACACAGACAAATTTTAGTAACTTTTGCCCAGAAAATAGGTACGTAACTGTAAATTTTAAAAGTACACTGTTAAAACAAAAAGATAATCCTTTTTAATGATTTATAAAGTAAAAACCTTCCTATAATAGGATAATCACCATCATAATGTAAATAAGGAAGTTATTCTGCATAGTTTTGATGATTTTTTTCTACCCAAAAGAGCAAAACTTAGTGATTGTAATTATTTCGTTATGTTTTTGATATCTGTTTACTTGTCAGTTTAATAAAACTCTAGTAACTGCAATTTTCATCAAAAGTATATTTTGGACAGCATCTCACCTGGTCTCTTCATCATCCCAAGCAATTCGCATGCCTTTCCCACCACCACCTGCTGAGGCCTTGATCATGACAGGGTAGCCTAACAGCAGGGAAGAATTAGACAGAAGTTCAGACTTTGATCATTTGGATGCAGGAACATGACAACTGACCACATGTTCAATAACGCAGACGACAATAACTAATTTATTTAAAAGTTCCTTTCTTTAGAATCAGAAAAGCACCACCAGTGTAATGATCTTGTATATGTTTTTAATATGAGTGTGTTCATTTTTAAAATAGAAATACTATCAATAAATATAACGTTTTCCCCAGTAATGAAATAAAAAGCTAAGAAAATATAAATTACTTGACAATAAATTCCAAAAATGGGAGCAAATACAGTATATTAACCAACTAAAGATATACAAAGCAACTTATATAGCATTAAGGAAACACGCACACAAATATATATACACATTCATATGATTCCCCAAAACTCCTGTTTGCATGCATAACAAACTAAATTCCCTTGTTTCAAAAGTAATGATTTATTGGTACTTGAGGTATTTTTATCTGAAAAGTCACAGGAAACCCCTGCAGCTTTTACCAGCAAGAACTGACGTGATGGTCTTGGGAAAAATCAAGCCCTATTATATTACGGGCTGGAGTAGAAGTTCCAGAACTTGCTGACATCAATGAAGAAGTGATTGCCCTAATTCCATTCATTCAACAGGGAATGCCTAGACCAGTGGGAGTTACTTAACTACAATGTAAGGCCCAAAACAAAGGACATTTCCAGGTATAGTTTTATAATAGAAAATAAAATCATAAGATTGTTGTTTGGCAAGATTTAATATTTAGACTAGTTATTACAAAGTAAAATTTTTGATAGCATGAGTCATCTAGTATAACAATTTATCAAGAAAAGCAGTAGAGTCTTGTTTAGAGGGTTTCTGAAAAACAAGGTGGAGAGACTCATGTCTGCGACCACTTGTTTAGGATTGTTTCTGAAAAAAGAAGAGGTCAGTAGTGAGCCTTTAAAGAACTCTTCCTGGCCTGTGATGCTCTAAGAGCCCTGAACTCTCACTATAGGATCTTAGAGGGAAAGGGAAGAGAGGGCCAGAGGTCACAGACCTTTGACCTCTAAACCACAAAACAGCACTCTTAACTTCAACTTAGTTAAAAAGGCACTTGCTTCCTAAGTGTTTCATAATTAATTTGGTTTTAAAATTCTGATATTGGTTATGTTTGTGTGGGACAGATTTATGTGAGGTAGCATTTTTAAAGCACTGCTAAGTGCAGTGAAAAGAAGAAAGATTAACATACTGTTTTCACATTGGGAGCCTTATATTCTAGGAAGAGGGAAAGTACCCAAATAATTCCAGCATTGGGAATTCAGAAAAGAAAAGAATCAGAGAAAGGAAGGTAAGAGAAAAGAAATTGGGAAAATCATGTTCTAGAAAGGGCCATTTATATGAGGCTATGAAGGATGAGCAGGATTTGAACATGTCAGACAGGAATAACAGAAACAAAACAGGTGGGGAAGGCATGGGAAAGTTTAAGAAATGAAACAGGGTGACAGAGGAAAAGAGAACTGAAATATAAATTGGAGGCAAAGTACACTACATCCTTTTGCATGCTACAGGTCCTGCATGAGAGTGACAAGAATAATATTTGTCTCATTCAATGCTGCAGCCTCACAATAAATATCACATAAAAGAATTAGATTGAAATCAGTATTAAAAAAATTAGTCTTGTTTCTGAGCAGTGAAGAAACAATATCTAAAAATTAGAAACGAGCATGCCTGAAAAATCATTTTTACAACAATTTAGGGCCTTTTTTTGAACAAATGGATCCATACCACCAAAATAACATGTTATCAATTCACCATCAAAAACTATTTATCCATGTAAACAGGAAACCACAAGAGGTATAATATCCACATCCCACATCTCTGCTATTTTCAGCTCCCTCTGAGAATTAGAAAATTTGCAGTTAATCTGATTCCAGTATTAATCTCATTTTAGTCGTTTACTAAGGAGCCTGGACTATATAGTGATTTGTGAGATTCAAAATAAAATTGAGAAATTGTCCTTGGCCACAGGGAACTTAGATGGGTAAACAAAACACATACAATAATTTGTCAACAGAAAATATATGTTCAGGAAAGGTGAAAAATTGTTAAGCAATAAAGCAATATATAATAAGCAATTATAATATGGTCCCCAAAAGAGGCAATGCAGCATTAGACTGTGAATATATAAAACCCAGGTAAGATTCCCTGATGAAAATCTAACAAGCCAAATATAAAACAATTGGGAAAGAGGAATGAAACTGGGAGAAGTTAGTGATATTATAGTCACTAACGCAATCTAGCTTTTGAGCTAAAACAGAAAAATATACAAAGGTAAGGCTTTTCTACTCAACTTCTTGTGCCAAATGAGTCATTAAATTTCAGAAAATACATATTTTTATGTTGTCACCATGCCATGGAGAAACAAAACCGAGTCATCTGAAGAGGAAGGAAAATAATATTCCATGCAGGTAATGCTAAAGAATATCAAAAAAGCCCAGTCCCTCATTCTACTTTCTTATTGTGTCTCTGCAGCTCTAATTAGGGTAAGTCATGGGGTGCCAGGAACTGGAAGACAGAGAAAAAAAAGATTCAGTCAAAAGTTGACATTTCTGGAAAACTCAGAAATGATCCAGTTAATGGCTACTTACTCCTACCCCTCACTTCACCTGGCCTGGATATGAAATATCCACTGGTGTTCTCTCACATTTTAAAAGTATCTATTGGAGTACCTACTCCTGTGTTCAGCTTTCATCTATAATCCATTTCTTTAACTGTATATTCTTCAGCTGACATATGTTTGGAACAGAACAGCCTTCCTCATCATAACAAAATAAAATTCTGCATGGTGTTTAAAAGGAGACAAATCTGGTATGGAAAGATTGCTTTAAAAAACAAAGTTCAGGTTCTAGTACTGTCTGCAAGCTTTTCCTTGCCTTCACCATCCTCTCATTGAATGCCTACTCCCACTACCTGACCTCACCCTCCCAGACCCAGAGGTTTTTGCAACTCTCCTACTAACACTCCAACTCCAACATGCAAAAAGTCTCCATTCCTTATTTCCATCTGCACAGTGCTTCCAAAAAGAAATCTACTAAGTATTATGCGAGCAAAAAGTAAAATATTTAGGAAAATACAAAAACGTAGTACCAAAGTACTAAAAGGTTTCTCTTCCTAATTTTCTGTACTTACACCTTCAAGGGCAGGTATAACTACAGGACAAGACATCTTCTGATTTCCTGTCCTCCCAGCCATCAGCATGTCTTACTTTCTACCATTAAGCAGCAATCCTCTTTCCAACTCTACCATCAAACTTTAATTCATCAATTCAAAATATTTGCTGAACAAATACTATGTGCCAAACATTTATCTAGCACTGGGAGATGCAAAGATGAACAACTCAGAAAAGTAATCAGCTCTCATGGCACTTACTATTTACTGGAGAAATATATATAAATATTCATGAACCTAAATATATATATTATACATGTACATATATTAATATATATGTACATGTAAGGTGGCGGGTGATGAGTGCTATAATAAAAACAAAGGAATGTGATTGAAAGTGGGCGTTGCTTTTCCTTGATAAAGCTTCTCTGAGAAAACTGGTATTTACACTGAAACCTGTATGACAAGCTAGAGCTAATCCTCTGAAAAATCAATAAGGGAGTAATATTCCTGCCAGAAGGAACAAGTTATAGACAGGCTACATAGGACAGGGCAGTGACCTAATGTAGTGTTTTTAAAGAGCATTTTGGCTGCTCTACAAGATATGAATTGTGAAAGGGCAAAAGTAGCAAGAGAGAGGCTGATTAGGAAGCTTTGCAGTGGTCCAGGGGAGAGAGCTGTGACCTGGACTTGGCTGGCAAAAATAGAGACAGAGAGACAGAAAGACTTGAAGTTTGTTTTAGAGGTAGAGTCAGCATGACTCATTGAAAAGTTTGGTTATAGACAATAAGAAAACAAAAGCAGCTTCAAGGAGCCTAGGTGCTTTCCTGTTTAGTTATGGATTCCAAATCTAAGGAACTTCTTTTTAACTTAGAGCACCATGTTGAGCTCCACAAGACAATAAATAACCTCCCTCTTCAATCTAGCCCTGCCTCCACCTATACAAGGAGGTATAATCTGGTAACTTAAAGGCTGATGAAATGACACCTTAATGATGCGATAGTCATAAGGCTCATATTGATACCATTGTAGTTACCATAGTTATTAATAACAGGAAAGGAGCAAAGGAAAGGCCAAATATTACAGGTATGTCATCTGGTCAGCTTCGCCAGGAAACTAAAACTTTATATTCCCCTGGGGTCTAACGAAGGGGAAACAGACACATGCCCAGTAAAGTTGGGGTGACATAGGGAAGGTACTTGCCTGTCAGTCACACCTGGGAACAGGTCATTGGCCAGAATAGGTGTGGTCACTGCAACAATACAAAATTTGGGATATTTAATCCCCTAAACAAAGGAGTTTGAGCTCTTGGCTCTCTTGGGGCTCTTGTAGTAGGGGGCACTCTCTCGGCTCCCCTACATTTGCCCACATGGCCCACAGCTATGTGGACCCCACACACAATGGACTAATGAATTATAAATGGCCTGATGCTGAACTGGACCTGGCTACAACATGAAAAGGGAACTCTGGACAGTGGCTCCGATTTTAACTTTACTGAATCCCCAGCTACACTTCTTCCAGGACTGGATTAAGGGAAGTGGGACTTTGTAAACCCAGGAATGTAAATAAAATTCACTCGTCCTCCCATGAGAGTCTCAGAAAATTCTTCTCCTGGAGATACTGTAAGGACACCATCCCCAGCACTCAGTGGGGAAAGGGATGCCACAACTTCCCCAATAACAATATAATAAAGAATTTTATCTAGTTTTTTTCTCCTACAGTTTGAGTTAAAATTTCATAGAATACAATGACTAATGGAGAAGAAAAAGTTAAAGTAAGGGGAAAGTAAAATACTTCTTGGGAGATGTTCTATTCCTAACTTGGTGCTGCTAATCAGAAATCTCTCGAGAGTCAAAAAAAGTGTAGTGTTGGGGCTTTTTTGGTCTTCTTTTTAAAAATGGTGGGGAATACTTATAGTCAATTGCAAGGCCTTTATTTTCTAAAGGAAAGGTCCAAAGTACAAAGGAAATAACAGCTATTTCAGAGAACAGAGTCCTCTAGATGGACAGAACAGGCTCCAATAATAGAACCTCAGAAAAGAGAGCAAAAGAACCAGACCAAAAAAATCCAAGGAAGACAGGAAGGAAATCCTCAGATGAAAGTTGTGCATAATAATTACAAGGAAATCAAGTATTTTGCATTGCACTTGCTCTATTACTCTACTCTCCTTTAATGGAAAATAATTCACTTACCTTTTAGGTTTAGGGTTTTTTTGTTTTTGTTTCTGTTTTACTTTGGGGAGTGGGGTCCTTCATGAAAGTGATTTTTAAAAAAAAAAAGCTTCTTGATGTGTAAAGTATTCCACAATTTGAGTTTACCTGATTATTTCCTCATTATTGGATTCGGAATAAAAAAATTTTAATGTACTACATAGCTCATTTTGTACCCTCATTCTTACATCACATCAGAAAGCCATAAAAAGAAAAAAAAAAGAAAGTCCATTGGTCCTTTTCCTGATGAAGTCAGGTTTGATTATTTGATTAAGATGGTGTTCATTAAATTTCTTCATGAAAAATGTCGTTTTTGTTTGTAATTAGAAAATTACACTTTTATCTCCAGTATCACAATTATACAAACTACCATCATCATCTCTTCATAGGACTCCTGGAGTAACCACCTAATAGAACTCCCTACCACTGGACTTCGCCCCATCAAACTACACAGTGGTCAGTGAAATTCTTTAGCAATGTATTTGGATCACCTCTCTCTCCTACCTAAAACACTAAGTTTTTACACTGTATTAAAAAAATAATCACAGATGTATAATGAAATAGAAATTATGAACTCAATGATAAAATCATGGAAAGTAGAGGAAGATGGCCTAACATATACTTGTTGAATCAGAATATGAGAAAAGGCTATGCTTGACTTGCCCTAAAAAAGCTTTTAAAAAAAGCTTAAAGATGTTAATCTGAATATCAATTAATTAATTTACCTATCAAACAAAATAAACTTTAACATCCTTTAAATAAAAATAACAAAATTCAACACATAACATTCACAATATCTACAATCCAATAAAAAATTAAGAGACATGTAAAAAAATGTGATCCACATCAGAAGGAAAACAGTCAACAAAATGAACTTAGAAATAAAGAGCCTGAAAACAGCTATTACAAATACTATTACAAATTATTGTCAGGGATGAAAGAAGAAACAATCAACAAAGAAAATAAGCTTTGGGTAAAGCTAAATAAACATTGGGTGTTTATTATATTCTATAATAATGCCTAATTAGTGAGGTAAAGGAGGAAATAAAATGTAAGAAAACATAAAGGATAAACAGGTAAACAGCACTGAAGTGTTTCTTTCTTTGGTAGGAGAATAAACTTTATACATGCAACCTACACTTGAGGTGTACATTTTGAAAGGCTAAATTTATAGTATTTAAATTTTATCTCAGTTTTTAAAAATCTAATCTTTAGTATACAAATCTTTAGTATAAAAATTCAGAACAGGTTGCCTCTGAACGTGAGGGGAAGGGAGGTGGGAAGACTGACTTGTAAGGAGTGAGGGAACTCTCTGGGGTGACAGTACGTTCAATATCTTGGTGGGGTTTTGGATTACACAGATGATGCACCTATTAAAATAAACATATAGTCTTAAAATTTGTTTATGTTACTGTACACAAATTTCTCAATAACAAATTGTAGAGAAATATTGAATTCAGTTCATGATATTTATGTTGACATATTAGGATGCACACTGATAATCTGCAATGTACTTTGAAGTGTACCAATATTAAGATGAATTAACAAATGGATAAATATGTGATAAAGCAAATATAGCAAAAGATTAATTGTGGAATCTTGGTGTTGAGTATACAAGTACACAATGTAAAATTCTTTGAAATGTCATACAGTTGAAATTTTTCAAAATAACATATTGAGAGAAGAGTTAACAAACAAGAAAAATATCCAAGTCATAAACACTGTGCAGAAATTTAGAATATGGGTATAAGACAGAATGACCAAGTGGCAATATTGGAGCGTCTTCTCTTGAGGACATAACATTCAAGCCAAGAGGTAACAAGGATCAGCAAGAGTACTCTAGGCTCCCTTCCTACAAAAAAAAATTTTTTTTAATCTTATTGTATGGCCCTAAAGTTTGGTGTGTTTGAGAAAGCCAGTGTGACTGAAGTCTAGTAGGCAAGGAAGGGAGTGGCATAAAATCAGACTGGAGAGAAAAGCGGTGCCAAATCATTTGGGATTTGTAGTCAAGGTAAGGAATTTTGATTTTATCTAAAAGCAATGAAAAGCCATTAGGGGTTTAAAGCAGGGATGGGGTAAAATGAAATAAATGTGTCCTTATTATTTAGAGTTTTAAAATATCGCACTGACTGCTACGTGAAGAATGGCTTTGAAGTGTTTTTAAGAAGCAGAGAAACTATCCTCAGAGTCCCTGCAAGGACAATGGTAGTTTGGAAGAGAGTGCTGAGTAAAGATAGTGAGTAGTGAGTATGAGAGATATTCTGAGTGAAGAACTGACAGTATCTATTGATAGAGTGGCAACAGAATGACAGGAAAAAGGGCGCCAGGGTAGATCTTGGGGTTTAGTCAGAGTTAAGGAACTGACATTTATTGAGATGTAGAAATGTGGAAGAAGCAGGTTTGGAGTATAGTGGACCTGAGGATAAAAAAAAAAAAGTATTTAAATTGGGCATGATTTGTGATTTTTAGGAAAGACAGGCAAAAGAAAAGAATGAGAATAATCTGGAAGCTGTTAAAGGACAGGATTTACAATTTCTTTTCCTTTAAGAATCAATTTTGATTTAATTGTATTAAGGACCTTTGATCCAGTAAAAAGATCAAACTTTAATGCAAATCAAGCTTTCTGATTTCTGTTGTCTATCTCTGGGGTTAAAGATAAACTGAGGATCAAGAGCCCTATATCTTTAAACTTAGAGAGGTCAAAGAAAAATCAGGAGAGAGAATGAGAAAGACAAGACAGACCAAAAAAAAAAGGGGCTTGGAAGTAACATATTAAGTCTTAACTGTCTCTCACCCCCCGTCAATGATAAGCGACTGTCTGTTTCTTTAATTCCACATATAACATGCTTAAGTGCTTTACAGTATTTTAAACAAAGTGGTGACTCATGTTTTAGCTTCATCCTTTAATCCCATTAGTTTAGCCAAAGTATAATGAAAAATCCATGGTTTTTAGAGCTAAATGAACCTAAATTTAAAGCAGGCCTACCACTCAGTAGTTCTGTGACCTTGAGCAAATTACTTACCATTTCTAATCCTTAGTTACTTAAATGTAAATGAAAATAATTAACCCAAGAATTAGCATTAGAAATAACATTCACAAAGTGCCTACTACAGGGAAAGAATGCTCCATAAACAAGAGCTACTATTATGTAAAAGACACCTAATTCATCAAAGCTCAATGCAGTTAGTTTCCTCCTTTGGCAGAATAGATTCCTGTTTCCAGAAGAGAAGTAAAGACATCTGAGAGGAGGGGACCACATAAAAGATGATCAATTTCATTTTCACCATGTAACACAGAAAGAAGTAAAAGAGAAAAATCTATGAGTAGCTATGACACATAGACAATCCGCAACTTGTTAGAACTAGAAACATATTTCCCCATGGAATCAATGTTCAGTTCAACTCTTAGATGAACTCACAAAGGCTCATCAAAATCATGATGTAGTTAAAATGGGATATATCTCAATAAAATTAGTAGAAAACAAAACTGATGAATCACCAAACAATACAGAAAACCAAGAGACTTTAATAATATGTAATTTCATTTCTTTTGGAAGCTGGCATTTGGGGGGGGGGGGAGGGTTTTATGGGAGGTTTCCGTGGTGATTCGGGAAAATTCCAAAAGCTTTATGAAGCTGATGACCCTGGTTCTTTATTATGTTTTATTTCACTTCAAATTTTATGGCTTCCCTTTCTTTCAACGTAAGCA
Source organism: Miniopterus natalensis (assembly GCF_054644295.1). Taxonomy (NCBI): domain Eukaryota; kingdom Metazoa; phylum Chordata; class Mammalia; order Chiroptera; family Miniopteridae; genus Miniopterus; species Miniopterus natalensis. The sequence continues at coordinate 34,991,053 of NC_142082.1, forward strand.
AAACACTAGCGCTCTTATACTTAATAACCACGGTTGCAATCATTTATTTTACAAATGCGAAGGAGTAATTGGGGAAGAATTAGAAAATAGAAAAGAAGGAGTCATAAAGGATGTGCCCAAATGTAAAGGGCCTTAGATTGAAGTAGGTAACCTCAGTAGTGAAAAACTGAAAGGTGGGTAAAGCACAACATTAAAATAGTAAGGGAGGAAAACCAAGTGATGAAAACTAGTCAGAGTCCCATCATGACTTACTGGTTATTTTAAAAGTCACAGATTATTTTTAAAAATTAGAAGACAAGACATGAAAGCAAGGGAAGCAATCTGCAGCCTGCCATTTACACAGAGTTGAAGATTCATAATTCAAAATGTGGCACGCCAATGTAATTCAAGATTTTCTGCTCATCCCTTTTTATTTCTCTAAATTCCTCCAACAATTGCCCTTTTTATGTAGATACTATTGTGATAATAGTATTATTATATCCTATTATGTAGATAATAACAATAGTATCTAAACTAGAATTAGATGACTTTTGACACCGAAAAGTATATAATAGAATAAAATGAAACTATTTTAGGAAAGTCTCCTCAAAAGCCAGCAGGTATGCTACATGCCTCTTAGGCTATGAGGAATGCCAGTGATTTCAAACCACAGAGAGAAGCTTTTGATTTTCTCAAAAAAAAAAATAAATAAACCACAAATCAGTTCCACGTAGTCCAACTTCTTCAGCAATCTAGCAAATCTTTCTGTGAAGTACTGAAATGCTTTTTGAAAATGTTGATGAGCCTGAAGAAATGATCAGTGAAGAAACGTACTCAGATAAAATATGACTTTCTAGGGCCTAGTCTCAAACTCAGTACTTATATTAAGATAAATGTTTTCAAAACAAACTAATAACAAAACACGGGTAACTATGGGCCAAATCCAAATAATTTAGCCAGACCCAACAAGAAACAAGGATGCAACAAGCCAAATATCTTTTTGGATCACTGAAGAACTGCTAATCTTGCCTGTCCCTACTGTAAAGAATATACTTACTAATAAAAGTGGTCACTTTCAGACCAAGAAGATATTTCTACAAATCACAACTACGTAAACTTTACCGAATCAAATGCTCTCCAAATGGATAAAATAATTCTAAATGATCTTAATGAGAAAACAGAACCAAAGAAATATTAATGTGGGAGGCTATAAAACTTGGCCCTATCAGTGTAGGAATGCTAAGAAGATGCTGTGAATTCCTGACTACTAAAGCTTTGTCTAATTTCTCTAATATATCTACAAATTTCTATCAAATATTACTTTAATAAAATTGTGAAGTTATTTAATAGCCTTGCTAATCCATGATAACAGTGTACCCTCATACACTTCCTCAGTTAGCATACAGTGAAAATAAAACAGTTGTCATGAGCTCCAGGAATATTTTTTAAAAATATAATTGAGAAACACTCCCCTGTACAATTATGCCTAAAACAGCCAAGTAAAACAGTCATTAAAATGTCCTTCAGTTTACCTTTTACTCCTATTTAAAATACTTGGTTCTAACTTCTCACATTCTATTTTCTCTTTCCTAGCAAGATTGTTGATATTTAATATCTTAGGAAAAGCAAAACCTTGAGGAGCCTTGTCAAACATGATATCTTCATTTTAATCATATATATCCTTAACTTTAATAAGTTGCATTCAACTATGTACATATAAATTTACATTACATTCAATCTCAAGAATTCTTAAGACAGTTCCTTCTTTTACTTAGCCAGTGATTTCATCTTATAAAAGAGCTATAATTAAGGTCAAATTACTCTTTAATGTTCATTTTAATAGTAGAATATGGTAATTCAGCAGATAAATTCTTCCAGAGCGACAAATAATCAGAAACCGTAAACTATTAAAATATTATTTGCTCTATGGGAATTTCTTATTACATATTTACTCAACCATATCTGCTAAAAGACACAGAAACTCTACCAAAGTTAATTTAAGAACTTACCAATTTCCCTTGCAATTCTGACAGCTTCATCTGCATCCTGTAAAAGCAGGAAATGAGACCCAACGTTAATCCCATCAGCCATTGCACAATGTCTTTAGGGCAGTCATATATTGCACTACTGTCTCCTCTGATTCATTTAATGTTCAATTTTACAACCTTCTAACTCTTTTCATTCAGAGAAATGTAAAATTAATACCATAAGTGGAATGTAAATTCTACCTCATCATTATTATATTAAGAAACTCAAAGCAGTTTGAAATGAGCTGGCAGGAAGCACTACCAGAATTGCCAAATGATTTGGTGCAGTTGCTGGAGTTTAACAGCAGAATTTAGATGTTTACAATCAATACTAAATCATAAATCAGATCATTAAAGCTTGTCTACAGCCAGCTTGTTTCTGTCCCTCTGATATTTACATGTCATGTTTTCCTAGATTCTGTCAGCAGGGGGAGTTGATTCTCTATTGTTTGGGAGAAGCTCAGTAGATTTTCCAGAAATAAAATAGTAAATTCCCAGTATCTATAGGAACTGCCAATTGTACCCCCCCAAAAAAAAATTCCTTTAGAAATAGCCATTACTTTTTCTTTCTTTTTTATTTCACACTTTTTTCAATATTTTATCTTTAAAACCTTAAATTCAACAAACCAACTGGAGGGGAACTGAGGGAGGGAGAGGATTCCAAAGGCCAAGAAAAGAAAATGCATTTCAAAACAGTACAAAGTAAGTTTATGAGGTATTAGTTATTGCTAAATATCAACCAATGCCACTGAAAAGACAAAAACTTCCCTTGAATCTAAACAATTTCATTGATCATTAACTCTCACCTAATATGCCTCACATAGGGACACTCTTGAAACATTTCCCCATATAACAAACAACAAAGAGAAAGCTGAAAAGAAGGTGTTAAATACAAGCCTTCTAGTAAATTTAACTCTTTTTATAATTCGGTGACATTAACTAACTATTACAAGGAATGACAATAATGTTTTGAAACCACTAGCTGGTAAGCATGCCTGAATTTTTTATAAAATAACTTTAAAATATTAAAAAGAAGACATTTTTAAAAGCTTTCAAGCAAATACTTTAAAAATATAGAGTAACCAAGTCAGAATCCTCCCCAAAAGGGGGAAAGCAGGGGATGTTTATAACTGGTTCATTTATGTCTAATAAAAATCTTCCTTAAAAGTCTTCAGTACCTAATAACATCCCCTGAATAAGGAGGTTGGCAGGGGAAGTTGTCAGAAAAATTTAATTTCCTTTCATTAGCCAGTCTGCTCCACAAATAGGTGCTTGTTAAGTTCAAAGCAGTCCTGAAAGCGACATCAGTTTTAAGTCTTTTTTTTTTTTACTCCAAGCAGTCACATCTGCTAATGAGATTTTCCAAATAACAATTGTTTTAAAGTCAGAGATAAATCTATACCTCCCACTCAACCCCCTCCCCCCAGAATCAAGGTTTACTGCTTTATTACACCTTGCTGTTTTCGCTGACCCTACATTCTCCAAATTTTAGCTTAAAGGGATAAAAATCCATGAAAAGGGTCATTTAAGAATGTTAGTGGTTTCCACACATTGAGTTTGAAGGTTCTTTGTTCAAGCCAGTGACAGTTATTGGAGAATACTTCCCCTTAATAGCCTCTCTGTCAGGAAGTGTTAAACCTGCCAAATGCGGACAATTAGTGCCTCGCGAACAAAATACAGGAAGAGTGCTGGCTGATGGAGGCTGGATTATAAGACGCCGAGAGGGAAACTTTCAACATGTTTTTCTTTCAAATGTGTAATAGTATATTTGCAAAAGATATTCTGAGAGAAACCACAGTCTGAAAAGTTCATTACCATGAGAGAACTAACAGGCAGATGTTAAAAGACAATTCCTAGAATTCGTTAGTTATATTTTATCATTATATATATATTATGAATGTGTGCATATATAAAGAGATGTTTACACAAAGCAAAACTGCTAAGAATTCTTTAACTTCCAAAAATCCAACACTTCTATAAACTGCCACAAAATAACCTTGTCTTTCAACTAATCGGTATGCTTAGATTTTCTTACTATGAAAAGCAAATTCTAATAAATGAACTTCCAAGTGAAATCAAACCACCTTAAAAATAGATTTTTTCACTTGTCATTTATTCATCCCAAAATATTTTATTGAGGACATATTATAGACTGCACATTAAAAAAACTATTATCAGTTTCAACAGTAAACTATTAAATACACTCAGCTCCAATATGTTCTTCAGCACATTTAATTTTATTATCAGGCTATATAAAACTACTTTTAAAGAGACAAAAAGCCCATGTAACTCTAAACTCAATGGCACTAACTGACATATCACACACTATAACTTCCCTATAAGGCTATAAGCAGAAAAAAAAATGTTTAATAAAACATATGAATAAATAAGAAAAAGGCTGAAAATCATCAGGAAATATAAGCAAATAATTAAATATGAAGTTTACATAAGATGGAATCTAAAAGGATAATATGTAAAATATACTCAATTTCAGTCGTAGTTACAGACATGCAAGGTGAAGCAATGAGAGCACTTTTCATCTGCCAAAGTTTGGTGACAGCCAGTAGTGATGGCCTGAAGGCAAACAGGCACCACTCTCACTACTGATGGTATAAAATGGTGCGGTCTGTTTTAAAAGAAATTCTCAGTATCTATCAAAATTTGATACACACACACACACACACACACAAAGAGATATGCAAACGTTTATTATATTCATTTTGTTGGTGGTGGTCTGATTAGAAAAAAATCAGAAAAACAATTTAAAAGGCCTTCAATAAAGAATTGGTACCGTATTTGGTACATATAAAAAATGGAATATTACATAGCCTTTAAAAGAATGAGATTGATCCACAGGCTCTTTTGTTGTTGTTAATCTTCACCCAAGGATATTTTTTCCATTGATTTTTATAAAGAGGGGAAAGGAAGGGAAGGGGAAGGGAGGGGAGGGGAGGGGAGGGGAGGGGAGGGGGATCCATTGATTGCCTCCTGCATGCACCCCAACCGGGGTCGGGGATCAAACTTGCAACCAGGTACATGCCCTTGACCAGGAATCAAACCCTCAACCCTTCAGTTCCAGGGCCAGCTCTGACCACTGAGCCACACCAGCCAGGGCAATCCACACGTTCTTATTCATCCATTTACTCATTAATTCAATAAATATTTACTGGGCAATACTACATGAAATAGTTCTTGCCCTTGCGAAGCTTATAGCCTAATGAGAGAAAAGGAGAGTAAACAAATTAATTGAGAATTGAAATAAATATTAAGTGGAAACAAACAAACTGCTAAGAAAGGGTCCTTCTGAAGTAAAATTCAAATTAAAACCTGAAGATAATAACTCCTGTACTCCTACAAAAGCAACAGCTAGCCACCATACCATGGGAAGATTAAGAAGAAAAGAGCCTAGACAAAAGGACCACATGTACAAAACCCCTAGATTATCCAGGCACTTAATATGTTCTAGAAATCGAAAAAGGCCCATGAGGTGAGATTGAAGCACAGTAAGGCAGTGGCAGGATAAAGCAGGGGTAGAAGGCACAGCCTGTTCTGGAGGGACTTATGGAATTTGGTACAGAGTTCCAAATGCCTTGACTCTATACAGGGGACTGCTGACTCAGATTTAGGTTTTAAGACAAGGGATTAAGAAGTACAAATTGATAGTTACAAAGTACTCACAGGAATGTTAAGTACAGCATAAGAAAGCACATGTATGGTGCCAGGTGAGTACTAGATTTATTGGAGGAATCACTTTGTAATGTATATGATTGTTTAACCACTATGCTGTACACCTGAAACTAATACAAAATAATATTGAATGTAAACTGTAATTGAAAAATAAAATTAAAGAAAATAAAGCAAAACCATATTAGTCAGCCTGCAGATGCATAAGTGAGGAATAAATTTCTTATTAAAAGAAAAAAAGATAACTCCAAAAATATGCAAAATATAGCATGCACTGTGGAAGGGAAAGCAAGTTACTGGTAATACATATAGTATGACCTTACCTACATTAAGACAGAAAACCACATTTGGATGCTCATAAAAGCTTATGTATAGGCACATACAAAAAACTCAGCTTGAGTTACTACTTGAAAGTAGGATTGAGAGTTGGGGAAAGAGGAACTTTTACTTATCCTTGTATATCCTTAGATACACATTAAAACTTTTCGGCATAAAGATCAAAATTTCATACTTCATACTACTTTCATAACTTAAAAATTAAATCCGCCTGCCAGCTCAGTAAGGAAGCTCAGTAAGGTGGCTCAGCGGTTAAGCGTCGACTTATGAACCAGGAGCTTATGGTTTGATTTCCGGTCAGAACACATGCCCACATTGCAGGCTCGGTCCCCAGTAGGGGGCGTGCAGAAGGCAGCCAATCAATGACTCTCATCACTGATGTTTCTCCCTCTCATTCTCTCTCCTTTCCTCTCTCTGAAATCAATAAAAACATTTTTTTTTAATTTAAATCACACTTGAAGGTGTTATCCAAATTATCTAATTATTTCCAGGGCAATAAATGTTATCAAAACAAGCTAGTGTTTCCAAAATTGGCTTAAACTTTTCACGGCGCCCCACTGCCTTAGAGCCAAATTTAAACTCCTTACCCTGGTTTAAATACTTGATCCTGCCTGCCTGTGTCACCAGTTTCATCCCCAGTCACTATCCACCTTGCACTTTACTCCCCACCGCAAAGCCCAGGCATTCCCTCTGCCTTTACACATCCTACTAGGCTCTTCCAGAAACTCCCTTCTCTTCCTCCTCCTTTCATCAAACCAACTCCTATTACTATATGCCACATATCAGGACCTGAAGACACAGGAAGGAAAAAGAAAGGCACCCTCCCAGTCCTCCTGTAATTTATAGTCTAGTGGAAGAGACAGACCGCAAATACAACTGCACAAGAGCTAAAAGGAAAACATTATTGAGATGCATGTGATACAGAAGAAGTGAAGAGGGCTTGTGACAACAGGGTCTCTCTAATTCAAAAACAGAGTTCCAGGAAACTTCTTAGACACAGTGACTTTGAAAGGCCTAACAAATGAAAGTCTGATGGAACACAGCATGGAGGAGTGAGCCTACAGTAGAGTTAAGCAAGCCTCACAGGCCACATTAAAAGGACTGAACTTCAGTCTAGGAGCAAGGAAATGAGGGACCTCACTCTGTATTTTGAAAAATTTTAACATATAATATTAGTATCTGTATTGCCTACTCTGTACCTCCCTATCCCATTAAAATGTAATCTCCATAAAGGCAGAAATCTAGTTCAGTGATATTTCAAATGCCTAGAACACTGAGTGGCACACAGTAGTTATTCAAGAAATGGTTGATGAATGAAAAGACATAATGAACAAATGAATCATTTGGAAACAGGCAAGAGGATGTGAGGACCCAGCTGGGAAGCAGTAGTCTAGGTGAGAGAAAAATTTCAATTTTTCTCTTAAACTCAGGGGGTGCATGCTTCAGGATTCACCTAAATGTCACTTCCCTTCCAGTTCTTCTACATCAGGTTAGGTGCTACTGCTGTATGATCACATTATACTCTGTCCTTCAATCATTACAGCCTGTCACACTGAATCTCCATGAGAGCAATGACCAGCTCTGTCTTGCTCTCTACTGAATCTCCAGAGCTTAGCAAGTCAACACAATCAACACATTATATGTTGAATGAATAAACATCTATCCATCAGCTTCCACAGAAATAAGTCTATTATGGTAAGACGATCTCCTAAATGGTCTACTCCCAATGCCAAAAGACCTATTCATCTCCAGAGCATCAATGTTATAAGTGAGTAAACTCATACCAAGGAGATGTAGTGGCTTGTTCAAATTCTCATATCTAAGTGATACATACACAGCAAGGAAGTACCACACAGTAGTTCAGAGCAGGTGCTCAAGAACCAGACAGGCTTGGGTTTTGCCTCAGTTTAAAACAAAGTACATCTGATGACATATTGTTGGCACTGGGCAAAAGACCAAGCCAATATTTACCCTTGCCTCTCAATTCTGTCAAGCACTTTATTATACCACGCAACTTCAAAAGTTTGAAACCTAGGTTTCACAGAACCTATTCTTAAATACATATATTAGATAGTGATACCCTGTCAATTTTAAATATATAGCTCATTAATTTAAACAATCAAACTTTACATGGCAATAAATGTTCAAACTGAAAGGCTACAACTTTAAGTTATACTAAAAAGTAGTAAAAAGCAGGTTCATTTCAATTTACAGATATTTAACTTTAATAAAAATGTGAAATAAGTATTAAACTTTGTTACCGAATACACTTGATCTTTATTTATATAAAATACATTCTTTGAAGCAAAACATGATTCCTTCTTCACAAATCCATATATAAAGATAAAGCAAAACTGATTCTGTTTAACACTCCTATCTTTAGAACATTCTTAATGCAGTTCTCAGAGCTAATAATTATATGATATACAATATATGAAAATACTAAAGGGATTAAAACAGCAGACTCTATTCAAGTATGGTCAATATTATTCTATAACTTATTAAAAGAAAATTTCTAACAGGTGGGACAATAATCCCCTAAAAATAGAAGAAAATTCAAATACAAAAATTTCAACGGAATTGATGTTACTGATTCCCTTATACAATTTTCAACTGAAGTGTTTAGAATAGTTTTGCATTAATAGCAAAATTAATAAAATTGAGAAAACACAGAAAAGTGCAAAAATAAATGAAAAATGTATTAGCAATAACAATACTCCTAATGGCTTCGAATCAGGAGGCAGAAAGAAGGAACAGTACAACAATACCGCATGTCTATTCTTCTCAGCCAGCAATTTTCAACCGGTGTGCCACAAGAATTTTTAAAACACACAATACCTGACTACTTAGTCAGGGGCACTGACCTCTTTTCCCTTAGATTTTCAAATAAAAAAATGACAACAGCCAGCACAATAGCTGTCCAGTGTGAATAAATCAAAATTATACCTTTTTTGTCAGATCAGCAAAAAAATATATTTTTTGGTATGCCACAGAATTTTAATAATTATTTATATGTGCCATGAGATGAAAAGGTTGAAAATCATGTTTCTAAATGATAAAAAACCCTGTGGTTCATTCTGTAATCCCAGCAGGTTTGATGGAAGCCACACTCAGGTTCTAAAGTTATGGAATGCTTCAGAACACTGACGAGGAAAGGGTTGCAGGAAACTATTAAGCCATATAATTCCAAAACAGCTGTTCAAGAAATGAAGACAGGAAAAGCCAACAGAACCTGTAATCATTGCTTTTACTCCTCTATTTCAACACACTTTACAATGAGTGAGCTCTACCATCCAACCCGAGAGCTAAACAGTAAAAAATTCTGTTTTACGGAGACATGATGAGATGGGTGGGTGATGTTGCTATAACTAAATAAGTAGATCACAAAAATATAGAGAAGAGCTCACAAAAATCATCAAGTGCCTTTTTTGCAAGCCCAATATATTTGTTAACCCACCTGGGAGGCAGCAAAGCCCAGCAGCTAAGAGCACAAGTGCTGGAGCCAGAAGCCTGGGTTCCAACAACAGCTCTCTGACAGCGAATGAGCTACCTACTTATGTGCCACTCTGGGATTTGGTTTCCTCCTCTGTAAGATGGAGATAATAATAGTATCTATCTCACAAGGTTATTGAGAAGATGAAATAAGTTAAAGCTGAAACACACTAAAACACCATAAGCACTCAATTAAGGTTGGCAATCTGTGATAAAATGGGCAGACCACAAACCCAAACTACCAAGTTTGTTCCTTTCCTGCCTGGTCTTGATTGTGTATCCTGTGGTCATCACTCATCCTCTGAACCTGTATAACATAGAACTAATACTAGCGCTACAATACTGCAAAAAAAAAAAAAGAATTGTAGATGCATCTCCAGTATGCTGAACTGGTTGAGATGATCTGGGTCTTCATTGTTGCTGGTGGGCAGGGAAGGAAAGTAAAGACAGACAAATACAAAAACAAATATAAAGCCTTTGTGGCATCATCAGAAAAGTTACTCTTGGTTTAGCAGAGAAAAAGGATCCCAATGTCTCATACTGTACTTCGTGATTACTAGGATACAGCTTTTCAATTTGGGTTTGTTTTTTAAATGATTCCCTTCACACTAGTTTCTGTTCATGTTATTCGGCTTTCAGCTAAAGCAAGAGTCATTTTTAAAATCTGGCTAATCAGGTGATAAAAACAATTACTAATTTAAACCTATATAACTTACAAACCTCATTCAAATACATTACTCTGCTCTGAGATATAAATGGGTATTACTTTCTGTCTCAAGACAACAGGAACTCAGAGTTTAATGAATTTCCCCCCAAGACAGTATGCTGACAAGTATTACAACCAAATACCGCAATTTAATCACTGGTGAGTCCTCCCTTTGCTTCACACCTACAATCTAACAGACCACATGATCCCATAGATTCAACCCCTGATACGCTATTTTGGGCCCCTATCATTTCTTGCCAAGATTAAAGAAAGAGCACTCCCCAACTACCAGCCTGGAGTTTTGCCTCGTTCCAATACATTTTCTGTATCACAAACCAAAGTAAGTTTTCAAATTCCACTATTTTATCATGTTAACTTTCCTATCATTTAACTTTTCTCCATTCAGAGGCTCACAAAGCCACAGGAATAAACCTCCAAACCCAGGAACACAGCATTTGAGGCCATAAATTTATCTTCAGCTCATTCACTACAGATCCCCACACTGCAGACCCGCAGTCTTCTAAAGCCCCATGGTCTCTCAGCTCCCAGCTTTTATAATAAGATATTTTCATTGACTGTAGACCTGCGTTTCCACCACCGTCCTCACTTTTTAGCTAACTCACTACAGTTCAGACTTCAAGTATCACTTAAATATCACTTCCGTTGGAAGACCTACCATAATACCCTGAATGCCCCTCCACTCTGAGCTCAGCATTACTAAAATGTATTAAATTGCCTGTCTACATGCAAGTCCCCAGGTCTTCAGGGGACTTGAAATTCTTTGAAATCGGGGTCCGTAGCTTGTTATTCTTTGCCAAACAAGTGGGACGGGATTCCCAAACCTGTCATTGCGCAGCTTCAGGTGCACTCTCTTCACTCTGCTCTCATGTTCCAGAGGTGGAGTTAGTAAGATGCTGGATAAAACAAAACTTCTTAAAGGCGAATACCTGATACCACATGACTACTTGAGAAGTACACTTTAAAACATTACTTTCTCCCTAGTGAAAAATATGATTCAAGAACAATACATAAGGAAAGCCATTCCAGAAGACTACATAAGAACTGAACACAATGTTTTAATATTTTTAATTCTTCAATTACAGTTGACATTCGATATTCTATTAGTTTCAGGTGTACAGCATAGTGATTAGACACATATAACTTATAAAGTGATCCCCCTGATAAGTCTAGTACCAACCTGGCACCATACATACTTATTACAATATTACTGCATACAATGTTTTAAAAAAGTGTGGTAAACCATCTCCACATAACCTCCATAAAACATTCTAAATACTCAAATGAGAGAGAAAAATTTTAATGACAAATGTAACAAAATGAAACCACATTAATTTACTCAAGTAGGTGAAAATTACTTGGACAAAAAAGTAGAATATAATATAGTTGCCAAGAAAAAGAATTTAGTCTTAAAGATACCACAGGCTAATACTTTCATACTCTAAGGATTTAAAACAGAAATATCTATACGTAGCACATACATTCTTCTAATGCAAAAGTGTTACTAATGTAGTTGCTAAAACCACAAGGTATTCCAAAAATTTACTCTACATATTTGCATCGGCAAACCTCTATCTGCACAGATACCCTCAAAGGTAATCTTTTGCCTAACAAATCTAAACTACAAAACGTGAAAAGCAGTGTAGTTCCAAATGAACGTGGAGTTACTGCACAAGAAATCTAAATTAATGACCAAATTTAAAGAAAAAATATGCCCAGCCTCATATCAGAAATAATTAATAGCGAACCAGAAATAAAACTAGCATTCAAACTTAGAGAAACAAAAGGGCATTCCTTAGAAACATTTTTAAATACTTACCTGAAAAATATAACCTGCAGGTTCAATTGTGGCTTAAATTAAACCAGACAATAGGTGTTCAGAACGGTATACCATAGTTAAAGGTAATACAGATAATGCGAGCCTATCATTATCTGAGAGTATAATAGGATCTTAAAAAATCACCTAAAACATACAAGGAGACAAAATTGAAAAGGTAACTGGATTTATTTTCTTCTACTTTCTACTTTTCCCTATTTTTCAAATTAACAGAGGTTTCAAATCAAATAAAGATTGTCAACTGCAGCCTCCCTGAAAAAACCACCAAAATAACTTGCTGAATGCTCAAAACCCAGTGAATTACTACAGTAAAAGATACCATCTCTCTGAGGCAATCTTGGAGCTTCCACAGAAATCTGTTCAAGACTGCTAATAGCCACAGTTCAAGGTCCTATGTTCAAAACCTGCACAGCTCTGGGGATGCAAAGCACAGCATAGAGAATATAATCAATAGTACTACAATAGCTATGTATGGTGCCAGGAGGGTTCTGGAAATATCGGGGGAAACCCTTTGTATATGAATGTCTAAACACTATGCTGTACACCTGAAACTAATACAAAATAATACTGACTGTAAATTTTAATTGAAAAATAATTTTCTTTAAAAAAAATGCAGTGTTCCTCTGAGGCCTGCACTCAGAGAGAGGCCTCCCCAACCACAATGGTCAGAAAAGTCTTGCATTAGGGAGAACTCCAATTTCCTTCTCAGGAACTTCAGGAATGAGGAACACTTAGATTTATTTTCTTTTTCTTTTTCTTTTAATATATGCTTGTACCATATATATAACTTTATGTATTGATTTGAGAGAGAGAGAAACACTGATTTGTTGTTCCACTTATTTATGCATTCCTTGGTTGATTCTTGTATGTGCCCTGACCAGGGATGGAACCCACAACCTTAGCGTATTAGGAAGACGTTCTAACCAACTGAGCTACCCGGACAGGGGAACTCTTTGAGTTTCTGATCAGATTTGAAAACATTTAGTAGTGGAAGAAACCTTGCTGATTAACAAAGCCTTCCTTATTAGTAACAAAATATCCTCACCACTTTTTGTTTTAAGTCCATATACCAAAGTTCATATGGAAGAAGATACGCGTAGGGCCTACGTGTTCATTTTCATGCTGGCTACAGGAGCCAATGAGTTCAGCTTTCATCAGATTGATATCCAAATACAACAAAATTTGCTCTGAAACCCATATCAAAACCTTGAGAACTTTCCTCTCTGCCTTGATTTGTTTTGTCCAAGGGAGTCTGGGTCTGGGAGAGATCTCCCCTCCAAATCTTAAACCACCAAGGCACTACCCATTGCCAGGTCTACAATTAGAGATGGCCAACAATTAGGTGAGGTGCCCACAACATGAGATACAAAACATACTTCATATGCCATTAAAAGACTCTCATGGGTTTGTCCCAGGCTAAGTCTGTGTTCTCTGTGTGTCAGACTTCTCCTTAAATGTATTGAATCTGTAACTCAAATTCATGTTCTTACTTTTCTAAATCGCATAATTTCACCATGGATCATCCGGAAGTATAGTAGACTCTTTTTTATAAGCTCTTGATATGAATGGTTCATTTGATAGGCATCTTACAGGAAAAAAAGGAAGCAAAATCTCAAACACCTAGTGTTCTGCATTTTTTTAATTAAAATGAAGAAGCTTCAAAAAATAATTCAGTTCCCAAAATTGTTTCCTTACAGGAAAGACAAAGTTCACAGGGAAGAGGAAAGGCACAGGAAAAGTCAAATGAAAAATGTGAAAACTTCCAACTCTCTCAAACCTGATGGTCTTATCCTGCTATTCCTTTCCATCCTGTGCTCCTCCATATCCCCCCACCCTGCTCTTTCTTCCTGTCCTGCTCCCTTTTTTTCTGGCTGACCAGAAGCCCTCAAAGCAACATTACCTTTTAAAATTAAGCCCTGTTAGAATAGGGCAAGCCTCTGTGTCTGAATGAAAGCCTTGATATCATTCTGAACTGCGAGGCATTATCAAAGACTTCCCAAACCCTACACAAAATGCAAATTTACAGAGAAGTTGAAAATACTCTAGGAATGTATAATCTAGGATCCCTAGATTTGTATCAATTAATTCATATTGCTAGTAAGAACCTCTCACATAGAAAATATTGGATTAAAGGAGGGAATAGGAAGACCCTGAGAATGACTTGAGATCTCTAATTACAATAGAAATCAGAAAGATTTAGAAAAACTGTCAGTGATGGCCAGGTCCTTGGGAGGTTACTACCAAAAATCTCCTCCGAAAATAGGATGTGCTAGCAAAGAAAGGATAAGTCCATTGGAGACTTCAGAGATGGGGTCGTTAATACCTTTAAGCAGCACTTAGGAGTAAACCCTGAAACACTCCCCTCACATTTTGTGAGCAGTCTTAAGACAGAAATAGAAAATATCATAAACAGGTAAAACCTGGATGGGAACTACGCACTTTGTCGGATCTTCAAATCCACACTATACGTTCTGAAAGAATCTGAAAACAAACACGAATAAGACCCAGAATAAACTGATAGCTTTCCAGATCAAATTAGATGCTCCCACTCCAGAAATTAAATGTCAGTCTTTTGATAAAGACACAGAAATTGTAAACAGAAATGACAACGGATAAACAATTGTTCTGAATTAGCCAAGAAAATGAAGGGAAGGAAATACGTAACAAGCAATTTTCCAACTGCAAATCAAGTATCCATTTCCCACTTTACCTATCAACTCAAAAGAAGAAATTCCACTAATTATTAATTCTTGATACAGGTAGTACACTATTAACCTTAAGTCCTGCCATTGTTACACAAGCTCTCTGAGTCAACGAAGTACTCGGATAATGAGTATCTCTAATACTCTTCACATTTCCCAGCCCACAACAGTCACCTTTCGACCTTTATTCAAGGAACATCCTTCTTCCTATGAGACACTACACCCACTGACTTCATAAGAAAGAATCTACAGTACAAATGGAAATTCCAGATCAAATGCTCTACTAATGACCACTTCATTGATTGAACGCCTGAGGAATCTGTTATTCGTCATCAAGACAGAATTAATTTAGACTCGGATTCATTACCACCCTTGTACTAAATCAAGCCCAAAATGAAATTTCAAAAAAGCCAGGTTTCTTGTTAGAAAAAAAAATTGTACTGACAGAAGTACTGAGGTTGACTAACTCAAGGTTCATAATGATCTGAAACCACTACACAAACCTGCACAACTCTCTAAAATGAGAACATAAAGAACTAAAACCCAACAACTGACAGCCTAATAAAGCAAAGACTTGTCAGACACTGTTCATGGTCTTTCAAGGCTGCAATCAAGATGTGGGCCTTGCTGTGATTTCATTTGGAGACTAAACTGAGGACAATTTAAGCTCATTCAGATGGCTCAAAAATTTATTTCCTTGTGGCTGTAAGGCTGAGGGCCCCATCTTCCTGCTGGCTCTTGGATAGATAGTAGACGCTTGGAACCTTTGGACACTTAGGTCCTTAAAAGCTGTCTGCAACTCGTTGCCATGTGGGCTTCCTCCATATGGCTACTTACTTCGTCAAGACAGCAATAAGAACCTGACCTGTTCCCTGGTCTCCTAAGATGGAGTCTTATATAATGAAACAGTCACAGGAGTGATACCCAATCACTTTGCCCTATAATGTTATATCCCATCAACTTTTCATATAATGTAACCTAATTAAAAGAGTCACCTTTTGCCATATGCTATTAGTAAGAGAAGTATATCACAGGTTCTACCCAAACTGAAGAGGAGGGGATTACACTAAGGGTTGGATGCCTGGCAATTCCTCAAAAAGTTAAACATAGAATTATCTTATGACCCAACAATTCCACCCTGCATACAGGTATAACTCATTCTATTGTTCTTTGCTTTGCTGTGCTTTCACAGATGTTGTATGTGTTTTTTAACAAATTGAAGGCAAAACCCTCTACCAGCAAAAAGATTACGACTCACTTTATTGTGATATTCACTTTATTTCAGTGGTCTGGAACCAAACTCACAGTATCTCTGAGGTGTGCCTGTACACAACCAAGAGAACTTAAAATAGGTATACAAATAATTGCCCGCAAATGTTCAGAGCAGCACTATTCACAATCACCAAAAACGGAAGCAACTCAAAGGTCTATTAACGAATGAATGGATTTTTTTTCTTTTTAAAACGTGCTATAGTCATACTATGGAATATTATTCAGCTATCAAAGCTAAAATAAAATACTGATACATGCTACAATATAGATACTATATTCTTTTTTATTTAATCCTCACCTGAGGATATGTTTTTTTAATTGATTTAAGAAAGAGGAAGGGGGGGAGAGGCAGGGAGGGAAGGAGGGAGCGAGGGAGGGAAAATGTGAGAGGGAAACATGGGTTGGTTGCCTCCTGTACAAGCTTGACCGGGGACTGAACCCGCCACCTGGGTATGTACCCTGACCGGGAATTGAACCCAGGACCCTTAGGTGCATAGGACAATGCTCCAGCCAACTGAGCCACACCAGTCAAGGAGATCCTATAGGCTACTGTTTACTTTTAACCCTATCTAAAATCCTTATTTTCATATATTTGCAGTTATAGATTTTCTTTTAAATTTTTTATAGATTTAAATTCTCTAGTGAAATTCTTTATATGCTTATCTATTTTCTCCACATTTTCCTCAAATTTCATGAATATATTAATCATAGTTATTTTACATTCCTTATCAGCCAACTTCAGTATCTAGAGCATATGTGGATGTATTTCTATTATCTGTTTTACTTTTCTCTTAGTTTTCAGTTATGTGCTCCCTTTCTTTAGGTACATCTAATGAGTACAAAATGAAAAATAATGTGCATACAATGGTGACACGTGTAAAATGTGTCTCCTAGAACATTATTCATCCAACAAGTATTCAGTGAGCACCGAGTATGTACCAGGCACAGTGTGCAAGGGGTATAATAATAAATAGAGCACAATCCCTACAAACAAGGAGCTTACAATCCACTGCAGGAAGTAGACAATTTAATCCATCATTAAAAGCCAAAAGGTCCCATAAAATCTGAGCTCCCTGCTATACATCTTACCTCTCTTACCTCATCTCTGACTTCCTATCCCTTGATTACTCCAGTCACATGATTCCTCATTATTTGTTCAACATCAAGTACACTTCAACCTTGATACCTCTGCGCTTATTTTTTTCTGCCTAGTATGCTTCACTCTTCTCCCTGATAGCCACATGACTTTGCCCTGCCATTTCGTTAGATGGTACCCTCCAGCATTCCCTTTCTCCATTCCTTGTCTTATGTTTCACCATAGCATGTGCCATATATTTTATTCTTTGTCTTCTACTATGGTACAAGCTCCATGAGGGCAGGATATTTTTTTTACCTGTCTTGTTCATTACTATATCCATAGCATTTCAAAAAATGTTGGACAAATAGTATGAATTTGTTAAATATTTACTGAATAGATAAATGAATGAATGAATGATTTAAAATGTGATGGGTGAAGTGCAGGGTACTTAGGGAAAATAGAACAGAGGGCGTAATCTAACCTAGACAGTAAAGGATTACCTCTGTGAGGAATGTATGTTTAAGCCAAGACCTAAACAACAAGTAGGAGACTGTCAGAAATGAAGACAGAAGCAGATTCAACACTCATATGACAGAACACAGAAGATTCAAGAATCTGAAAGATGTCACATATGGTTGGTGCATACAATGCAAAGGGTAAAATGGCACAATATCAGTCTGAAGAGAGAAACAAAGTCCACTACTTAAAAGATTTAAATGAGTAGCTATTCAAAAGCATTTAAACACAGGCAAGTGATGAAATCTGGACTTCTGAAAGATCGCTCAAGCTGCAGTGTCCAAAATCAGACAGAATCACGACTGGCTCCAAGAACACCAATTAGAAGGTTGATGAAGTAAACCAGAGTAGATGGTGGTAACTGGAACTTGGTGCTAGCATGACGAAAGAAAGAAGTAAATGGATCAGAAAGATCTTCAAGTAAATCCTGGGTAGCGGCATTTATCAAGAATGACTCCAGCACAGCCAGCATGGCTCAGTGGTTGAGCATCGATCTAGGATCCAGGAGATTGTAGCTCGATTCCCAGTCAGGGCTCACGCCCGCGTTGCGGGCTCGATCTCAGTGGGGGCCGCACAGGAGGCAGCCAATCAATGACTCATCATTGATGTTTCTATCTCTCTCTTCCTCTCCCTTCCTCTCTCTGAAATCAATAAAGATATTTAGAGAAGGAAGGAGAAAAAAAAGAATGACTCAAAGTTCCTAGCTTGAGAAACTGTGTGAAAAATACCAGCACTTTCACAGGCAAGGAAAAAAAACGAAGGATGAGAAGTTTACAGCAAGAGTCAGCAAACTTTTTCTGAACAAGCCAGGTATTAAATATTTCAGGCGTTCTGGGCCATACACAGTCTCTGTCACAATTACTGAACTGAGCCATTATACTGGAAAAGCAGGCACAGATATTATGTAAAGGAATGAGCATGGCTGTGTTCCAATAAAGTTTTATTTACAAAAACAGGTATGCATGGAGCCACAGTTTGCCAATCCCTGGTTAGAGAGAAAGGATGGGGTCAGCTTTTGACTTGTTACTTTTAAGGTGCCTCAGGGGCATCAAGCAGAGCTGTTTAAGAGGCAACTGAAGATGCAGTTCTGAAGTTCAGAAGAGAGATCTAGAACAAATTTACAGGTTTGAGATTAGAAACCATAAAAATACTTCAGATTGCTCAGGGTGAGTTTGTACAATAAACGATAATATCCTATCAGAACCCAGAATAAAACCAACATTTAAGGAACAAAGACGGGAAGACTGATCAGCATGAAAACTAAGAAGGAAAATTCAAAACAAGCCAAAAAATACAAAAACAAAACTAGAACTAAGTAAAGTGCCAGAAGTTAAATATTTCAGGAAGCAAGGAGTGAACAAGAGACTCAAATACTTCAAAGAGATAGAGACAGACTAGAATTAAAAATTATACATGGGTTTAGTGAGAGGGAGAGGTGGCTGGTAGCCTTTGCAAGAGAAATATCAGTGGGAATGAAAAAAGAAGCCAGACTTCAGTAAAGATTAAGCATGGGGGCTCGGTGAAAAAGGTGAAGGGATTAAGAAGTACAAATGACAGTTATAAAAACAGTCACTGGGATGTAAAGTACAGCATATAGTCAATAATATTGTAATAACTATATACGGTGTCAGATGGGTACTAGATATATTGGGGTGATTACTTCATTAATTACATCAATGTATAATCATGTTGTACACCTGAAACTAATATAATACTATATGTCAACTGTATTTTTAAAATAAAAAAAATATTTAAAAAAAGATTAAGTAAGAAGTGTAGAAATGAGGGTGAGGAGAATTCTTCCAAGACGTGTGGCTATGAAAGGGAAGAGAGAACTAAGATGACAATTGAAGAGTCACAAGGGGTTATTGTGTTCTATGACGAGAAGAAACACATTTCTTTCCACTAAACTGGAAACACCATCATGTGAGGGGTCATGGATATCTCGTTTATCACCATGTCCTTCCCATTTAGCCAGGAAGCAATACATTTCTTGAGTGACTGAGCTTTTTTTTTTTTCAAAATTGTAAAGGAAAGGAGCTAAAAGCCAAGGAGAGTTTTAAGATAAAGAACAGAGAGAAGTTAATCAGTGAAGACTGTAACCCTTAAAGGCTATAAAGGGTACCCCTGGAGCATAAGAGGAAGAACTGGCTTTACAAAGGATAGGGAGCATCTCTTTTTTGTAGGAAAAGAGAAGAGAAAAAAACGAATTAATAAAGATTAAGGTAAATATGAGCAAGAAGCTGAAAATCTTTCTCTTCTTTTTAAAATTTTTTTTCAATCACAGTTTGCATTCAATATATTTTGTATTAGTTTCGGGTGTAAGCATAGTGGTTAGAAGGAAGCTGGACATTTTATTAACCAGGAGCGAAGCTTGCTAAACTATCCTGTAATGCATGAAATGATCCTGCACAAAGAAGAACTGCCCAGCCCCAAAAGTAACAATAAGAAACACTGAGATGGAGAGTTCCTGCAGACTAACTCCAATCACAAGGTTAAAGTCTACATAGGGACTCTATTATAATGAGGAAACCTTTTTCCGGGACGTGGGGTGGTGGGGACAGGGAGACGGACACACACTCCAATTTCTGAATTCCACCTTAGAAGCCTTCAGCTGTAGAAGCTGCTTGCTGGTTAAGGAGTTATGTTTGGGATCTACAGTCATTCATAGCTATACCACTCTCCACCAGAAACATGTTTACACTGCACATTTTATGCATATAAACAGAAGCTCAATATAAAGATATACATAACATTATAAGGTTTCAAATGTTAAATATATGCCACCATTAAATAAATCCAGAGATCTAACAGCACAGTTTTAAGTAACCAAGTTTTGTTCTGTGAAAGTATGAGCAAATATCGATCATTAATACAATGCTTAAGTGGCTTCTTGCTCTTTTTAATTTATGCCACTTAAAATAATCCAAGTATAAACAACAATGACTTGTTTTTACCTACACATGTATATTTTTAAAGCAATAAATGGCTTTTATCTTACACTTTTGACAAAATGTTTGACCTGACGACATGTACTATAAAGACTAGAATAAAAATAGTTTCTCACCTTGACTACTCCATCAAAGCCAGGAATTGTATTAACCTTTGCTTTCTTAGCTAATAATTTGCTTTCAATCTTGTCACCCATGGCTTGAATAGCATGTGTGTCAGGTCCAATGAAAACGACATTTTCTGCTGCCTGTGGAGAAATAAAAGTAGAAATTTATAACAAAAACATTATGGTGCTTAATATGGAGTCACAGTTTTTAAAAAGAAAAGCCCATATATAAACTTACTAATTATTTACATACCAAAAAGAACTTGGAAGTAAACATTTGAGCCAATACATTAAAACATATAATACTGTACTGCATATAGTAAATATGCACAAAGATATATGAAACAAAGTTTAGGTCAAGAAAAATAAAAGTAATAAGAACTCTTCCCTGATATTCTTTGGAAAAGCAACTATGGTGTTATATTTACATACAGTATCCTGCCACCCAATCTAAATAGTAAGTTTACCTTTAAAATGCCTTATAAATCTTTGTATTCACCACAGTCTGCAGCACAATTCAACACAAGTATCCATTTTCACTGAATACCAACTCTGGGCCAGGCTCTGAGCTAAAGGTAGGGGATAACATAGGTGAAAACCACAGGACATCAGCTCATTCAAGGGAATGTGAGGAGATCACTAATACCTCAGAGAAACAGACAAAGTACAGAATGTTTATATCCTTGTGACTATGAGAAAGAAGTCAAGAATACAGTGGGAATTTACCAGGTGGAGTTAGGGCGTCAATAAAAACTGCTCTGTATAAATCACATTTAGTCCCCAGAAGTGGATCCATCTCTCTGTTTATGTTATAATAAGCAAAATGCTAATGAAGAAACTACTAATTAGGGACCAAAAAAATACTATGTAATTAATGCCACCATAGGACATGGTCTAGAGAAGTACAGGAGGGGTTTGCTGAAGTAAAAAATGAGGTCATTAGGTAAAGAATTGAGGTTAAATATGAAGAAGGAAGACTGTATGTTAGGAATCATCAGAGGAAGGCGCCTAACTGATGATTTTCCCATGACCTGCACTCAGCATAAAGGATAAATAGTGTATTTTACGTCTCATATTCTATCTATCGGCACTGCTGCCTGAAGGGACTCTTGACTGGGAAAGGAGCTTCATTCTCCTGATGAGAATAATATCCAGAGAAGCTACTGCAGTGTGTTGCTCAGATTGCTCTTTAGGCCATTATGGCCCAAGAGGATTATATCCACCCTTAGAAGGAGGTGAAAGTAGAACAGGGAATCTACAAAAGGAATATATGAGAAGGTAAATGTTTTGTAAATGAGATGACTTCAACTTTACACATGCTGAGTTGAGATGCCTGTGAGATAGTTAAGTGCCCGTGTTCAGAAGGCAGATAGAGAGGTCTAGAGGTTCTAAGTCCAGGCTGACATACGGATTTTTAAAGGTATCAAATATAGGAGGCAATTAAAAGTTGCAGATTAAATCATTCAGATAAAATGTATACAAAAGCCAATGGCTTTAAACATAGGATGTATTCTTTCCCTCTTGTCCAAAAGCAAGACATAAGAGGCATTGTTAGATTCTGAGTTTAAAGCACCCTTTTCTTTGTGTGACAATGGGGATAATAACCACCTTGCAAGTTTGATTGAAGGACTGAATAAAATAATAATGTAAAACACCAAGCTGAGTGCCACAACTGTTAGTTCTTGTCCCCTGTCCAGAAGTCCTGATAAAAAGAGGACACTAGAAGAATAAGACAGCGAGGTCCATAATCCCCCACAATTACCAGTGTCATGAATGAGAGAATGCTACATAAAAAAACCTTCAGCCATAACAGATGCTCCATCAAATGTTTGTGTAATTTTAATAGTAGAACCTTATGTTCTTTTAAAAAAAAAAAATCTTACCAAAAAAACCAAAAATGTAAAACACATGAAAAGTAGAGCTGCTCTGTAAGAGGGGAGTGGTGGTAGGCCTACATCTTCACATACTGTCTCCATCTGGATAAGCTAGTCATTTCAGACCAGAGCAATAATTACATTCATTTCTTTTTATCTTGAATCTACAACGTACTAAACACTAAGAGAAAATAATCATGTTCCAACTATCCATTGTCTTTGCATATTCTCATTTTACATTCTAAAATGGAGGTATTTTTATTATAAATGCTGTTTTAAATACCACTATGCCAGGCAGATGTAATCAAGTAATCAGAATACCTACACTGAGAAAGAGTTGAAGAAATAACATAAATGAGGACACCCAAAATACATTATGATTATACAGTAAAACTTCTGATTAACAAGAGCCCAACGAGGACACCCAAAATACATTATGATTATACAGTAAAACTTCTGATTAACAAGAGCCCAACGACCAGGAACCACTGATTTACCAGATTTTTCTCATGCATTCTAATTGGAAGAAAATTACCCCCAAATGCAAAATTACCAGGAAAAAAGCTCACATCAAGTATTTAGTGACTATTCTTTGTCCATTCAACACAATAGAAAAATAGCCAGTAGTAAGCAGGGTAACTACTTCAATCGATGTTTCAATGAACTTAACTTCCTATATATCTATGTGTTTGGGTAGTACTTCCTAGGTTCACCTTTAAATGGAATTAGAGCAAAATTAAAAAGCAGTATCCGCCTGGCCAGGCGTGGCTCAGCGGTTGAGAGTCGACCTAGGATCCAGGCGATCAGGGTTCAATTCCCGGTCAGGGCACATGCCCGGGTTGCGGGCTCGATCAATGACTCTCTCATCATTGATGTTTCTATCTCTCTTTCCCCCTCTCCTTTCCTCTGTCTGAAATCAATAAAGATATATTTTTTTAAAAAAAAAAGCAGTATCCTGCCCTGGTCATGTAGTTCAGCTCGTTAGAGCATCATCTTGATACACCAGAGATGGGGAATGTCCGGCCCATGGGACATATTAGGTCTGGCCATGCTAAGGCAGGACTCAAAATTCAATAAATCTAGGAGCTTTTGTCACAGCCAATTTTTAAGTTGATAATTTTGTATGCCCCAGGAATGATATCAGAATTATGTTATAAATATCCAAATGGCCCTTGGCAGAAAAAAGGTTTCCCACCCCTGCAATACACCATGGCTGTAGGTTCAATCCCTAGTTAAGGCACATACAAGAAGTAACCAATGAATGCATAAGTAGTGGAACAACAAATCGATGCTCTTCTCTCTCTCTCTCCTCTTTCATCAATAAATAAACATTCAAAAAAAGGCAGTACCCTAGCTCCTGACTCCCATAATTCTTTGACCAAAATAACAAGGATGAGGTCAGAATAAGACAGCATGGTAACTGCAAAGTGATGAAGTGTGTTTCAAAAGTCCTGAGTTCTTTACCAAACTCATTCGTGTGATTTTGAACTTAAGGCCAAAATTTACCCACTAGTAACCTTTTGATATGCTTCTATTAATCCTGTATCTTTTGTCATCCATCTAATTATCCATTTCTCCCTCAAGCACTAGTGAGTCTTTTTGATATGCCACAGCAATAAAATTTACTTCTAAAAATACGCTTTTTAAAAGTCTTTGTAACTTTTCTATGAATGATAAATATAATACCTGAATGCAGATAAATGTCTTACAGTCATGGAAAAAGCGGGCATTTTTTCATCATCATTGGAAAACAATTTAAAAAATTATGAAAAGCTGAAATCATTGCTGTAAGATTGTTATATATACTACATATTAGAAAAAATATTAATTTTCTTAATATAGCATGTTTATTATATATTAAATTTGTGTTATATATCTTATTGGGGTTGGAGTTAGCATTATATCTAAATACATATATATTAACATACTGACATTATATACTGTTAATTTAACACATAGTTAACTCAACACATGTTATATATAATAAACATATAACATAAAACATTTTTAAAAACCTGTAACACACATATTTTATTTCCTAGCCCCACAAACAAAAAAGGCCTAGAAACAATGACCATCAGTAGCAATGACCATGCCTGGCACCCGACTGTGGTCTCTAAATACCATAAAAATAAACCAATGTATCTTGAAAACATGGCTGATTAAAGGCCTGGAGCAGGAAATGTAAAACATGAGCCTAGAATAACTTGTCAGAACAGAGAGCAAGGAAGCTATAAAAGATTATGAGGGTCAAGTAAAAAAGACTATGAGCCAATGTAGGCTCCACTGACCAAAGAGGGACAACTTGAGCTTTGCTAATAATTCCCACAGACTTAAGTCTACAAAATAGGTTTAAGTCTATGCCTTCATGACGATATTTTTTTTTTAAAACTAGTTAACTTTGAAGGATAAGGAACCAATTAATTACCTCAAAAACTAGTAAATAAAGGTAAAAGCCTTTTAGGGGGTGGGTGGTTTGTTGTTGTGTTTGAAAAATAAAATACTGCATTCTCATGTTTAGCTGGGATGCTTCAGTAGACCATAATTTTTGACAAAGTGAAGCCTGGTGAAATGGTAACAACTACAGCCACTATAGATTAAGGAGGAAACCAAAGTATAAAAACATCAGCTTCACTGGCTTGGACATGGACAGCCAGGACAGGATCCAGCCTCTAAAGGATCACTACTTCCAAAACACTCAAATTTTTCTCTTTGTATGAGGCCCAAGAGCTCATGAGGATGGTGGCAAAAAAGCTGATCAGGGATTCCCATCTCACTAACTTTTGCAAAGAAAAAGGATCTTCCTGATGCCATGAGCACTGCTGAAATCACAGATGAGCTGGAACTGCAATCTCTGAGCAACAGAAACCAGGCCATCAGGCCACCTGGACTAGCAGTGAAGGAGGGCTGTATAAAGGACTGGTTTGCTGTCCAATCCACGATGAAACCAGAAATCATCTTAGAGAACTCCTCCTCCTCTTACTTTCCTCCTCTCCCGCTCACTACTATCTCTACTTATCTCACCTATGGCAAATTGTGCTCATTATGCTTTTGGTCACAGTGCGTAACACTGTTGTAAATTTGGCAGACCCAACCTGCAAACAGATTTCTTATTTAATGTAAATAGTGTTGTTTCCAATGAGGCGACTTCTGGTACTTCTATACAATTTATTCACTACCACCACCACCCTTTTTTTAAGTTAAAAACAAACAATTCAGTTCAGTATGAGGAAGGAATTTTAGGCAAGTTGGCACTTGGGTTCCAAAGACTTACTGTGTAAAAGAGGGAAAGTTCTTCCTTTCAGCTTCTGAAATACTTGCTGAAACCTATTTTAGTAGTTAGTTTTAATCTGCACTTAGTGTACTTATTAAAATAATCACTAGAAATAAAGGATAAAGAACATGTGGCCCAGCTGGGCGTGGCTCAGCAGTTGAGCGTCGACCTAGGATCCAGGTGATCGGGGTTCGATTCCCGGTCAGGGCACATGCCCGGGTTGCAGGCTAGGCAGCCGATCAACGACTCTCTCATCATTGATGTTTCTATCTCTCTCTCTCTCTCCCTCTCCTTTTCTCTCTCTAAAATCAATAAAAATATATTTTAAAAAAACACAACAAAAACATCTGGACTTCCAGGCAAGATGGCAGCATAGGTAAACATGGTACTCACATTCTCCCCCAAACACATCAAAATTACAGCAAAACTAGAGAACATCCATTATTCAGAACAGCCTGAAATCTTGCTGAATGAAAGCCCTACAACTAAGGAATTAAAGAAGAAACCACATGGAGACTGGTAGGAGGGGCAGAGATGCAGAACAGACAGGCCCCATACCCACATGTGGCAGATAAAAACAGGAAGAAATATCTGGGCTGCAGAGGTCCCACTGAGTAGCAAGGGGTCCCAGCCCCACACCAGGCTTCCCAGCCCAGGGTTCCAGTGCCAGAAAGAGAAGTCCCCATAAACTCTGTAAAATCCAGCAGGGATTGAGGCTGAGGGAGACAGAGGGCTGCTGGCCCCAGGCAGTTCCTCTTAAAAGGCTCAGCACTGCCTTACTTGGACTCACTCCCTCTGAGCTGCAGCTCTGGGACAGCAGCTTGAAAGGCACCAGAGACAAACAAGGAGGGACTGAACTGTCCAGTATCAGGGCTTCCCAGACAGAAGTGCTGCCAGAGGACATTGGTCCTTTGATGAGTCCTCCCCCCAAAGAGGCGGCAGACAGGCACCATATCTGAGATTCTATCAACCTGGCTCTCACTGTTAGCCCTGCCCTGGTTATTCCCTAAGGACCTGTCCCACCCAACTTCCAGGCCCACCCAAGCTGTTTCCAGTGGCATTTCCATATGAATGGTCTGTCTTGGCTCCTGCTTCAGACTTGCCAGAAATCTCTCAAACAAGCAGCAAGTGGCCTCAGAGAGCCCAGTACCTCTCGCTAAGTGGCCCCAGGCCGGGCATAACAGCAGCCAGCCTTGGTTCACAGCTTGGCCTCACCTGGGCACCTCCAAGCCCAACACAAGTAGCAGCCATCTGCAGATCACTTTGCAGCTCATGCCAGGTGGCCCTGGGCAGAACACAGAAGGCAGCTGACCTTGGCCTGTACCTCCTGGGAGGCACAGAGCTAGCAAATCCAGTGCACAGTTTCAGACCACGTCAAAGCACCACCACCCAACCAGCTCCACAAGTGACACACTTAAGGGGTGGACTCAGCAGGCACCAGAGCCCTTCTGAAGTAAGTCATGCTCTATAGGGTGGGAACTTGCACAGATGATCCTCCACGGTGGTTGCAGGTCAGTGGTCATAGCCAGTCTTTGCGGCTGATCAGCTTGGGGGTAAATCCCTCCCATTGACATGCCAACAGCAATCAAGGCTCAACTACAACAGGACAGTGTACAGCCACATGGGGGAGGGGAGAGGTGCACACCTCGAGTGCCCAGCTTGGGTGATGTGCCACTGGACCCTATAGAACACCTACTACAATAGGCCCCTCTCCCAAGCTTAGTAAACATAGCAGCTCTACCTTGTACATAGAAACAAACACAGGGAGGCTGTCAAAATGAGGAAACAAAGAAAATGTCTGAAATTGAAGAACAGAACAAAACTCCAAGGGAAAAAATAAAAATAAACAAAATGGAGACAAGCAACCTACTAGATGCAGGTTATAAGGATGCTCAAAGAACTTAGTGAGAACGTCAACAGCATAAAAAAACTAGTCAGAAATGAAGGATATACTAACTGAAATGAAGAATAATTTACAGGGAATCAACAGTAGAGTAGATGAAGCCAAGAATCAAATCAGTAATTTGAAATATAAGGAAGCAAAAAGCACCCAATAACAGCAGCAAAGATTTTTAAAAAATAATGATAAAGAGGGGTCTCTGGGACAACTTCAAGTGTACTAACATTCATATCATGGGGGGGCTGGAAGAAGAGAGAGTAAGAAATTGAAAACCTGTTTGAAAAAATGATAGAAAACTTCCCTAACCTGGTGAAGGAAAGAGACATACAAGTCCAGTAAGCACAAAGAGTCCCAAACAAGATGAACCCAAAGAAGGCTCACCCCAAGACACATCACAAGTAAAATGCCAGAGGTTAAAGACAGAATCTTTTTTTTTAATCCTCACCCAAGGATATTTTTTCCATTGCTTTTCAGAAAAAGTGGAAGGGAGAAAGAGAGAGAGAGAGAGACATCGATGTGAGAGAAACACATCCACTGATTGCCCTCCACACAAACCCCAATCAGGGCCAGGGATCAAGACTGCAACCAAGGTACACACCCTTGGCTGGAAGCACAGTTGGAACCCTTCAGGCTACAGGCCAACGCTCTAACCACTGAGCAAAACTGGCTAGCGCTAGACAGAGAATCTTAAAAGCAAAAAGAGAAAAGCAGTTAGTTACCTACAAGGGAGCTCCCATAAAACTGTCAAATGATTTCTCAACAGAAACTTTGCAGGCCAGAAGGGAGTGGCAAGAAATATTCAAAATGATGAAAAGCAAGGACTTATAACCAAGATTACTTTACCCAGCAAAATCATCATTTAGAATAGGACAGATAAAGAGCTTACTACATAAGAAAAGATAAAGGAGTTTACCACCAAACCAGCATAACATGAAATGTTAAAGGGTTTTTTTCAAGAAGAAGAAAAAAAAGGATCAAAAACATAAACAATAAAATGGCAATAAGTACATATATATCAACAATTGAAACAAACTCATAGATACAGAGAACATTTTGACAGTTGCCAGATGGGATGGGTGTTGGGGGTAGGGTGAAAAAAGTGAAGGGATTAAGAAGCACAAATTGGTTGTTACAGAATAGTCAGGGGGATGTTTAGTACAGCATAGGGAATATAGTCAATAATACTCTAATAAGTATGTATGACGTCAGGTGGGTGTAAGATTTATTGGGAAGATCACTTAGTTATGTAATGTCTAATCACTGGGGTATACACCTGAAACTAATATAATTATGTATGTCGACAGTAATTAAAAAATAAAAATGATTTTAAAATGGAAAAAAACAACACACAGAACATCTGTATGTTCAAATGAGAACATATAGATAAGAGAAACATTCCTAGTGTGTTTTTTGTGGTAATGAGTAAATACCAGTTGGCTGGTCTTTACCCCAGACTGGGTACAAGGTATGGGTGAGCACTACTGCTCAACATTCTACTGGAGACCCCAGGCTGTGCAGTGTGGCAGTGCATGATTAGAGAAGACTGGAGTACAAATCCTGATTCATTTTCCCCAACACTAACTGTGGGGCATCAATAAAGGGAGATGTAGAATTACCCAAGAAGAGGGTACCATCAGCCCCCAACCCCCCTCACTTAAAGGAGTCATTTATTTTTTAAAAATATATCTTTACTGATTTCAGAGAGAGGAAAGAAGAGGGGGAGAGAGAGAGACAGAAACATCAATGATGAGAGAGTCATTGATTGGCTGCCTCCTGCTCACCCCTGCCTGGGGATTGAGCCCGCAACCCGGGCATGTGCCCTGACCGGGAATCGAACCCCGATCGCCTGGATCCTAGGTCGACGCTCAACTGCTGAGCCACGCCCGGCCAGGCAGGAGTCATTTATTTAAATGCTAGTCAGCTCTTTGTAAATTAAGAACCCAATTAATGTGACCCATTAGAATAAGAAATTTAAGGAATTTGATTGTTATGGGAATGGGTATCAGAGTGGGAACAAAGGTTCTATTTTTTAATTATAAACATAAACTTATAAGACAGTTGTTTTGTTTTATTTTTCATTTGTTTGGGATACCAGTTGCAAGATCAATTGAAATCTAATGATACATAAACTATATTTAAGTTATGGTGCATTGCGTATGCTGTGACTTAGTTTAACCAAAGGAATATAGGTATTTCTCTTTCAATATCACCAATACCTGGATTTCACTCAGTCTAATGTATATTTTGTATTAAATGTCTACTTGGCACAATACACGCAAGTAATATTATTAGTTCCAGATGATAGCCATATGCAATATTTACATAGGGAAATAGAGTAGCACTAACTTTCCCTATTATAACAATTGGTAGAAGTAAAGTTTTCTAGTTAAGGAATATAGTTAAATATAAAACCTTGTTTTCCATGCATAGGAAGTGAACAATGCAGCACAGAATACTTTCTAATATTTGGCAGTGGAATGACTTCCATTTCTATTTTTCAGCTATTATTAAATCAGAAAACTGTTCATTTATTAAATGTTTTGGGTTTCTGAGATATTTAGGGCAAAGAAGAGGTTTGGGGTACATATTAATTTAATAAACATTTAAATAAACTATAAATCTCTGAATATCTTTGGACTTTTTAGGTAAGCATTAATGCTTACAAGGAAAATATTTTATTGTTTAAAATTCTAGTTACTATATTCTATATTAATTTAGGAAATGTTCTATTTAGAAAGAATTTTTTATAGTTTGCCATTTTTCTAGCACATATCTAATTTCTTCTTTTTATTTCCCTGTAATCTACACTAATACCTATTTCCCTATCTATTTCTATTTCTAATTGATCATAAAGAAGAAAGAGATTGGGCAGTTAAGCTTCAGCATTCTACACTCTTTGTGCAGATCCAGATACTAAAAAGAGATGAGTTAACAAAAACCTGTGTGGGCTGTTAACCAGTTTTGTTTTGTTTTCTTTGGGAAATGTAGATGCAATAACATTTCCAGCTGAAAGACTCATTCTAAGTTCCTAGTGTTTAAGAATGCAAATGAAGTATTCTGTCTTTTCTGTGCCTGGAGGTGTTATGTGAGAAAACAGGGTGAAGTTTCTATGATCAGTTGCACAGATTTCCTTTATCATGTAAAATCTTGGTCTGGTTGCACTGGCAAGAATCAAAGAAAAGCAATATAGAGGATACCCAGAGAAAATAAATTCAATCACTGCTTTAGCAATAACACTGAGATAATCTGAGTTAACTAAAAAGTCAAGCTGTGGGATGAATTTGAGCCTCTCTCCTCTAAAGAGATTCTAGTTTTAGTATTAGAACATTTTTAAAAATACTTTAGCAAAATGTTGGTAATCAATTCAACAACACTAAAATTGCTTGAGTGAAATTGTTAAATGTATCACTCAGCTTACCTGGCATTTTCAAGAAGATGTTTATTTTTGCTTTATATTATAACAGTAATAATGCTTTAATTAAAACAGTGGGTACAAATTTTCAAATTTTTCTTTTAGATGTAACTTTTAAGAGGATGAGGTAAGAAGCTTCAAATTTAAATTGGTATATATTGCTAAAATTCTTCTCATGTAAACCAAAGGAATTATTCAGTGATAAAGTTATAATTTCCTTCTTCTGTACTTCATATAAAATACTTTTATTTTATATTCTTACCATTTTGGATATTAAAAATTAGTTATTTTCATCTCTCCCCGATCCAATTAATTTTATTGTTTCATGAATATGGAAATTAATTAGCACTTTTGGATTGAAAGCTAATATTTTCCTGTTCAACTTTGAAATATACCTAACAACTATGAAATTAGATGAGCAATTTTATAAGTTGAGTAAAAAAATTTAAGATTTAATAATCTTTAAATTGGCATGAGGGGATATTGATGTGGATGCCTCATGACTCACCTTTCTGCTCACTCCTCACAGTCCATTAACATTTACTGCTAGTAGTAAATGAGAA
The DNA here is from genome assembly GCF_054644295.1 of Miniopterus natalensis. Classification (NCBI taxonomy): domain Eukaryota; kingdom Metazoa; phylum Chordata; class Mammalia; order Chiroptera; family Miniopteridae; genus Miniopterus; species Miniopterus natalensis. Next base: position 35,022,781 of record NC_142082.1, read on the forward strand.
AAGTAAGCTAGTAAACTGGTGAGAAAGGCTAGAGAGCTTTTGTTTAGTTCAAATATTAGATACTAAATTTAATTTAAAATATTTTTAAATTGGTCTGGGATAGTATCTGAATTATATATTTTTTCTATTTTCAAAATATTTATAAATTTCTTTAAAATTTACTACAAGTAGAAGTCCTCCCACACTCCTTGCTTAATTTACTGCTTTCTGGAACACATCAAGTTTTCGATAGCACCGTTGGATGGAATTAAGAGTCATATGGTTTGAATAAAGCAGGCTCTACCTACAGTTGGGATATTCTTTTTTGTTACCACATTTAATTGCTGTGCTGCAGTACAGCCTACATTATAAAGCTTATTTCAAATTCTGAATGGAATGCTAAAAAAGCAGAGATCATGATTTCCAATTAATTGCTTTGAGCAACTGAGTAATTCCTCAACCACTCAGCACTAGTTTAACCTGCCAACCTGCTACTTTCACCCTTATTTTGGTTATTAATAAGGATGCAATGAAGTGAAAGTGGCAATAAGATGCAGTAGAATGACCCAAGTAAAGAATAATTAATCTGTAAGAGGGAAACATTTTTTTTTTTAAACCTGAAGGGAGTAAAAGAACAAGGAATGCAATAATACTAACAATAAAAACAATATTTACTTACTTTTTTTAGCACTGTTTATAAGGAATTGTATTAAGGTTTACTTTATCCAAAAAATTATTTTATAAACATTTCAGCCATCAGGCTCTAGTTTTTCACAAAGTTAGAAAGCCTTCAATTTATTCTAGAATTACACTGTCAATTCTTATTCTGTATAGCATCTCACAGTTGAAAAGGTTTTCTTAATATTATTTTCTAAAAAAAAAAATTAAAAAAATAGGCTAGCCCTGGTAGTTGGTTGGGTGTCGTCCTGTACACCAAAAGGTTGACAGTTTGATTCCCAGTCAGGGCACATTCTCAGGTTGTGGGTTTGATCCCAGTAAGGGTTCTTCGGGAAACAACCAATTGATGTTTCTCTCTCTCCCTCTCTCTCAATAAAAAAAATAAATACGGCTAAAAAACAGAAGAACATAAATAATCATCTCTACTAGGCATGCCAGTAAAATTAGGATCTGAGAGATTAAATCAATCGTCCACAGTCACTAAATGGTACAGTGACAGAAACAAGACTGCGATCTAAACCAGTGTTTTTATCTGAGACTGATGCCTTCTCATGTCCATCTCACAAGCTTGTGAACAGGTTCAGGTTGCCAGTGCTTATTCAACAATCAAAGGCCATGTTCTGACTACTGGGAAGTGATCATACACCAGGTTTGCCAGGTAGTCACAGGACACACCTATTACCCCAGTATCCCATCTGACAGTATCCCCTTTTTACTCTCAGAAGCATGCTGGTTTGACAGATCTGATTTCTACACACAAGGAGTTTATCATCTAGTACAACAAACAATACATACAAACAAACAAAAAAACACATGGTAGGGAATAGTAAATGCATTAAGAGAAGTGAAAAATCAGGCACTTACTGTGAAGAGTCCAATGGGAGAATCAAGAAAGGCTTCATAGAAAAAGCAGCAGTTGAGGGAAAGACAACTAGGATTTTGAAAAGCAGCATAGGAAAACAAAATTTAAGTTCACAGGAAAACACCTCTCTCACTGGTCTGTAAAAGGTTCTGTGCTCATGAGAGAATAAGAATACACATAACAGTGTTCATCCAAAGGAGTCTCCTCTCTTCCTCTTAAGACCTACAACAACCAGATCTCAATTGTATACTTCTTCAGTATCCTAGTAACACTTAAAGTCATGCATTCACTCTACAAGTACCCACTCAGTGTCAGGCACTGTCCTAAGTCTAGGGATACAATGATGGACAAGACAGGGGTGTACCACTAAGCTCCCTTAGTTAACAAACCAACCAGGAAGACACAATACAACTGAAAAGCAACTGAAATCACAATAAAGCATGAGTACTGTGATAGAATACTCTAGGAAATTGATAATGGTATTTGGAGTAAAGCATACTCGGATGGACACTTTGTTAGTCGACTCAAGTTTATTAGAATGACACTTCCACATGTAAAGTCCCAATATTTTAATCATCAACTACATAAATAATAAAAGACAAAGGGATTCTTTCCAGATAAAAATTCCTTCCTCTTTACATCAGAGATTCTTCTCCACTGAGTTCATATTAAATACTGCTACAATTTTGACATGCCCAAATCACCTGATATTTCTGTCTTTCTCGGAAAGTCCAACCAAGGCCTTCCTGACCTTCCAGATAAATGAGACTTGATACTGCAATCTTCTCCTATCACTGAAGTCAAGCCTTGCAACTGATGAGGGGGAAAACTGACATTGTATATAATAGGCTAAGATTCACTTTTATCAACTACCAGTAACCATGAACATTAATCTCAGCAAAATATTATTCTTAAAATGTTTTACTAGCCAGCGTGACTCCCTTCAAATGTATGCTATCACCACCCTGACATAACTGTTTGACCTTCAATTCTAAATACCTTTGCTGCGTACAATAATCTTGGTTGTAGGTTCTTGCTTTTCAGCGCTTTGAATATTTCTTGCCAATCCCTTCTGGCTTGCAAAGTTTCTGTTGAGAAATCAGCTGACAGTCAAATGGGTGCTCCCCTGTAGGTAACTAACTGCTTTTCTCTTGCTGCTTTTAAGATTCTCTCTTTGTCTTTAACCTTTGGCATTTTTATTATGATGTGTCTTGATGTGGGCCTCTTTGGGTTCCTCTTACCTGGGACTCTCTGTGCTTCCTGGACTTGTAAGTCTATTTCTTTCCTCGGGTAGGGGAAGTTTTCTGTAATTATTTTTTCAAATAGATTTTCAATTTCTTGCTCTTTCTTCTTTCCGGCACCCCAATAAAACGAATGTTGGGCCTCTTGAAGTTGTCCCAGAGACTTCTTATATTGTCTTCATATTTCTGGATTCTTTGTTCTTTCTGCTCTTCTGGTTGAGTGTTTTTTGTTTCCTCATGTTCCAAATTGCTGATTTGATTCTCAGCGTCCTCTACTCTACTGTCGATTCCCTGTAAATTCTTCTTCATTTCAGTTCGTGTAGACTTCATTTCTGATTGGTACTTTATTATGTCATTGATGATCTCACTAGTTTCCTTAATAGTCTTACTAAGATCCTTGAGCATTCTTATAACCATTATTCTGAACTCTGTATCTAGTAGCTTGCTTGGCTCTATTTCATTTAGTTCCTTTTCTGGAGATTTCTCCTCTTGTTTCCTTTGCGACATGTTTCTTTGCCTCCACATTTTGGCTGTTTCCAGGTGGTTGTTTCTATGTATTAGGTAGAGCTGCTATGTCTCCTGGACTTTATAGAGTGGTTTTGTGTAATGGGTGTCCTGTAGGGTCCAGTGGCTCAGCCTCCCCAGTCACCTGAGCTGGGCCTTCTAGGTGCTTCCCTGTGTGGGCTGTGTGCTCTGACCTGTTATAGTTGAGCCATGGTTGCTGTTGGTGTCACTGGGAGGAATTGACCCCCAGGTCAATCAGCTGTGAGGACCAGCTACAACTACAGCTGAAGAGCTGTTGTGCTAGAGACACCCCTATGAAGCAGGAATTACTTCAGTGGAGCTTTGGTATTCACCAAGTATGTTCCTTAAGTGTGTCACTCATGGATGTGGTAGGGCTATAATCCAGTGTGGTCGAGTTTAACCACTAGGTCCACTGTCTCTGGGCCCTCCCGAGAGGTGCAAAGTCAGCCTGTGCCTGTGCCTTGCCCAGGGCTGCACAGCAAACCGTAGTTGGCTGCTACTTGTGCTGGGCTTGCAGGTGTCCAGGAGAGGCCAAGCTATGAACCAATGCAGGCTGCCGCTAGTGCCAGGCCTGGGGCCACTTATCAAGCCGCAGGGGGCACGCTGCTGCTTGTTTGAGAGATTTTAGGAAAGTCCTAAGCATGGGGCTCCAGAGGCCACTTGCACAGAAAAGCCCCTGGGAATGGCCTGGATGAGCTGCAGGTGGGGAGGGGCGGGGCCTCCGGGAATCACGGGGCGGGGCCAAAGGTGTGAGTCAGGTGCTGGCGATTCAAATATGGCGCCTGCCTGCCGGCTGTGTGCGGGGAGGACTCGTCCAAGGAGCGATGGCCTCTGCCAGTTCTTCTGCCTGAGAGGAAGCTGCCCCTTCACCCCTTGCCCTGATTTCAGGCAGGTTAGTTCCTCCCCATGTGTCCAGGTTCCTGTCAAGCTGCTGCCCAGTGCTGGGCTCAGAGGGAGCGCGTCTGAGTGAGTCCGTGCACAGGCCCTTTAAGAGCTGCTGGGGCTCCCGCACACTCCGCAACCCTCAGGGACAGTCCCCACTGGTTTCACAGCCCGAAGTTGTGGGACTTCTCTTCCCAGCCCTGGAGCCCTGGGCTGGGGGCCTGATGTGGGGCTGGGACCCCTCACTCCTCTGGGAAACCTCCACCACCAAGATTCCCTCCCAGGTTTAGCCCGAAGCACCGGGTGTGGGCTCGCAGCCGCATCTCCTCGATTCAGCCCCGATTCGCCCCTCCTACCGGTCTCGGTGCTTCTTCTGTCCCCTGGTTGTGGGGCTTCTGTTCAGCTAGATTTCAGGAAGTTCCGAGTGACGGTGGTTCTGGATTTTAGTTGTAATTTTGATGTTGTTGCGGGAGGCGGCGGGTGCAGCTGTTACCTACGCCACCATCTTGTCCAACTCCCTGCATCCGTGGGTTTTGCATCCACCCATTCAACCAACCTCGTATCGAAAATATTCAGAAAACAAAAAAGAAAATCCCAGCAAGCTCCAAAAGCAAAACTTGAATTTGCCATGTGCCAAGCACTACACTGAGTCCACACAAATGAAGGGATGTGTAGGTATACCCTCCTGTATACCCTGCTACAGTCTATACGCAAATATAGGTTATATGTAAGCACTACACCAGTTTACATAAGGAATTTGAGCATCCTTGGATTTTGGCATCTGCATGGGGGAGTGGGTCCTGGAACCAACCCCCACGGATGTTGAGGGACAACTGTACAGCAGCCCAGTATCCTCTAGTAACAGAAATTCCAGCGAAGGAAGCAAAGAGTGTTGGAAGACAGGCAGAAATGAAGTTATTATGAACACCACCTTGAGGAATACAGGCTCTACAGACAATAGTAAGCCACTGAAAAATCCTGAAACACTTCAGAAAGCTCAGTCTGGCAACAGTAGTGAGATGGCTCCAAGGAGGAAAGACTGAGAAGGAGATCAGCAGGCCAGGAAAAAAGGAGTGAGGAAGTAATATAACAGCAGTAGGAATTTAGCAGAGAGAAAAGTGGAGAGAAAAACTGCAACAATACTAATAGTAGACCTGGCAATGGATTTAGGAAGAATGACTAAAGTGCAAGGGAGGAGTGTAGTCAAAGATGATGGTAAGGTTTGCAGATCAGCAAACTTCATCAAAACGGAACCAAAAATAGGTCTGATTACAAGGGTAAGTTTTATTTTGCCCATAAGTAACTTGTTAGCAGGACAACAGAGTGAGACTTCTACGGGAGACATTCTTACATCAACCTGAAAATGTCTTCAGCAAAACAGACACCAAACCAATAATATATACAATTTCTGGTGATAAACTACACTGTACTTGTAACCTTAAAAAACTTTTATCACACTTACCTTACCTCTATAATCCCAACTTCCATGTACTGTGAAGTACTTCTGACACTTTTTAAATAATTTACTCATGTTATTATTACCTTAAATATACATGTCAAAAAAAAAAAAGGTGTTTCAAGTACTACTGCTCATGCTATAAATTTGTGGTTTAGAATGTATTTCAGTTTTAAAAGTTCAATTTTGACACTGCAGTTACCCTCCTTGACTAAAGACTTCAACTCTGAATTAATAATGCCATTTAATTACAAGTAAACTTCAAAGGCTTTTTGAATTTTTGGCTTCAATATCCACACCAGAATTTGAATAGAGAGAATATTAGAAGTCAGCAGAACATATAAACAGACATCAAAGATGAAACCATGATCTGGGATGACATGCCAAGGCATTTTTCACAGTGAACCCTCCATGCCAATCAGTAAACAGGGCTCTAATGATATAATATTAATCGGCCACGAACAATTTTCAACTATCGTAAGGGGAGGCTAGACTCTAGTGAAGACCTACTAAGAAATAAAGGCCAACACCTCATGAAATGCAACTAATTTGAAATACATTCTTCTATCTTCTTTAGGTTACCTATAAGAAAGCCCTAGAGAGAGTCAGTCCTTTTTCAATACAGTTGTCCAATCTAGCAAAGAATTTTCAAATTAACATGTAAATTGATTTCAGAATTTTTGTTGGTTGTATGTGTGAGTGAGGGAAGATACAATGATCATAACCAGCATAAATAAATCATCCATGGTAGAAAAGATGGAGAGGCAAGCTATGCCCTGGAATGTGAGTGTATGGGTACACACATACATGCATACCATAGTTTATTTATGTGGTGTTATCAACGCCTGCTAGCCAGACAGAAAGTTAAAGAAGTGTACCAGTAATTAACACTGGTGGGAAGATACGGTAGACAATTTTTTTTTTTTAAATCCTCACCAGAGGATATTTTTTCCATTGCTTTTCAGAAAGAATGGAAGGGAAAGAGAGAGAGAAACATGGATGTGAGAGAGATACATTAATTGGTTGCCTCCCATACACACACCGACGAGGGCCAGGGATTGAGCCTGCAACCGAGGTACAAGTCCTTGGCTGGAATTGAACCCAGGACCCTTTAGTCCGCAGGCTGACACTCTAACCACTGAGCCAAACCCTAGGGGAGACCATTTAAAGTGGCCAACTTAAACTAGAATAACATTTATTCCCTTTGTATCCACATCTATCCCCTAACAGCTCTTAGGCCTTGAAGGGTCAAAGGTTCTCATGGACTGTCTTACTAGAGTGTTTTACAAAACTGAATAATCCAGATTTAGGAAAATACATCATTGTGGGAAGAGGAATGATTCTTGGTATTAATCCCTAAAGATAAGGGTAGGTTGACTGAAAAGGAGATGATTTGTAAAGTATAAATTAGAAGATAACTTTGTTTTCACAGAGAAATGTATCTTAAAAACAGTAGGGCAAAATTAAGGAGTGAGGACTTCTATAGGTGGACCAGCATGAAACTTTAACTTCTTCTAGGGCACAGTTTCTTGTCATATTTAGTATATAATTTAAATTTTGCTACTCCTATTATCATTACTTTTAAGTACTCACCCGAGGATATGTTTTTATTGATTTTTTTTTTAGAGAGAGAAGAAAAGGGGTGGGGAGAGAGAGAGACATCAATGTGAGAGAGAAACATCAATCAGTTGCCTCCTGTAGAGGCCCTGACCAGGGACTGAACCCACAACCTAGATATGTGACCTGACTGGGAAGCGAACCCACAATCTTTTGGTGTATAAGACGACGCTTCAACTATCTGAGCCACCTGGCCAGGGCATCATAACTACTTTGATCACATAATTCTTCCATCTGATACGTGTTCTTGTTATAGTAATGAAGAGATACACATTGTGTTACTAGATGCTTAAAGTCTCCCCAAACCAGGCTCCCCAAACTGCTTAGACTAAAATCCCAGCTTCAACAGTGACCCTAATGGACCTGCCCTGAGCCTATCTCTCCAACCTGTTCCTCTAACACATGCCTCCTCATTCATTCATTCTTCCCCTGCTGCACCAGCTTCCTTCTCTCCATCCAATGTGCTACTCAGAACAGCTACACCTGCTATTTCCTCTGCCTGGAGAGGGCTCATCCTGGAGCTTCACGTGCTGGCTGCTCCTTCTCATCTTTCAGTTATTACTGTTCAAATGTCACAACCTTCTCTGCACCCCACCACCACTTACAACCCCCACCACCACACACATCCACACCCACCCCACTCAGACACACACGAACACCATGGGCCATGACCCTTCTATAGATGACTGCCTTTTGGGTCAGACTAATCCCTGATCCAATCAATTGTCAACAGAGTGACAGGATCACATGATAAAGAAAGCCTGGTAATTTCAACAACAGGAACCGCAAGCAATGAGGCAAAAGAGAAGAATCTAAGTAACAAGTCAAGTATTAGTGACCAAACTGACCTGAAAACAGAAATGATTAACAAGGCTCATCTACCACAATCTCAGTTTCCTAAAAGATCATGAGTACTTGGAGCCAAAAAAAGTAAATTATTACCCCAATAAAAATGTTAGCTGTAGGTTTTTTGTCTTCTATCCGTAAAATACAGGTACCCATTGTTTTCCTTATTCCTTAAAAACACAGCAAGCATAAACGAAATGACATAAAAGTCAGTTCGAGCCACTCTGAGAATGCAACCTTGAGATAATATTATTCGTCAGTGTTTTTATCAGGATATAAATTATACTTACTAATAACATGAGTTATTTACAAAAGCAGTAATTATTGCTTTAGGGCATTTTAAGATACAAATATTTTCAATTTACTATTATTCTGTAAAATTCAAGATAAAAAAGACCATACAAACAAAAATGTAAGTTAACAGTGAATAAAATGTGGTTAAATCTTGTGCCTAAATTATTTTTTAAATAGGCATTAAAACAGGATTCAAAGAAAGAAAAATATAGAAAATAGTAATTCTGTATCTGAAAAATAAACACCTTAGCATTTGCCCAGAAGATGCTGCCTGAACCTCCCATCTGTCTAAATTTGGGGTGTCTTAGGAAATTCTGTGTCAGCAATCAAAGCCAGTGCTGAAGCACAACTGTAATGTCCACTTTCAAAATTCTTAAAAACCCATTTGGGGTTTGTCAGTAGGAGGTAAATTAAAGCCTTATGTATTGAGAAGCAAATAATTTGAAAAATGTACTGGGGCAATGAACCCTGAAGTTATCAGGCATCAAAATGACTATAAACGTGTTAGGTCTAGTTTAGCTAGAAGATCTAAGTTTTCTATTTTTTCAAGTATTTTCCAAAAATGTATATGAACTATTAACCTTAGCCCTTGGCTTTAAGGCACTACTTTTCAACTGTATGTAAAACTATTGGGTTAATTTACTTAAGCATGTTCTCTAGTTTTTAAGTTGAAATAAAATCTCACAATATCCAAGTAACTGAACAGGACAGTTTCTGAATCAAATTAAATAACTTAATGATTTTCTGGTAGCAAAAGTACATTACTACATAAAATACTTACCAGTTATTCATAAGTGGAAAACAAAAAAGAAAACCTGAATTAAATTGAAGTCTAGTCATATTAAGAAAGTAATCTGAGAAATGTTGCTACAAGTCCTAACCACTTTTAAAACAGAATTCTACCTCTAACATACAGATCTATTCAAATCCAAAAAGGAGAAAACCCACTTTCATATTAACCATTAGAAAAAGAAAAAAAACACTCCTTCACAGTTGAAATTTTAAAGACGTACTTTCTGTTAAAAGACAATTTAATACTATCAGGAAATTTTCAGTAAGTAGAAAAGTAAAATGTAATCAGTATGATGCGAATAGTTGTTTTGGTCTTTTTTCATTCTGAGAATGTTTGAAGTCTTGTTATTTTTACATGCTCTTCTAGAAAGAACTGATTTCTTTATTCTTATGTTTTATATCTTAAAATGGTTTGGAAATGGTAAAAACAGAAAAAAATCAATTTTCTTTTTCAACAGGGGGCCCACGCAAGGCTTCCTTTGCCAAGATTCAAATAGATACTTCTCAACACATCATGAGTATGTATTAGAAAATACCATCTAAAGCTCACATTTAGAAGTTTACAATTTTTTTGCTAAAAAATTTTAACTAAGATGTTTACTAAAAAATAATACACTTGAGAAACAGAAGAATTCTACATTGCTTTATCTGACCCTACGTCTATTAGGCCAACTATCACTAAAACTAGTTAAATGCTCGTTATACAAGAGGCAATTTGCCAGTAATTGAAAAAAGCCTACAAAATTAACAAATGAATACTATCTGACACTAGAAAGCTGGCAATGGTTATAGAAGCCTTAGCCTTCTAAAACCATAATCAGAACTCCTGACGATTAATCAACTTTTTAACACTTCCCATCTGTACAAGTGCTCAAGGTAGTGCTTACTGTCACTTGACAAGTTGCTTAGCATTGCAAAATTTGATAATTCATGTCTGACTGAATTTTTACTGACTTGGAAGAAAATAAAACACCAATTAAAAGCAGATGTCATCTTTAATTCTAACTGGCTGACAAACTTCTAAATTTTTTACCAAATGCGGAGACAGAATGCATGTAGATGACAGTTTGGACAGTTAAATATTCAAAGTCACTGATATCCCCCACAAATTTGCAAGTGATTTTCCAGAACTTAATCCCACGAGGCTTTCATCTGGCAAGCATCCAAAAGGAATAGTTTCAAGCAGTCGTCTAGAAGGTAAGTTTATTATAATATTTTTGCAAAGGCTACAAATACTGATCAGAACATTACTAAACTAATATTCTCAAGATTCATATCTTTATCTTCATACACATAAAAAAAATTTCCTAAACAACATTGCTCCATATTGCTCCTCTCTTAAAACTCTAGCTAACAAAAAACTAATATACAGACGTGATAAACTATGCTTAACATGCCTTCATGTTTAGAGGATCCAAGAGCTAAATCACAACCAACTGAATTTACCATAAAATAATCTAATTTGAGTACTGACTTTTTCAGTCTTTCAATACTGTATTGTTAGTCATAAGTTCACTCACTTTTGATTATGACCATGAATTCTGAATAAAACTTCTTGAATTCAATGTTTTGATACACACAAAAATAAGTAGGTAGACAACGGAGGACCCTACAAACACACACAACTGACAATATTAATACCTAACTTTCTTGCAATAAACTCAAATCTCCAAAAATTCGAAAATACACTTAAAATGTATAATTACATCTTTAATATTCTAAAGATAGCTAGACTAGTGTTTCCTAATGCCTAAAGTAATTCAGAATAAAATCCTGAGTTCTAAAAATGCTTCTACTATATCAAGTTTTTCTACAGAAAGAAAACATCTGGATCTTCCCAAATACCTCAGTTTCAAAGACAACATTAACATGAGTCTTGTCCCTATGTCCAGCAACACTGACCACAGCCTCCACAGATTACCCTTTAATGATCTACGCAAGCTTTCAAAAGCCAGAACAAGCTGGTACCAATCAGGCAGAGGGAAAATTGAATCCCAGAAGGAATCACCACAGAGATCCCAATCACAGTAATGAGGTCCCTAGGAGCTGAAAGGCCTATCAAGCCCTTTGCTTCTGTCGACTCAGTGCATAACAATCAGACTTAGTTTAACAGTTAGAAGGGGTAAAGGAACCAGGTTGATCCTCTATTGTTCAGTTCCTAGGTCTCACAGAGTATTTGCACTTTAACAGAAAGTCTGCCATGAAAGAATTTGGGAAAGATGAAATGGAAAGGTGGTCACAAAAGGAGATTTAAAGGGACAGCCTACCTGTGGCAACTTTTGTAGGTCTCATCTTTGCATTTTCATCCAGCTTCATGCATTGCTAATCAGAGATCCACTGGAAGCTTCAGAACCATCTGAAAGGCCTGGCAGGGTACTTGGCTTTCAATTCTTCTACTCTGTTTATTCCCAATATATATTCATCAGGCTTAGAAACAACTCTTGAACAAGGGCAGCCACTCAGCAATGAAATGTAAATTACTGACATGTGCTGAAACCTGGACTTGCCACCACTAATGAGCACATTAAAGGAAAAATGCTCACTAGATGACTGCAACCTTTTTACTTAACCCTGTGTGCACGGAAAGCCACAATTCAACATCAATTAAAAAGCTAGCTGCAAACAGTACCAGAGCAGCCCTGTCACCACTTTTAATACCTCATAGACTGAAAAGCTAAGATAAACTTGAAGTTTTTACACGTCATCAACTAAAAATATTGTGCAAAACATTATTGTCAACATGATCAGCTTTGGTTAAGACTTGTGAAATTTATCTAAAAGCTGCCATTATTTCAGTTTCCAAAAAGTGAAAATAAAATCTCTGGATATAAAAATAAAAATCTACAAGGTAATAATCTATTGGTTTATTCACTAATTCAGTCAACAAATTCTAGACTTAGTGATCTAAAGCTCACCAGGAATCTGGCAAGACTCTGAAGAGTCTTGAAGCTTGTCAAGAAAAAATTATAAATCATATCAACTAATGACTTAGATCTCAAAATAAACAAAATATTTGGTTTATATGAACAAGGGCTCATTAATTGGGGCACAAAATATTAGCCTAGTCACCATAATCCAAGCTGCAATTTACAATGGAAAAATAAAAAACAAAATGTGAACAGACATCTAGTATCTATTAACTTTTAAATTTATTTTCATAATCAAAATAAATTTTAAACAAAAACTTCAAAAATGTGGCACTAAAATGAATGAATAAAGGCATTAATGTCAATTCACTATTTTAAGTTATTGTTACTTATTTTTCAAAAAAAAGTACTATAATACAAGCAAGCACTTGTAATGTTAGAATGTCTGAATATAATTTCATCTTTCTCTGATGATCTAAAAAATATACCAGATTCTTAAAACCCATAAAAAATTAATCAACAAATATTAAAATATAAAAAATATTTAAAATCAGGTTATAGTTTCTCTTTGTGGTTTCTGGCTAAATTTAATTTTTTCATATAACGGCGTGCAATTAAACTCTAGATTTTAGAACCCTCAGGGCCTGAAAATAGACTTCAATCAAAAGAACTGATTACCTACTAGTATGTGATTAAGAAAATCATTATATTTCTAATTAAGTTTTGGGGGGGTTTTTTTGTTGTTGTTTTTAAAATATATTTTTATTGATTTTAGAGAGAGGAAGGGAGAGGGAGAGAGAGAGAGAAACATCAATGATGAGAGAGTCATTGATAGCTGCCTCCTGCAAGCCCCAGACTAGGGATCGAGCCCACAACCCAGGCATGTGCCCTGACTGGGAATCGAACCTGTATCTCCTGGATCCTAGGTCGATGCTCAACCGCTGAGCCACGCCCAGCCAAGCCTGATTAAGTTTCTTAATCTATTAATAAGAGATAACACCATAGGGTACATTGAAAGAAAAAAGCACATATGACACCACTTTATATAATATTTGACAATTCCCCAAAGAGACTCATTTGCTCGCTGAGTCCTCCTCCCTCCCCTATCAGAGACCTACCCACTTAACAGTCTTCTCATTTAGAAGTACACCTGCCTGTATAAAGCCGAAGCTTTGACTTTCTTTTACCTTCAAGAAAATGTCCTTATTCGGGTAATTTCCCCCAAATGATAGAAACATTTGTCTAGTTTCTATAGGATGTATATTTCTACACTGGTTACTTTTGGCACTGCAGAGAGAACTGTTTTTTCCTTCTATCTCTTCTTATTCCTTATTTGCTATCTTTCAATATCTGTAGTTAATCATCACCATTGCTGGTTTTAATCTCTACCAAATACTGTTTCTGCTAAGACCCCACACCTCAGTCACTAAAATTATACTGGCCAAGGCATCTAAAAAGCAAGTCCTGCAACATGTGTGTTCTTGGATGCTGATATGGCTGCTGCACACTGACTCAACCAGCACCACCACACTGCAGACCTGCTACAAACCGCACTACTGCATTCCACTGCTGTTTCTTCTTCTACGTGCTTTTCTTCATATTTCACCTGCTGCTTTTTCCCACTTCTAGCTTTCAGGGAAAAAGCTGAACTTTTACAGACAACTCTTTATATAGTCCCTCTGGTTCTAGAAATGTTCTACAAGCTACAGATACCAAAAGGGTTAACAAATTATAATTATAAAATTATAACAAATTATAAAATTATAGTCTTAAAGGGAAAAAATGATGGGTGACCAAAAAAAAAAAAAAGAGTTCAAAACATTTTAAGGTTTTATTTTGTTTTGCTCCACAAGTTGTACAATCTCTTCTTTAGAGGTAGCGTTGCCCAGAAGTGAAGAGTGTAGGCAATGCCTGGGTTTGAATCCTTTCCCTGGCACTAACAGCTGCCTGACCTTGAGCAACTTGCTTAAACTCACCTTCCCTTGCTTCTTATACCTGTAAAGTGAAGATAGCACTATCCATTGGTAGGGCTATTATGAAAGCAAATGAGTTGTATGCACAGAGCGCTTGGAAAGTGCCTAGCACACAGTAAGTACTCAAAAAAGTTAACAATTTGCTAAGGGTAGAATCTCATCCATTCATATCATGGTCACAATCAACACTGTTGCTATACTCCTATTTTATCTAAACTCATTTTCTTTTTATCTTTCTCTACTCTTCACTTTTTAAAAATGTTTTTGCTCTTAAATGCTATGATAAAGGTGGTAATAGCATGAACGATAATAAAAACTACCGAGAGTCTTCATATACTTCCCTAATATAGGCCCAAAAAAACCTCCAAAGCATAAAAATTACAACACAAATTTACCATTAATAAATATGTATGGAAGACAAAACCATCTAATACTAAAAGTCATAAACAGAAATCTGGTATACGATTTTTTTATGCAAAAGGAGTAGGAAATAATAAATCCTACCAAATATTTGTTAATGTTTTAAAAATTTTTTTTAATGTATTTCAAATTAGGTTGGTATGAATAGCAGAGTTTAAGCCTCCCTCTAAAAGTTTGTCGCATGTTTGTAAACATATATAAGCAAGTCCATTAAAACTGACAAATAATTACTAATGACTAGTAAGATGGTAAACAACAGGAATTCAGAAATGAACAAGTAACAGTCCTTGACTTGGCATGAAAAAAATTTTAAGTCCAGAAAACAATGTGTGAGTGGGCTGGGAAAGGGCAGTCAGAGCAACCTTGCTCTTTCTACTGACAATGTTCCCTATGAAATCTCAGCTAAAAGAGATTTTCTGGTACCATCTTATCTAAAGAGGCCACCTATTCACCTTCTGGCAGTGTTTCTCAAACTTGTAGGGCTCAGAATCTTAGAGTTTGAAAAAATTGATCATCTCATAGAGCTTTTGCTTATGTGTGTTATATCTATCAATATTTACAGGATTAAACTAAAAAAATTTTAAATATTTAATTTTAAAAGAATAAACCTATTTAAAGTTAACAATTCGAATTTACATTTTATGACAAAAATAAATCAGGAAGAGTGGAAATGTTTTACATTTTTGCAAATCCCTAACATCCAGCTTAATGGAAGACAGCTGTATTCTCATATCTGGTCTGCATTCAATCTGTTATGATAACACACACCACGCAGCGGCTGGAAAACTCTACTGCAGTCATGGGAGAATAAGAAGGGGAAAAGCTATTATGAAAACAGTTTTTACTTGGAAGAGTCTCTGAAAAGGTCTCAAAAATACCCAGGTGCCCCCAAACACACTGGGAACCAATGCTGTCCTGCAACATCCACTTTATTTTCTGTACAGCACTCATCATGATCTGACTTTGTTCATTCATTTATTATCTACCTCCCTGTACTAGAAAATAACTGCATGAAAACTCAGGTTTTTGTCTTGTTCACAACTAGAGCAGTGTCTGGGAACTCCCCACTCTTGCCAAAAGATAAATCTCTCATGTAAATGAAATAATGGTCTCTTTTCAATTTTTGTAATCCATTCAAAATTAATCCATATCCATTTTTACCCTTTGCTAGGTTTGGTTCCTTGAATTTAAATATATATACATACACACACACACACATATATAGATAGATATATGTCCCAGCAGTGATAGCTGCTTTTCCTACTGTACTACATCATTTTTCCAAACTGTGCCACATGTTAGTGGATATTCTATGAGGGCAGGGAAGTAATGGTCTAACACAGTAACACAAAAAAGGACTTAATTTCTCAAATTATTATTCTATTATAAACAAAACACAAGTGAATCAAAACATGATTACTTCTTGTGGCAATTAATGTGTCCTGGAGATAAATTTGTCTACTTTAATGCAAGGAAACATCATAACAACATGGCATGGTAAAACCTCTTTGAGAAATGCAGTCCTATGTAACAGACCTAGCAGAAATCATAGGACCTAACAGCATCATGGCACACAAAGCATAAAAATTTTAATGTGATCCCTGGGATGGTGAGTTATTCCTTACTGCTCTAGATTAAACCCTTTGAACAAGTAAATTTTTTTGTTTTGTTACTGACATCACCCTCTGTTATATCTTCCCTCTAGACTAAGTTTATATATGTGAGAAGGGTGCTTCTTGACAAACTCTGTATGGTGGAAATGCTTGAGTCAAGATGTGAAACACCAAGGTGACCTGGGAAAAGGTAATGCTCTTAGATAGCATACTTCTATTTTAATTTGGTGCCTGTTCTAATATTAAAGAATAAAGACAAAACATTCTCTTTCTCCTTGCCTTGGATCTATCAAGTGTAAATGATGAAAAATAAAACCAGACATTTTCATAACAGTTAAACATTTCAACGACAAACTCTAAAATCCCCTCATACTGGACGTGAAAGACAGCTTTAAAGTCTCCCAGGTTTAACTCACGTCTTCTCCAAGACAACCAAATTAACCCCGAATTCATTGCATACTCTATGATAATCTGGCCTCCCAGAACAACACAGGAAAGAAAAACATAATTCTTCTGGGCTTAATGTATTTCCTTTTATATTTTTAATGAAAAGTTTCACATATAATCAGAAGTAGACAATGGTATAGTAAATCCCCAGTTATTCATCACCCATTTATTTTTCAACTGATTTTAAATTTGTATTTTCAGCAGTAGTGTAACCAAGTTATACTCCTAAATATTACGCCATTATAGCAAACACTGAGCTAATGTGTACTACCCTAGTGAAACATACTGACATTTTATATCTAATATATAAATACAGGGTGGGGCAAAATAGGTTTACAGTTGTTCATATGGAAAATAATACAGTAATTAATAAATGATACAAAAACAAACTCTTGTGTTTTGCATACTCACAGCTATAAACCTCCTTTTGCCCAACCCTGTATATAACCAATTCTGTATATCCAATATAGTTTATGTAAATTGTGGCATTCTACTCAGCAACAGCATCTCTAAAGCTGTCATTATTAATCAAAACATTTCCTTATAAATAAAATATAACAGTTAAGAAATGCAACACATAATTTTTATCAATTGATATGTTCTTATTTCTCTTAATACCTATATTCAACAACCAACTAGCATATGAAAGAGAATAAAAAGCTAAAAAAATACACACATGCACACACTCAAGGGTGCACACAAATACACCATGTAAGTATTTTGGGAAGTGAGCACACACACAAAAAGAATACTCTCTACTTAGCCAATTAGCATATCACACAGTGTTTCAATATGGTGCCTCGGGAACCTAGAAACAGTATTTTTAGATAAGGTAAGGTCCAGTCTAAAAACAAAGCCCTAGTAATCATCCCATTGTTTCTGCCTCTTCACCCACTTTAGAAAGCACGCACTTAAAAGTTTAATTTTAGACTGTATTGGGGGCAATAAGAATCAGTAACTATATGCAGCAGTGATAACGTTACTTCATTTAATCCAAGAAAATCATCTATTACCTTCACTAGAACAAAAAATATATTTCCTATTGAATTCTAAGTTTAGGAGTTACATAAAAATAAATGGATGAAAGTAAACTTTAAGAGATCACGAAGTTACTAGAAATTTAAAATAGCATTAAAACATAAAAACACACGAAGCCTTTTCAAAGTATCTCTTCTACATTTATTTTCAAAATTTCAAATTTTAACTCAGCAGCTTTTCTCATCTAACAAATAGCTAACAAGCATGTACTGAAAACTTGAGTGATGCAAAAGAATTAAAAAGCATTATTTCAGGATCTACTTGAGTACAAGTTGGGTTACTATCACCATATAATGGACAAACAAAATATGGTACATCATTCAATAAATACACTATTATTCAGACTTAAAAAGCAATGAAAGTCTGACACACGCTATAACATAGAAAACTTTGAGGACATTATGCAAACTGAAATAAGCCAGTCACAAAAGGATATATATTGTATGATTCCAACTATATGAGTTACCTAGAATATGTAAATTAAGAGAGAAAGCAGAACAGAGGTTACACACGTGCACACACTCAAGGGTGAACACAAATATGCCATGTAAGTATCTATACTCTCATTTACTAGCTATGTGACATTGGGCAAGACATTTATTTCTGAGATTGTTCTCTGTTCTATAAAACCAAGAATAAAAATAATAATATATCACAGATTGTCATTAAATGAGAATGGTGCAAGTGCTTCTGTAGGTAGATATTTCATACCTACTTTTAAGAGTCTGGAGAAGGGAAGAAAAGTTATTTCCTTATACACAAAACCTAAGTTCAGCAAATAACAGTACCCTACCTAACAAACTGATAGCCAATTGTAACACATGGGCACTCGGACTCCAGAAGAATGGTAGCAGTGGTAGCCTCTAGGGATTTAAACAAGGGTTGGGGTCAAAGATTCACAGACGGAGGAAATCTTACTTTTCAATGTATACATGAGACTTAAATTTCTTAAAATTTTAGGTTGTCAAAAATTAAAAATGTATTGTATAATAAAACCAAAGATCTGTGTCCAAAATGGAAATTCTAATATTAATAAGAAAATTCATGTACTTAAAACTAGATGTCTACAAAACACACTGTAGTAACAGTTCTCAACCTTTTTTTTTTAATTTATTGATTTAGAGGGAGAGAGGGAGAGGGAGAGAAAGAGTGAGGAAGAGAGAGACATCAATTTGTTGTTCCACTTATTTATGCATTCATTGGTTGAATCTTCTATGTGCCCTGACTGGGGATGGAACCTACAACCTTGCCATATTGGGACAACACTCTAACCAAGTGAGCTATCTGGCCAGGGCTTAGTTCTCAACCTTTATTAAACTAAGACATTTATGAATAAAAGTCATGCACAAAACATACTTCCATGAGCTACCCTGATTTTAAAGACTATATATCGGTAAAATAAGTTATATAACTCTGGGCTTGCAAGGTCTAAGCCTCTTTTTTCTTCTGCTCAAAAAAAAATTTTTTCCCCCAAATATGAGTAAATAGAGTATCACATGAATCATTTTAAATTCTAAACTATATAAAAAACAAAAATATTGTTAAATAAAATCATTGGTGTTATGCAAAGTGCTGACATCCCAGAAAACCTCAGCATATTGTTCTTGGATTCCCAAAGAAATAACCCAGAAGACTGGCTGTAAAAGACATGGACTTATTAGGACTTACATGCGCAACCGGTGGTGGCTGAGTGGTGAAGTTGAACTGCTAAGTCCCGCCCAGCCTGTGGACAGGCTGCACAGAGGGCAGCCGGTGGGTGCTACTGTTTTGCAGCCACCCTGACTTTCCCAAAGCAAGGGTTTTCTTTTGTGGTTTTGTCTGTTTGTTTGTTTATCATTACATTTTATAATACCTTATTAAATTTATTGGGGTGACAATGGTTAATGTGAACATATAGGTTTCAGATGTGGGTTTCTGTGTTACAAGATCTGTATATTGCTCTAAGTGCCCACCACTCAAAGTCATATCTTCTCCAGCTACCATATATTAAGACCCCCTTGCCTGGCCGGGCGTGGTTCAGCGGTTGAGCGTCAACCTAGGATGCAGGAGATCAGGGTTCAATTCCCGGTCAGGGCACATGCCCAGGTTGTGGGCTGCAGCTGATCAATGACTCTCTCATCATTGATGTTTCTGTCTTTCTCTCTCCCTCTCCTCTCTCTGAAATCAATAAAGATATATTTTTAAAAAAATGACCCCCTTTACCCCTCTGTCCCCCACCCCCTTCCCTTGGCAACCACCACACTGCTGTTTGTGTCCACAAGTTTCAGTTTTATGTCCCACATAAGAGTGAAATCATATGGTTCTTATCTTTTTCTGACTGACTTATTTCACTTAGCATGATACTCTCCAGGTCCATCCGTGTTGTTACAAACAACTGTATTCCATCCATTCTCTCGGCTGAGCAGTACTCCACTGTCAACACAAGGTTTTATACAGTACAGAAAACAGGGCATGCAGGGGTAGGGGAATATCCATGAGATCAAAACACTACCTGTCTACAATCCAGGCTCACATCTAGAAGCAGTTGCACTTTGGCCTTAGACAGAGTTGCTGGCCAGGTTCCCAAGGTCTCACAGTCAACTTATAGACGGCCTTCACTGTATTTCCCACAGGGTGGGAGGGGGAGTTGGGAGCATGGGAAGAAGCCCATGTTCCCATTTACCATACAATTGGCAAACTTGCTAACTACAGAATTTTAGTACAGTATTAGTTACAAAGTACTCACAACACACTTCACAGCTATAATGACACACCATGGATTACAACCTCATAACTGAAGACCAATGACCTAGCAAAAGGCTTTCTTCAACTTTCTATCCACATAACAGTCATTTTCCTACAACCTGATCATGTGTTGCCTACATTACTATTAAAGTGGGGAGACAGACTTCTATAAGCTTTGGCTAAGTTCCCTACAGTTATTTGTCTTCACTACTCGGCCATTTGAATGCTCTCACTCTTTCCGACTGAGCCAACTAGGGTATAGTATTTAAAACTGCTCTGTGCTTATGGTCAGCCAACCTAGGTCAAGTCCTGATTCTGTTACTTACTAGCATAATGTGATTGTTGGCAAGTCACTGCACCTGAGTCTCAGTTGTGTTTTATTAAAGAGTTAATATCCAACTTCAACAGTTGAATGAATTAAATAAAATCACGTATGTCAAAGTATTTGTAAACTACCGTATCATGCATATATATATATAACTATATAATTATATCAACTTATTAATTTCCTTAACAGGAAAAAATCTAAACCCCCATAATATACATGAAAACTATCAGATTAATTTTCCCAAAACACTAATTTTAACTATCTCTCCTAAAAACTCTCGCCACCCACTAAAGTAATAAATTATTAACATCTATAATGATTAAGGTGACCTGCCTGGCAATGCCAGACTTTGTGCTAAGTTCTCTATCTATGTTGTTTCTAATTTTACTACAACCCTACAGAGTATGTGTCATTCTCTTGATTTTTTTTGAGCTATTTCCAAATTTTGCTACTATAAACAACCTTACAACGACGGGGAATCGAACCATGACCTCCTGGTTCATAGGTCGATGCTCAACCACTGAGCCGAGCCAGCCAGGCTCACTGATGTTTGAAAGAGAGTGGAAGGGAGGGAGGAAGAGCGAGAGAGAGAGAGAAACATCGATGTAAGAAAGGTACATCAATTGGCTGCCTCCCGCACATGCCCCAACTGGGGCCAGGGATGGAACCCAAAACCCAGGTACATACCCTTGACCAAGAATCAAACCCATGACCCTTCAGTGCTAGGCCTGATACTCTAACCACTGAACCACACTGGCCAGGGCTACATCCATTTTTTAAATACATGGATAAGACCCAAGCACAAAACACAAATTATCAAATCTAACATAAAAATTTCTCATAAAGCAAATCACTATAATTCATAATACTGTGTTGCACTAAAATGATATAATATGGGGGAAAATACATATAAAAACCAGAAAGATAACTAGAACACTGTGAATTCCCTTTAAACCACTATCCTTCTTTTCCAGGAGCAGGTAGTTTTACTTTTCAAAGCTCTCTCATAAACTCTAAGAATTTATTTTCTTAATCCTACCAGTCCTCACAGCCTCTCACCACTGTTCCTTTATGGCTCAGGATACAAGGAGCCCAGAGGGAAAAACTAGAATGCAGAACAGTTTGAAAATAAAATTTGCTTGCTCAGCACATTAAAAGTACTGAAAATTGCTATTTATGAGGGTTATTTGTAGCTTTTTTTTCCCAATGAATTATTTAGGCAAAACAAATTAAGACATGGTTTCACTTAAATCCTGTACAGTAGGGACTGTATGTAATCTGATACTACTTGGTGTAAATGATAAGTAATAATGTCCTATAAAGGAAATTTATAAAATTTAGCATGCTTTTACATTTGGCTTACTGTATACTTTCTAAAGCAAATAATAGCATTAATTTAGGAAAATTTTCAATAATCATTTTTATTTATTGCTATTAACTAAAAACAACAATATATCAGGATAAAGCACAAATTGTTTTTCTATAAACAAAATAAACATGCTGTTTTTTAAAGAGCAATAAAAACAACAGAACCAGCCATTAATAGGCGCTAAACTTCCATATTTGATTAAATTTCAAACACAAGATATAGCATTACAATAAGGAGAGCCCCATAGTATTAAACATAAAAATAATTTCTGTCCTGGCCAGGTGGCTCAGTTGGTTGGAGCATCGTCCCATACACCAAATGATTGTGGGTTCGATTCCTAGTCAGGGCACATCCAGGAGGCAAACGATTAATGATCAATGTCTCTCTCTCTCTCAAGTCAATAATCATATCCTCAGGTGAGGGAAAAAAAGAAATGTTTTCTCCATCTTCTACCAGTCTTCCTAGCCAAAGTTTCCACTAATATGATAATCTATGCTGGAAATCAGATTTCTAAGAATATACCCAGTTTGGAATAATAACTATTAAATTTCAATAGTTGGCCACCAATCACACAAACAATATTTATATGGCATAATAAAATCTGTAAGCAACTTCATTTCACTGTTATTTCTATGGAATTTACCAACTATAATCAGATACTCCGAAAAGAGCATCTTAAATGGCATACTCCAATGGAAGATTTTAATGGTAGGAAAATTATATCCCAAATAAGAATCTTGCCATGATGCACCAAAAAAAGAGGGTTAGTTATCACTAGCTGCATATTTTCATAGTGAACAAGAACATACAGTAATACTGCCTTCTAGTGACAAAACAGTCCTTTTCATGACAAGAGGAAAGTCTTCTTGCAGGTTATTGTTTTATAATTCTTAATGTAATATTTATTTAATCCTTCCAAAACATTCACTGAACTTACTATGTAGAAATCATTCGAACAGATAACAAAAGGGAAACAAAGGCTGACAAGACCAAGTCTCTTGTCTCAAGAGGAACTTAAAATACCAAAAAAAAAAAAAAAATTTAACATAATGTGGAAAGTGGTAGACCAAATAATAAATATATAAAAGCATTAAATGCTCTAGAAGACAGAGGAAAGAGATTACTTCTCACCACAAGGATATGGAAAACTGTCTTGGGAAAGGTAACATGTGAATTGTGCCTTTAAGGACAGACAGTGGTGGAAATGTGGGAGGAGAGAACAGGCATGGAATGGGAAAGAGCCAGCCATGTTTGGAATAGCATATAGTCTGGCTTGGCTGAGGCATAGCACTGATGAAGGAAAATGGAGGAGATAAGATTAGAAAGAAAATTAGTGAGAAAGGAAGGTAGTCATACATCCTATACTATTTTCTCTAACGTGAAACCCCTGATGGAAATAATCTTTCTTATCTGTATTTGTAGAGAATTTGAACTTCATAATATTTTCTTCCCTGAATTGAAGTCATTTGTGTACTTGTCTTATTTTCCACAAGATGACTATGAGCTTCTCATGAGCAAGACCCACATCTGATTCATTTTTATATCCTCAAATGCCGTGAACATAGATACCAAATATGCATTTTTTAAATGATTAGATAAACGCATGAATGAATATATTGGCCATGTCATTTAACTTCTGTGGGACTCAGATACTCCTCTTTACCAGGAGTTTCCAAACTTTTTCTATAAAGGGCCATACAATAAACATTTTAGGCTTCACTGGCTATTTGATCTGTTACAGCTATGCAATTCTGCTGTTGTAGAGCAAAAGCAGCCCCAGACCACACGTAAATGAACGAGCATGGCTGTGTGCCAATAAAACTTAATTTACAAACATAAGCTGCAGGCCCCATTTGGCCCATGAACCATAGTTTAGAGACACCTCACCTATACAAACTTAAATTTAACACATTATATTGTACAAGTACATTTAAATGTAAGAATTATATAGAAATCACTTTCTTACATAATGACAGAACCTCAGCCAAAATTTCAAACAAAGAGATTAAAAAAAAAAAAAAAAAAGGTGGTATAAATAGGAAAATGTGAATATACTGCATAAAACCTGGTGAATCCAGACCTCTGGATAGTTCCACCAAATTTGCCCTCTCCGGACACTTTTTACCATTACCATCTGTGATACTTTAAGTCACAACCTCTTTAGGCCTTAAATTTATTTTCTGGTTTTCCTATTTTATTTTTAAATTACAGTCTACATTCAATATTATTTTGTACTAGTTTCAGGTGTACAGCATAGTGGTTAGACAATCATATACTTTACAAAATATTCTTCTAATATTTCCAGTACCCACCTGGCACCATACATAATTATTACAATATTATTAACTATATATTCTTCAGGCCTTAATTTTTAATCAATAAAGTAAATTGGTTAAAATAGGTAATTCTAAGAAAGAACTCTATGACCTTAAGAACTGTTCCAAATTAAATTATAGATTTTAAGTGAAAATTGTATCTAGAAAATGATTACATTCATAAATAATTTGAATCCATGGCAGAACAAAATACAAGTATACCACAGAAACAAAGTATAACATATCAGAAAAATAAATTAAGAGAATTTAATACCTAGAATAATTGATCTAATGAGCTTTTTGAAATATTATTCATAATCATATTTTAGTGTCTGAAAACTAAGGTTTCAGTACCATCTTGAATGCAGTTACAAATATACCTGGAAAATCAGATAGCAAATAAAGGTTAATTCACCTAACCAGGATGGTTGTATCAAGAGCATACTCAGATCGTAATAAAACTTTTCCCAAAATAGAGAATGTTATAAGATATGATCTTAAATGCCACAATATGCAAAAAAATGGAAAAAACAGCATCTTATTCTGGCTTCACATTCCAATCTCATGGTATAATAATTAATAAAATCACTGGACTCCCTGACATATTTAGTTAAAACTCTGAAGTTTTTAAATTTAAAAGTCAAAGTCCGCCTAGCCGGGCGTGGCTCAGCGGTTGAGCATCGACCTAGGATCCAGGAGATCGGGGTTCAATTCCCAGTCGTGGCACATGCCTGGGTTGTGGGCTGTAGCCGATCAATGACTCTCTCATCATTGATGTTTCTATCTCTCTCCCTCTCCTTTCCTCTCTCTGAAATCAATAAAAAAATATATTAAAAAAAAAGAAACCACTTTCTAAAAAAAAAAAAGTCAAAGTCCATGCAATAATAAACTAGGTGTCCTTCATTAGGTGTAATTAATGGTGATTTTATTTTTCCATTTTTACTCTTGAAATCAAGACAGGTTACGAAATAAACTCTCAACTTTTCACAAACTATTTTCAAAGAATTGTTCGGTCAGTTAAGATTCTCTAATTCACCACTATCCATATGTACAAAAGCAACACCATTACACTGCTTTCTGAAATAGAAATTAACACTTTCTCGTTCATTACAAACTTACCAAACATTTGGCAAATTCTTTGTTTTCTGAAAGGAATCCATAACCTGGATGTACCTTAGAAATGAAAACAAAAAACACTTTTAATTTTATCATATTGTAAAACCCTGGTAAGTAAAATGTAGAGTGCAGTCATGGATTTACTGTTCAAACGCCCCTGAGTAAGTTTCCTGCCCTCACATGGTGATCAGCTCCAATGCACATTCCTGAGTACAGACTCTCAAATTCCAAGGTACTGCCTATTTTACAATCACTTCAGGCACGCTACCTTAGTCCTAACTACCATCAGAGCCACCTGCCTCCAAGTCTTCCTGTCCACCAGCATTTGACTACCTATTCAACCCAACTCCTACTCTCCCTATTTTTTGAGGCTTACCTTGGCCACAAGTCTGAAGAATTTTCTAATACCTCGTAGATCAAAGAATTACGTTAAAGGAAATCTTTTGCAAGATAGATTTGAAAACTTTTAATTCCCTTTTTTTACAGTACCAGGAACTGCTACTTTCCAAAATCCTGGTTACAAGCCAACTAATGTATTTTACTCCTGAGAACATTAATGTACTCAGCCACTACTCAAGGAGCAGTTTCTGTCAAATCTAAAATGGAAATTTGGTTTATACTTTTTTTTTGTATTCTGAATGCTTTTTTCTTCTAATAGCTACTCTTCTTTTCCTCCTCACTCCACTTAGACATTCACCACTTCTTTATGCTCTGCTATGCAAGCCACATTGCTACAATCTCATTACACTATCCTGTTCTAATCAAGTGATTTTTGCCTCTACCACATTGGCCAAACATAAATTTAGCTACTCTGCTATCAGTCAGTACTGAATGTTTCCAATAAAAGGATTCTGCTATAAGGAAAGAGGTCAGTATCATAATTTAGAAGTAGCTACACATCCAAGATTTTTAAATTCTGAATCAAGCTTTATAAACACGGAACAGAATAATTTAAATTACCACAGCACAGGATAACAGTTTCACTCCACCAATGTCATTTTATATCAACATTCAACTAAACATCACATTCTGACAAGCTAGAGTTAAAAGTTTTGCTTTCATTAACTCTGCTAATAAACTGTAAACATTCATAATATGGGTTCATAAATTCAGCTTATTTAAACATCCATTTCTTTCAAAAGAAATGTGAAGCACTCCAGGTTAATTGCTGGAATTGCTGCTTCCATTCAATTTTAGAGATAACTCTGCATAGTTTTAACATTATATGTAAATTAGTGCTGATATAAAAACACACAACAACAAAAACAAAACACTATTTCTGGTATCAGACACCAGTCCTTCCTTAGATTCCACTTCACTCAAACAGAACTGGGGGTGGGGAGAATTATTTATTTCTCCATGTAAGTTATATGTATCCTACTGACATGATCAAACTAAAAGCATTACCAATTATATTGTTTATATTTCTGGAAGTACAACTAGGTGTACATAATTTTTAAGTGATTAAAACAGTTTAAACTGGGGTATTTTGAATCCTGTTTATAATGCAGAATTGTTTTTAATGCTCTTATTACCTTGAAAGGGTTAATACTCAAAACTAATTGGGATTTTTTTTTCCCCCTAGCAAATTTGGAAATGAACTGAAACTGCTCCCTGGTGTGAAAGCTGAATCCAGCAGCCACCTGCAGGATCAGCAACCAACACTGCCAGATGCCACAAAGCCTTTGATTTCCAGTAGCAAATTCGGCCACATTTAACTCATGTGACATGACCAATTGCAACAGCATTTTCAATCATTCTCTCATTTTTTTTTCTTTTTTAAGATACAAACTCTAGCTTTCTGCTCAGTACATATGAAACAGCTGCAGCAGATAGATTCGTTCAGACTCACAGCTTGGGCCCCGGTTTTCCTAATGGCTTCCAGGATGGCCTCCATGTTGAGGTAGCTTTTACTGGTGGGAGCTGGGCCAACACACACAGCCTCGTCTGCCATCTTCACGTGAACCTGAAGACACAAATCTCCGCGTTAGCAGCTGCTCCCAGCAAAACAGAACTAACATCATCTGCAAATATACACAACATTGCAATGACTGTTTCACATATCACTTCTGTAGTCAGATCTCTTTTTGAATATGCACTAAAAAACAACAATGGGACAAATAAGCTCAGGAACTATATTAACCAGGATTTCATTTAATACGAGCCTGATCCACTGTGTAACTAAATAACTGCCAAAATGTTCCCTACAAATTTAAGTAAAATCACAGCAAACTACAGCCTCTGATTTGGATCCGCTACACATAAATCTTCTATGAGAACTACCCTGTTACATGGAGCCAGGGCAGTCCAATATTTTAATAACAAGCACTCATGCCCAATTCTAAGCAAGCTCCCCCAGAAGTGGGGATAATTAGAGGGACTGAAGGAAGGGATGCAGTGAGTGTCCCTGCACAACAACGGGTCAGCACCAGGCACAAATTAAAGCCCGGGACTACAGAGTTCAGTATCATCACACATGAACCAGAAAATCTTGACAATCATTTAAATACTCTCACATTGAATACTCATCCATTTTACCTTTATTCCTTAAAAAACTGATATGTGCATTAAGTCCTAAATCTACCTAAAAAGTCAGAAATATATGCTCCATTTTTAATACAACTCAATCTACAATGTTTTAAATCTATTTTTGCTTAATACAGGCTAGGCATTCAATACCGAAAAGAGTAACCTGTTTACTTCTAAAAGAAATCTACTGTTTTAAAATGATGAAGCCATTCATATTTTTGAAATGGCTTTTCCCAACAGTTTTCCAATTTAAGAAACTCCCAATCAGTTTCAATTTATTTGCAAGGCGTATATAAAAACTGGACTACATACATATAGTTAGACAATTGTGATTCACCCTACTACCCCACCAAAAGTTGGCAAATACTTTTGCTTGCTGCCTCAGTTGTGAAATAATTTTTAAAGAAGCACTTTGTTTTAAATGAGATCTACAAAAAAGTAAAACAAGAAAGTCATCTTTTAGAAAACAGGTTTCTCTTTATCAACTCAACACGTATTTTCCAATTAAGTAAAAAATTTTATTATGTACTAAATGTTAAAAAATACCTGCAGGAAGATTTACAGATCAATATCTTAATATACTCAAATACATATCTGCAATTTCTTTAAAAACATCCACTTCAAGGAAAGGCAGCAATACTCACAAAGGGATCCGAAATATTCCCAGGGGCAAAGCAAGGCACTCCTTTCCTTGTGGTTGTCTTTGCCTTGTTTATTCCCAGACTCGTCTACTACCCTGTGCCAGTTCAGATCCTATTAGCAGCATTTTGTTGCTGTAACTGTGGGTTGGGGTTTTTCCTATGAGGTGGGAACTGAATACTAAACAATCCCTTAAAAAAGGATGCATGATACTATATACATAAAGAACCATAAAGATTCCACCAAAAATCTACTAAAATGGATAAATGAATTCAGTATAGTAGCAGATACAAAATAAATATCCAGAAATCAGTTGCATTTTTATATACCAATAATGAACTATCAGAAAGGGAAACTAAGAAAACAATCCCATTTACAATTGCATCAAAAAAAACCCCACACAAACAACAACAAAAAACAACACTTGGAATAAATTCAACCAAAAATGTATTAAAGATACAAATAAGTGGAAACATGTAACAAGTTCATGGACAAGAAGAATTAACATCATTAAAATGTCCATACTACCCAAAGCAATCTATAGATTCAATGCAATTCCTATCAAGATAACAATGGCGTATTTCACAGAACTAGAACAAATATTCCAAAAATTTTAATGGAACCACAAAAGACCCCAAATAGCCACAGCAATCTTGAGAAAGAAGAACAAAGTTGGAGGAATCACACTACCTGATATCAAAATATACTACAAGGCCATAGTAATCAAAACACCACAGTACTGGCATAAAAACAAACATATACATCATTGGAAGAGAAAAGAAAACCCAAAAATAAATCCACACCTTCACGGTCAAATAATATTCAACACAGGAGGCAAGAATATACAATGGGGTAAAGCTAGTCTACTCAATAAAGAGTGTTGGGCCCAGCTGGTTTGGCTCAGTGGTTGAGGGTCGACCCAGGAACCAAGTGGTCACTGGTTTGATTCCCGGTCAGGGCACATGCCCAGGCTGCAGGCTCCATCCCCAGTAGGGGGCATGCAGATGGCAGCTGATTGATGAAATTCCTCTCCATCGATGTTTCTATCTCTATCGCTCTCCCTTCCTCTCTCTCGAAAAATAATAATAAATCAATAAAAACATAAAAAGCCCTAACCAGTTTGGCTCTGTGGTTAGAGTGCTGGCCCATGGACTGAAGGGTCCCTGGGTTGAATTCGGGCCAAGGGCACGTACCTAGGTTGCAGGCTCGATCCCTGGCCCTGGTCAGGGAGTGAGTGGGGGCAACCAATTGGCGTGTCTCTCTCATCGTGATGTTTCTCTCCCCACCCTCCCTCTCTCTGAAAAGCAATGGAAAAAATACCCTCGGGTGAGGATTTAAAAAACAAACAAACAAACACATAAAAAAGAAAAAGAAAGAAAAACGCATTAACCAGGTGGGGATAAAGTCTTTATTTAAAGTTAAATCCACACTATTCTGTATATATTTTATTTCCCTCCAGTATTACCTATTATTAAAAATGCACTTAAAGTTTCACCTTTACTACTAGGTCTTTCCCAAGTACTTCAGCTTCATCTCCATTAACTGGAACTCCAATAGGACTTAACACAAATTTTGGCATTTAATCACATCCTGCCAGCAATGTCACTTAGACTGCTTTACAGATTATGTCTGTGATAATTTATATATTCTCCTCCTTGATATCATAAGGTCCTGCTAGGCTGAAACTGTGTCTTAAGTTCTTTTTTTTTTAATCTCCCCCAGCACAGTGTCATGTGCTAAAAGCTTAACTCATATGTATAATTAAATAGAAATTTAATAACTTTCATTGTTAAGCCATTGTCTGTGTAGTAGAAGTCTAACTACACAAAATTAAAGCTTCTCCAATCATAGCAACACATATGGGAACTGAGGGTTATATGGGGGGAAGAAATAAGATATATACATGCATACATGTGTATATTTATATGTCCAAAATTTCTACAATAAACATGTATCAAAAAGTAAAAAGGAGAATCCTAATTGTACTTTGACTTATCTCCTTCCAGTCTTTTCTCTAAATATACTTTTGTAACCATACTGCATATGTAATGTTGCATCCTTTTGTTTAACATCATAATAAACATTTTTTCCTGTTATCACAAACTGCTTGTAATCATATTGAGAATGTAGCTCAAAGCCTAATGTATTTTAGGAGATGGTTAATATTGATTGAGTAAACATTCAAATAAATTAAACATCAAAAGCAGGTCAAGACGCTTATGGACTTTACAAAGAAAGGCAAAACACAGCTGTTTCTAAAGGGCTAGTTGATTTCCGTTCTTCTATTTCCCAGAAACAAACCTTACTTTAGGGTAGAGAAGTTCAACAACTGCACAGTCTAGTCCAGGGTTGGTACAAGCAAAAATGCTGGGCAAAGCCATTTGATAGAAAACACTAGAATCCTCTGCTGTCTCAGTTCCCAAGGAGACATGAATGAGTCAACTGTGAAAGGATCGTTGGAAAAACTTCTGAAACTCAATTTCAATTTTGCTGTTATTGTTGTACTAAATGTGTGAGGTGATTTCTTTACCTAAAACTATTCAAGCACTACAGATGCTTTTCTGAATGACTTATTTACTTGACTAAGCTGACTAGATGTTTTTATGTTTCAAAAATTTCAACATCTTGAAAAATATAAATTCCTTTTTATATAGTTCAGTGGTATATATATGACAATCATGGAAAGTTTAAACCAAGGTAAACTAATCAATTGACTAGGATATTGCTGGCTAGTTTCAAAAAGAAAAAAATTTAAATACTAGGATTCAAATTAAAGTAGTCAGTCTTCATAAACTTTTCCAATAGGAGAGTTTCCACCCTATCTATTTTGGCTCAGTGGTCAGAGCGTTGGCCCTCAGACTGAAGGGTCCTGGGTTCAATTCCAGTCACAGACATGTACCTCAGCTGCAGGCTCAAACCCCGACCAGTTGGGGCTGGGGCAGGAGACAACCAACTGATGTCTCTCTCTCACATCGATGTTTCTCTCTCTTTCTCTCTCCCCCCTCTCCTCATCCCTCCCTCTTACTCCCTCTGAAAAGCAATGGAAAAAATATCCTCGGCTAAAGATTTTCTTTTTAAATAGGCAAGTTTCCAGTAGAGATTTTTAAAAATTATTAGTTTCTTCCTCAAGCATTTAATTTTATATTTTGAACAATTTTATACTTTAAAAAGAAAAATATTGCCCAGCCAGGCGTGGCTCAGCAGTTGAGCATCAACCTAGGATCCAGGCAATCGGGGTTTGATTCCGGGTCAGGGCACATGCCCGGGTTGCAGGCTCGAGGCAGCTGATCGATGACTCTCTCATCATTGATGTTTCTATCTCTCCCTCTCCTTTCCTCTCTCTGAAATCAATAAAGATATATTTTTTTTAAAAAAAAGAAAAAGAAAAATATTACTTGTATCAGGGTGTGTTTTTCAACTTACAGAACTGAAAAAAAATGTATCATCCTTATTGATGTCTTAAAAATGAATTTAAATGCTTGGATATAGATAGATTAAAAATTGTGCCAGAATTTATAACTTTGGATTTGTGGAATATTTCCTATTAGTCCATTAGATGCCTAAGATATGCTGAAAAGATACTGTGCTTGATTTCTATCCTTATCAAATAGATTGGATCTTAGTCTGTACTAGTTAAAAAGGTTAGACCAGATCTGGGTCAAAGTTTTTAAATACCTTTTATTCTAAGTACAGACTGAGAAAAGACAGGGAAGACAAGCAACTCTGAAGTTGTTTTCATGCTGGGAGATCTTTTGAAATCTATCACTTCGACAAGATCTGCAATCACGTGGGCATTATTTACCATGACCATGAATATTTGAGCTTTCCTCGTGATATCCTTCAATGCAGACACTGGAAGGATGACAAAATAAAGATTAAATGTGCTCCTGGCCTAAGAACAGCAGTGTCACACAATCTGACCGGGCTTCAGTATTCACCAAATCTAACCAAATTCTCTAGCATTACCGACAGACACAAATTACCCTTACAGATTGAAAAGTTAAAGAAAGGAATGCCAACTGCATCAATCATGGTTTGAAGAACTGGAAAAAGTAATTTTCAAACAATCAGATAAAATCCTATTTGTAAGGGGGGGGGGAGAACCCTTCTATTTTATACAAAGTGTCTAAAGTCTCAAGAGACATATAAATGTCAACAGACTAGCCTTCTGGCACATCCTTTCTAGAAATGTAATTTGAATCCTAGCAAATTATGATTTTTTTATGTTAGTAAATACTACATTTGCTTTAACTTCGTAAAACTAAATGTGTAGCACCATGACACATTTATTCACAATTAATTTTAGATGGCAGAATTAGGGAGGGGGGTCAATAGGTCAATAGTGCTACTGTCAAGAACCCCTGGTCTACACTTTCATATAATGTATGTAACCATAAAAATATAAAATATTTTAGTGTGGGATTTTTAAACCATTAATAGCATTATTATGCTGTATATGTCATTCTGCAAGTTCTCCTTCAATCTTGTATATGTCTTAGAGATGTCCTCTGTCAATATATAGAGATCTACCTCATTCTCTTTAACTACCAAAGAATGCCAAGACATGGCTCTACCAGTTTACCAACCATTCTCCCTGCTGGACACTTTTCATGGAGGAATCACCTAGCTGGATGGTCTTAATGAGGTTTCCTAACCGGACATCCCATCAGTTGCCCCAGGTCCCCCTTCCTGCTGTGGATCTTTCTTCCCTGGAGCTGCTCCCACCTTTTGCAGCCATGTTTTAGACTGGGGTTTTCTACTGAATGATCCTATCTCCTATCTATCTTCCAGAAATTCTTTATCATTTTCAGGACCACATTCCCCCCTCCATTTTCCATCAGAATTTTGGTTTGCTATTTTTCTTTTGTTTGTTTTAAGTGTTTCTCTTCCCTGGGAATTTAGAACAGGAAGCAAAGTCTAACTCATCCCACCAGCCTGAATTAGAGGACTTTTTTAAAGTTTGCATTTCTTACCAGGAAAAAATAGCACGTGTATTTTTATTTTAATTAAAAATTTAAAAATTGTGAACAATAATTTAGTTTTCTAAAATGAAACAGTTTTAGGATTGTCATGAAAGACATCAACAAACCCTAATTGAGAATCTAATCTGGCATAAAAATGGGTGCGTGAAAGTGATCACACAGTTTTTAACTTACAACCATAAATGCAACCTCCTGTAGGTAACACATGTTACCATTCCTCTAGCTATGCATTTTAATGGTGGGTACCTTTCTCACAGTATCTATTCTACTACTTATCAACCCATTCAGAGAAACTCCAAAAGCTGGCATTCTAACCATAGATTCCACTTCCCAAATTATCCAATATTGCTACTGGGTTCACAAAAGTCATAAAAACCCTTGATTTATGGTATATGATTTGTTGGTTTCTCACCAGGAGCTTCAGATGGGTATTAAAAATAACAAAATCAACCACTCAAATGCTCCTCTCTGCTGAAAGTTCCTGGTAATCTACAAGGAAGAAAATAGTTTAATAAGGCTATAACTACTTGTCTTTTATTTAAAATCTAACTTTTCTGAAAGAATGCTTGGTGCAGCTACTGGCATGTCTTTTCTATGTGAAAGAATAAAGAAATGGATTCAAAATCTGGACAACAAAATATAGACAAATCCTACTTTAACAGAAGTGGCAGCTGGCTCTGTGGACAGAAAAAACTAGAGGAAAAGCTACCCCACCAAAACAAAACTTGTATATAATAGAAAGCCCAAGAAAACGAATATCTGAGTATTATTTACACAACTCAAAGTAATCAAAACATTTCCCTAAAACCATGAGTTCCTGATTCCATTTATACCATTCTGGTCTCTGCTTTCTACTCTTTTTAATTCAAATACTCTATGTTCTACCCACCATATCTCTTTACCATTAAATAAACCCTGAACACTTCCTTCTCCCTTCCTTGACACATTACAACACTTATCACAGGCACTCTGCTATAGCAGGATATAAAGAGACACACAAATCACAGCCCCCTCCCCTCCACAAGTTCAGTCCAGTACAAATGAAAAATACTAATCACAAAGAAAAGTCAGTGGGATGTTAAAGTCCCCTACTATGACTGTATTGCGGTTGATCTCTCCCTTAAAGTCCTTAACATTATAGAAAATGGTTTTGTGAAGAATCGGTTAATGAAATACAAAATTGGATTTCTAATAAATGGAAAAAAGTGAGAAGGGAATTAACAACAGAGAAAAAGCACATTCAAAATTGTAGAAGTGTGCCCTGGCCAGTGTGGCTCAGTTGGTTGGATATCAACATGTGCACCAAAATGTTGCCAGTTTGACTCCTGGTCAAGGCACATGCCTGGGTTGTGGGCTTGATCCCTGGTAGGGGGCATGCAGGAGGCAGCCAATGTTACGCTTTCACATCAAATGTTTCTTTCTCCCTCTCCTTTCCTCTCTCTCTAAAAATCAAACTATTCTTTAAAAAAAAAACCAAAAAACCCTGTAGAAATGTGAAGGGCCCCAGCCTATTTAGAAATCTGTGAAATGACTTGAAATTAAGGTGTATAAGGAGGCACTGATGGGAGAGAAAGGTGAGAGAGAATGACTGAGTAGAAGGAACCAGGTTAAAAGGAATCTTGAATGCCACAGTAAAGAGTTGGGACTTAAACATTGAGAACCACCAACTCCCTGGTTAATTTTCTATGAAAACAAGTAACATTCATAGGAGGAATGTTCTATACTCCATCATTGACAGCAGGTTGCTGCAGTTGGGCCATTCCAAGCAATTAGGTATAAACACTCAACTTTCTCTCCCACTAATCTCAGAGGAAGCTTAACAAGTAATGCTGTCAACAATAGAAACCTCTTTCCTTTCCTCCCATGTTATCTAATCAAACTCTTCCCATAATTATACAATAGTGTAATATATAAGATACAAACACCCATTCAGCTGCATCACATTCCTTCCCACAGTTTTTTTTTAATTTATCTTTGTTGAAAGTATTAGATATCCCCTCCACCTCGAAACCAACCTCCCCTCACCACACTATTGTCTGTGTCCATGGGTTATACATATATGCATATAAGTTCTTTGATTAATCTCTCCCCACCCACCCACCCCTGCCTTCCCACTGAAATTCATCAGTCTGTTCCATGCTTCTGTGTCTCTGGATCTATTTTGTTCCTCAGTCTATTTTGTTTATTAGATGCCACATACGAGTGAGATCATGTAAAACTGAATCAGGAAGAATCAGAAAACCTGAATAGGCTAGTAACAACTGATGAAATTGAAGCAGCAATAAAAAAAATTCCCAGCAAAGAAAAGCCCTGGTCCAGAAGGTTTCACAAGGGAGCTTTCTAATTCTTTAAGTTGTAGGGTTAGATAGTTTACTAAAAATCTTTCTTGCTTTTTGAGGTAGGCCTGTAGTGCTATGAATTTCCCTCTCAGAACTGCTTTCTCTGTGTCCC
The DNA here is from genome assembly GCF_054644295.1 of Miniopterus natalensis. Lineage (NCBI taxonomy): Eukaryota > Metazoa > Chordata > Mammalia > Chiroptera > Miniopteridae > Miniopterus > Miniopterus natalensis. The sequence continues at coordinate 35,058,764 of NC_142082.1, forward strand.
ATAGATTTGGGGTTGTTGTGTGTTCATTTTAATTTGTTTCCAGGAAGTTTTTTATTTCTTTCTTGATCTTACTGGTAACCCATTCATTGTTTAGTACATGCTATTTAGCCTCCATGTGTTTGAATGCTTTTGAATGTTTTTACTGTAGTTGATTTCTAATTTCATGCCACTGTGATCTGAGATGCTTGATATGATTTCAATCTTCTTGAACTTGTAGAGACTTGTTTTCTGTCCTAACATGTGGTCTATCTTTGAGTATGACCCATGTGCACTTGAAAGGAATGTATATTCTGCAACTCCGGGGTGAAATGTTCTGTAAATATCAATTAAATCCATCTAATCTAGTGTGCCATTTAGCGTCACTGTTTCTGTTGACTTTTTGTCTGGAAGGTCTATCCAGTGAAGTCAGTGGGATGTTAAAGTCCCCTACTATGACTGTATTGCTGTTGATCTCTCCCTTAAAGTCCTTAACATTATTATTGATAGGCATAAAGAATTAAAATGGCAATAAATAACGACCTATGTTTCTCTCTCTATTACTTATTATTACAGTAGTCCTTTTAATATTTTTTGTAATGCTTTTATTTCTACTTCTGATTACAGCAGTCCCTTTAACATTTCCTGCAATGCTAGTTTGGTGGTGATAAACTCCTTTAGCCTTTTTTTGTCTGGGAAGCTCTTTATTTCACCATCTATATTGAAGGATAGCCTTGCTGGATAGATCCTTGTTTTGCATTACCTTGAATACTTCATGCCATTCCCTTCTGGCCTGTAGAGTTTCTGATAGGAAGTCAGCTGAAAGCCTTATGGGAGATTGTTTTTCTCTTGCTGCCTTTAATATTGTCTTAAATTTCCGGCATTTTAATTATGATGTGTCTGGGCACAGGCCTCTTTGGATTCTTTTTGCTTGGGACTCTCTGTGCTTCCTGAACTTGTGTGACTTTTTCCTTTACCAGGTTAGGGAAGTTTTCTGCCATTATTTCTTCAAACAGGTTCTCTAACCTTGCTTACTTTCAACCTCTTCTGGCACTCCTATGATACAAGTATTGTTATATTTCACGTCCCACAGCTGCCTTAAACTGTCCTTCTGTTTTTAATTCTTTTTTCTTTTTGAATCTGACTGATTTCTTCTACCTTGTCTTCTAATTTGTTGATCTGATCCTCAGTTTCCTCTAATCTGCTATTTACTCCTGCCAATGTATTCTTTATTTCTGCTATGTCATTCTTCATTTCTGACTGGTCATTTTTCAGTTTCTGTATCTTTTTTTCATGCTGTTGAGCATCCTTACAATCAAAATTCTGAACTCTGTATCTGATAGAGTGCTCATCTCCATTTCACTTAGCTCTTTTTCTGGAGACTTCTCTTGTTCTTTCATTCGGGGCTTTTGTCTCTCCTCATTTTGGCTGCCTATTTGGGTTTGTTTCTATGTATTAGGTAGGCCTGCTAGGACTCTGCGCCTTTTTGGAAGGTCTCTGGTGCAGGCCAATTTTAGACACTGTTTGTCACTAGCCTTGAGTACCCTGTTTGGAGCTATCAACAACCCACAGCTTGAGGTTCCCTCTGTTGGGGGTAGGTGCATTTGGACATGACCAAGATGCATACCAAAGTCTGCTTTTCGAAGGCCCAGGTCCAGAAGCAGATGACGCAAAGACTCAAGGGCACTCTGAGGTCTGCCTCGGCCTGCAGGCTGATTAATCTGATTGTCTTAAGGAGCCTGAGGCTACAGAAATTCCACAGGGTAGGGCAAGAAGTTTTCCAGCAGGGTGGGACAATTGCTTCCCCCTCAGGCAAAAGCTATTTGGAAGGTAAATGTCTGCCTGAGAAAGATGTCCTCTGCAGTATGGGGCAATGACTTGGCACAAGAATCCAAAGGGGTGCCCTCTGAGCTCTAGCTCCAGAGCCCACAACCCTAGATTCTCCTCACACAGCTCCAGTCCACTCTGTCCTCCCTCTGCTGGAGCCCAAGGCGAGTGGCTGCACATAAAACTTTGTGCACTGACTCTTTAAGAAGGTGCCTGCTTTCCAGCCCTCTCCCTGGCAGACAGAAACCCAGCTGCTTTTCACAACCATATGTTATGTGGGCACCTTTCTCAGTTCTGGTGCTCTGGGCTGGGAAGACCAGCTTGGGGTTTAGGCCCCAGAGTTGTCAGTGGGAACCCCTCACAGCTGAGATATCCCTCAAGACCTTCAGCTGCTGCCTGTGGGAGCCCAGTCAGCCCTCTCACACCACTTCCTACCAGTCTCTATGAGGTCTCCATTTTTTGTCCTTGGTTATGAGGGTGCTCTCCAGCTCGTCTTCAGTTGCAATTGATTATTGAGGATGGTTTTTCTATATTTTAGTTGTAATTCCAGTTTGGTCCTGGGAGAGTGTCAGTGTAGCTTCCCCTCAGTCTGCTGCCATCTTTAATCCTCCCCAAAGTTGTTTTAAGAAACACAGTGGCCATTCTAATTGCAGGTAAGAAGGAATAAGCATATTTCACCCTGTCTGTCCCACTGAATGTAACTGTGAAACCTGAACAGAACAAATGAATCACCTATTTACAAACTTTGAAAAGACAATAATAGCAGGCAGATCGAGGGAGAACAGAATTCAAATTACCATAAACCAGAAGTGAGTTTCAGCATTTTCCTTTCCTCCATGGTCCCCCTGCCTAATGAACAAAGCATAAAACCCAGAGTAGACATTCGGGTACTGACAGAAAACTCCAGGAGAAGCCCTATACTTCCAACTCAAGAAGAAAAGGGAGCTCCTAACACTTCCAACACTGCAGAATCTCCCAAGGCTGTTGGGTTTGGGTGGGAGGGTTGTTCTGTTTTGTTTTGTTTTGTTTTGAAGCTCATTTATTTTGTGCCCCAGCCTTGAAGTAATTCAACGGTTACAACAGCAGGTGGCAGAAATGGGAGCATGCAGGCGCCAAAACATTCAGAGAAGAAACATTCTTCTCCATCAGTGAAACTACAGTCCCAAGAGGGTGGGTAAGTATCTCCAATATTTTTTTTTGTTTGTGACATAAGAAACATACATTTGGTCTCTGCCCCAGTTTCTGACACAGAGCTCCTCAAATCCTTATAATTTCCTGAGAGATAGAGGTGGTAGGAGCATCTTTTGTCCTAATATCTGGTCTTTGACCCCAGTTCCTACCACAAGAGCTGTTAAGATCCTTCGAATCTCAGGAGTGGTAAGAGTGTTTTCTTGTACGGCAATAAAATGACTGGTGGCTGGGGACCCTTAGATAGCTTCAGGACCCTTAGATAGCTTCAAATGGGGGCTGGTCATCAGAAAGGTTTGATTAGAATTGGAACTTTCAGCCCAATTCCCCATCTCAAGGGAGAGAAGGGCTGGAGACTGAGTTAATAATCACCAATAGTGAATGATTTCATCAGTCATGCCACATAATGGTACCTCCATAAAAACCCTCATCAGCAAGGTTTGGAGAGCTTCTGGGCTGGTGAACACATCCACATGCCAGGTACACCTAACTTCACAGGACAGAAACTCCCATGATAGGGAATTTTCCAGACCTTGATCTATGGACCTCTTCATGTGGCTATTCATTTATATCCTCTATAATACTGTTTATGATAATCCAATAAATGAAAGTAAAGTGTTTCCCTGAGTTCTATGAGCCATTAGAGCAAATTATCAAACCTGAGGAGGGGATTGTGGAACCTGATTTATAGCTAGTTAGTTCAAAAATACAGGTGACAACCGAAGACTTGAGACTAGCATCTGAAATGGGGGTGGTCTTGTGGGACTGACCCCTTAACCTCTGGGATCAGAATCAAAAGATGTGGGCACTGGCCTGTGTGGCTCAGTTGGTTGGAGCATCATCCCAAGGTGAGTACAGGAGGCAATGGATCAATGTTTTTCTCTCACATCGATGTATTGGTCCATCTGTCTCTCTCCCTCTCTCTCTCTAAAATCAATGAGCATGTCCTCTGGTGAGGATTGAAAAAAAAGAAAGAAAGAAAAGATGTGGGACCTTCACAGAGTATGTGCTTGGTCAGTAACTTATTAAATGTTGGATATGTATCACTACCTACAAACCTATACAATGCAAGCTAATAAAATATTGTAAGGATAGATAAATCTGTTAGAAAACCTTAAAACACTGCCAAAAAGTAAATCATATTACTTTAAAATTGATATGTGTATCCATCACCACTATTCATCTCCATAATCTTTTCATCTTGGAAAACTATGAATACTTAATGTCACTGAACTGTATAGTTAAAAAGGGTTAAAATTGTAAGTTTTGTTACACAAGTTATAATATTCTATTTAAAATAAAATTTTAAACCTCCCCCCGCAAATTGTACCTGTGACTTCCAATTCCACATGTAAAAGAGCTAAGAAGTGACCACTCTGTCCTAACAAGTAAAAAGCAGGAAAGACTGAAAAAGCAACAACTGTTCTTGGATCTGTAAGAGAGGTGAGGACACAGGGCAAACCATGGCACCCAAGATTGCAAACAGGCAATCATCCTTTGTCAGAGCAGAGATTCATGAGCAGAAACTGCCTTAGGAGCCAGTGCCAGGGCAGGAAAACCTCAAAGGTAATTTATAAATTGCTGAAAGCTCAGTGTGGACAAGTATGATTGTTAAAAACTGCAGGATACAAGATTAATATTTAAAAAGTCAATTGTTTTCCTGTATACCAACAATGAACAAGTGAGATTTGAAATTTAAAACACAATACCATTTGCATTAGCATACCCAAAAATAAAATAGCTATAACAGAATATATACAAGATCTATATGAGGAAACTTATAAAACTCTGATGAATGAAATCAAAGATCAACTAAATAAATAGAGACGTATTCCATGTTCATGGATAGGAAGATGTCAGTTCTTCCCAACTTATCTATAAATAAATACAATCAAAATCCCAGCAAATTATTTTGTGAATATCAACAAACTTATTCTAAAGTTTATATGGAGAGGAAAAAGACCCACAACAGCCAACAAAACATTAAAGGAGAAGAACAAAGTTGGAGGATTGACAGTACTCAACCTCAAGACTTACTAGAAGTTGAATGATCAAGCTAGAATGAAAGCTAGAATGATCAAGACACCACGGTATTGGTGAAAGAACAGAAAGATTAATAAAATAGAACTGAGGGCCCAAAAATAGATCCCTGTAAATGTAATCAACCAATCTTTCATCAAAAAGCAAAGGCAATACAATGAAGCAAACAAAACCTTTTCAACAGACAATGCTGATAAAATTGGACATCTACATGCGAAATAAAATGAATCCAAACAAACTTTACACCCTTTACAAAAATTAGTTTACAATGGGTCAAAGACTTAAATACAAAACACAAAACTATAGCCCTGGCCAGTGTGGCTCAGCTGGTTGGGGCATTGCCCCATAGACACATACCTAGCTGCAGGTTTGATCCCCAGTCGGGGGATGTGCAGGAGGCAACCAATCAATGTAGCCTTCACTCATGTCGATGTTTTTCTCCCTCTCCCTCCCTCCCTCTCTCTCTCTTCTCTCTCTTTCCTCCCCCTCTCTAAATTAATAAACATACATACATACATACATACATACATAAATACATACACAAAACTATAAAACTCCTCGAAGATAACACAAGAGAAAACCTAGATGACCTTGGGTATGTATGGCAAGGACTTTAATTTAGATACAACACCAAAGGCACAATCCATGACAGAAATCATTGAAAAACTGGACTTGATTAAAATTAAAAACTTCTGGGAAAGAGAAGACAAACCACAGCCTAGAAGAAAATATATGCAAAAGACACATCTGATAAAGGACTATTACCCAAAATATACAAAGAACTCTTAAAATTCACCAAATAGAAAACAACTCCATAAGAAAAAAATAGGCCAAAGACGTTAACAGATATCTCACCAATGAAGACATACACGTGGCAAAGAAGCATACAAAAAGATACTCCACATGATATGTGATCAGGGCAATGCAAATTTAAACAAGGTAACACTATGGACCTAGAACACTGATAGAACTAGAGAGGATAGAGAGCAACAGAAACTCTCATTCAGTGCTGGTAGGAATGCAAAATGGTATACCCACTTTGGAAGACAGTTTGGTGGTTTCCTACAAAACTAAACATACTCTTACCATATGATCCAGCAATCACACTCCTTGGTATTTATCCGAAGGAATTGAAAACGCATGTCCACACAGAAACCTGCACACTGATGTGTACAGCAGCCTTATTTATAATTGCTGAAACTTGGAAGCAACCAAAATGTCCTTCAGCAGGTGAATGGGTAAACTGTGTCATTATACATTTACCCAAACATACAGAATGTACACCAAGAGTGAACCCTAATGTAAACTACGGACTTTGGGTAATTATGATATGTCAATGTAGGTTCATAAACTGCTACAAATATACCTTGAGAGTGGATGTTGATAATGGGGAGTCTATTCATGTGTGGAGGCAGAAGGTATAAAAAAAAAAATCTCTAGCTTCCTCTCAATTTTGCTGTGAACCTAAAACTGCCTCCCCAAAAATAAGTTTTAGAAAAAAATAAACTAAAAAAAATGTAGAAATATTTTTTATTAAGAGGAAATATTACATGAAACCCTTCACAAATAGGTTTTTTATAGTTTTGAAACAGCTGTCTCCTATGTAGAACATCCCAGCTGAATTTCATCAATGTAGCCTTGGGATCTATAACACTTAATTGGAATAGTTCACTGAAATTACTTCCCTATATTTAATTATAAATTCCCTTATACTGAAATATCTAATATCTATTTGGGGAATACATAATAGACTTGGAAACTAAACTAATATATGATTAACTCACAGGAAGACTTGGAAGCCACTAAGCAGTTGTTTACAAAATTAGACATTTTAAAATACTATTCATTTGCAGTTTTATTTGCACTAACAGTTTCTCACATACAAAGACAAGGCTCCTGCCTTTAGTCCAAGCCTACATTCTCCACTGGACAGACCACACCCCACTCTCTAGACAACGCTTTTTAATAAACATATTGAATATATGCATGACTAAAGATGACAATGACAGACTTATATCTGATGTATTTCTCTGAGTTGGAGCCTCTCTTCCTAAAATGAATACATCAGATATAAATCCACTACTGCCATCTTCCTTCTTCAGGCAGCTTTTTATCTTCCTGAAGATGCCTACTAAATTCCTCCCTTTGCTAGTCCTACTTAGTAGTTGCCATTGTAACCACTGAGAAGTTGCAGCAGCAAGTAGCAAACAAAATTGTCCCAAGTAAGGCTGATACACTGGCTAGAGCTAGGGATCGAGAGCTAGCCAATGAGTGACTAAACAAGCTCAGCAGTGCTAATTCACAGATTAGATGCCGATCTACTGGACTGGCTCAGTGCCTTTGCACATGTTGTCCCATCTGTCCCGGCTGAATACCTAGCTAAGCGCTAATTCTCATCTATCAGGCCTCAGCTTACATTTTGCCGCCTCAGAGAGAATTTCCCTTATTAACAGAGAGTCACCCATTATTCTCTCTCAGCAACTGGTTTGTTTCATTCATAACACCACAACTTGTAATTACTTATTTGTATGTTTTCTTGTTTTATATCTGTCTCTACCACTGGACTGTGCCATTAGAGCAGGAATCATGTCGATCCCGGTCACTATTCTAATTCCATCAGCTAGCATAGTGGTTGACCCACAACAGTGGCTAATAAACACCCAGACTTCAAAGTAATACATTTCACTTTGGGGAGAGAAGGGACTTTTCCATATACTCAGCATGGGAAGCAACATGCTACAATGGAAAGTACAACTTGGGAGTCACAAAGTTCAAATCTCAGTTCCATTGCTTACCTAGCTAAACAAGCTTTGGCAATCTATTTTATATCTTCAAGTCCCAATTTTCTCTATTTAAAATAACGACAATCCTCCCCTTAATAACTATTCTGATTCTCTAGTAGACAATGAATACTCAATGAGTGACAGTTATTAGTTAGAATGACCCTATCTTTCCCTCCACTAAGAGGTCTTTAATGAGGCTGTAACAGGTAGGAGTTAAGTTGTGGCCTTATAAACATTGCAACATCAAAAATACTATTATTTATAAAGATAAGCTGAATTTTCAAGTCTTTTATTTAATGTATGCTTTTTCAGTAAGTCTACAGAACTTCTAAATCTTCTTAAATAGATGCTTAAAGAAAAATTAATCCATGTAGGTACTTTTTCATGTTATCAGATACTAATTACATTGAAATACAATGTTCCTTTTCAAACTATGTATGCTGTTTAAGTTCACAAGAAATTTTTAAATATAAAAAATAAAATGATACATTATTTCACTTTGTCAAATTAAATTTTTAGTATAAGTAAAAAGACAAAGTTCTTATTCTAAAAAACTAAGAAAGTAGGGATTTTATAAAGGAAAAATTTCACAAGTCATTTTCCATAGATTAGAGGACATTGGAATGTTTTTATTAAAGTTATATAGCAAGGTACACAAACACCCATGTAAACAAAATAATTCCTACATGAAGATACTATTATAAATCCTTTTGTTCCTGTCCAAAGGTAATTTTTGCCTTGCTGCTAAATAAAGTCAGAGCCCCTCCTGAATGGAATGACTGGTTTACCTTTAACTCCAGGAGGTTAAACTTTCGGTTTTAAGCAGCTTTAACAGGTTTTGACAACTTAACCTGCTGAGCTCACAGCACCCAAGGGAGGCTCTTGGTTGCAAGTTTTATTTCTGATGCAGCTGACCACTAATATCGACTCCATAGATAATGGATTTCAATAACAACCACCCACAGGTTAACACTAAGAGTAGTACCCATAATATTGCTTTAATTAAGTTAATACATGAAAGTCACAGTTTGGTAAAAAGTTTTATTATATTTGTCAGTGCTTACAATAATAAAATAAAGAAACTGTGTGTTTGTCTGTACAGTAACTCTGTAGGTTTGTCTATAGATATAATCCAGCTTGCTCATGGATTTATGCTGCATTTCAATTTATTTTCTAACAGAAATTCAATTTTTTAGTTCCATTTCCCAAAAATATGTACATTTCTAGCATTTCTGAGAGTTTCATGTCAGCTGGCTCTAACCATGCTGCACACAGAATGGGTCTACATGGCACAAAGAGACCACCCACTAGAACAAAGGGGATTTCTACCATCGCCACATACCTACCCCCTGATTTAGGAGCATTTTGATGGTGGAAAAGTTTAATGCTTTGATTTGTCTATCATTTCATGTGTTAAATATTAATGTCTTTCTGAAATATTATAATTATTTTTTCATCATAAAAAATAAATATATAAATTTTGTTTTTGAAGCCAAACCCTTTATGTAGTAGAAAACAAGCCAAAGAGTATTTCCAACAAATATATAAAAGGGTAAAGTGAAATTTTTAAATGAATCAAAAATTAAAGTTTCACTCTAAAGCATTAAAAAAGAAACTACACTTTAATATGCACATCTCAGCAGGATTTATACTTTTCTATTTTTATATGTATTGGGTACTTTGAGGTTATTTTATTGAAAAGCAAAGAATAGTAGCTGAATTTATACATACTGAATTTAGCAATAATTGTATTTTTTAAATACACAACCTGACAGGCACTATGGTAGATAATAATGAATCAGCATGGGAGCCATTTAATATACTTCTTGATTAACTCATTGCCTGTCCAGTTCGCACACAGACATGCTTACATGTCATAATCGCCATAATTCCCATCATCCCCACTGCTAACACTCAAGCTCCTTGATTAGTGCACAACTCCCAGACGAGCCATTGCTAATGCTAAATAATTCTCTTCAGCCTCCTGCTACTATTCTGCAGGATCTCCAATTAAATATAATGTCCCTGATGAGCCATATTAATGTGAACAAATTCCTACCAGGAATCCTATCCTATTCCATTTACCCAAAAATGTCGAGAAAGTAATTTAGCCAAGCCAAAGATAATCAAAACATTTTAAATTGATATAGTATAATGTTTCTGCAAAATGTTTTTTCAAAGACAGAAACAAAAGAATAGAAGAAAAAGAAATGTCTAAACATCTTAAATGCTTTCTTTTCCTGATTACTTAGCTCTTTACTGAAAAGTTTAGTGTTTTAAATTTGATAGGTAAGTATATTGTATTCATAATCCAAAAAAGGTTACTAAAAACTAAGTTTTATGAGAAAAGTAAGCAACAGCAAGTTTTAAAGCAAGTATTCCACTTAAAACCCCTTTAATTACCTAATTACCAGAATTCCAAGGTCCAAAATTACATTAATGAAACCAATTCCTTCCTTCCCATTAAATGCAGTATTACAGTCACTATCAGAGGCTTTGCCATGGAACTTTACGCTGCTGGTAAGGAAAGTTCATCTTGAACAATGACAACTATTAGTATTTTTTGCAAGAATATTTTGAAAGACAGAATTAAGAATCCCATAGATTTCCTATGCAATCTAAATGACTGGAAATGTTTCTGATATAATTAAAACCAACTGGGAAACATGGACCATGCTGGCCATCTTAAAATATTCTGTACAAGTAAAAGCCATTTAAGAAAGTGATATTTAAATATACCACCTCAACTACACACATAGGTGCAATAAAAGGTCTGATTTTTCAGTTATCATCCCAAAAAAGTTTTACAAAGCTCAGCCTACTCATTAATTCCTATTTGAGGAGCAATGAGTACATTAGGTGCAAATGAGTCCGTTAACAGATTTTGTGAAATAATTTTTTAAAATTTAAGAACTTTAAGTCCTTTCCAAATCAAAAGATTTTAAAATGTCCTGTAAATCAAATCATGTAAATGAGAGAATAAATGTATATGGTTTTACTTTTAAATTGCTTTAATATCTATACACATCTAGAATAAAACTGAAGATATTCTAACAAAGACATAACTAGATAAATATAAAGATGTATAGATAAATATGAAAAGATACAAAGACATTCTAAGAACCTCATAAAATTTTGATAAGTTTTTCCCTAAGGTCTTTTATACCTCAGCCTACATTAATATATTCCATCTCCATTTACCTGATCATTACCCTCCAGTTTGTTCAGCTGGAACCAACATACACTAATTACATAGACATCACGAAGTCCTATTTGTCCTCAGTATCTCCCCAGACAGCAGGGAAATATTATCAAGGGTAGGCATGCTAAGTGATGATTCCCCTCACCTTACTGTCAATCATCCCAGAGTGCTCACGGAAAACCCCACTCAATCTCATTACCGAGTCCTAAGGCTAAGACTACAATACTCACCAGGAATCATACTTCAAACAGCAGGCAGCCTGGCTAAGATGTGAGTCACAATGACTACTTCCTTGATTTGGGGTTTTGGTTTTAACATAATAAATATCAGGTATTTCTCATTTAAATCCAATGTTACTGTATACCAACAAAGCAACAAAATATTGTAAGTTCAATTTAAGAGTCTAGATAGGGTACATAGTCAAAAGTTAAAGTACAAAATCCATTAATTCCATTTTTTAAAAATCAAAACCCTAACTTAACAGGCTTGATACAGATATAGCAATATTTTGCTATTTCTTGTGGAAAGACATACTAGTCTTTTTACTTAAAAAGATAGATAGCCCTGGCCAGTGTTGTTAAGTGGTTAGAGCGTCGGCCCGCAGGCTGAAGGGGCCCAGGTTTGATTCCAGCCAAGGGCACGAACCTTGGTTGCAGGCTCCATCCCTGGCTCCAGTTGGGGGGAGTGTGGGAGGCAACGAATCTATGTGTCTCTCTCACATAGATCTCTCTCTCTCTCAATCTCTCTCTCCCCTCCCCTTCTGCTCTCTCTGAAAAGCAATGAAAAATATATCCTCAGATGAGGATTAAAAAAATAAAATAAAAATACTACCCAGTCCCACATTGCTTCACTAGTCAATTCTACCAAATATTTAAGGAATAATTAATACCAATTCTTCACAAACTCTTCCAAAACAACAGAAGATGAGGGAACCACTTAACAACTTATGAGGCCAGAATCACTCTAATACAAAAAAAGACATCACAAGAAAACTACATACAAGTATCTCTTATAAATATGGATTAAAAATTCTCAACAAAACACTAGCAAACTGAATCCAGCAACATAAACTATCACCATGGTCAAGTGTGATTTATCTCAGGAATGTAAGGTTGGCTTAACATCCAAAAATTAACAAACACAATACACCACATCAATAGAATAAAGAACAAAAACCAGCACTGGCCAGTTTGACTCAGTGGTTAGAGCATCAGATGGGTGCAGACCAAAGGATCTCGGGTTCAATTCTTGGTCAAGGACACGTACCTCAGTTGCAGGTTCTATCCCCAGCCCCAGCTGGGGCGTGTGCAGGAAGCAACCAATTGATGTCTATGTCTATGTCTCTGTCTCTATCTGTCTATCTCTCTCTCTCTCTCTCCAAAAAGCAATGGAAAACACATATCCTCAGATGAGGACTTAAAAAAAGGACAGATACCACATTATCAACCCAGTAGACATACAAGCATTTGAAAAATTCCAACACCCATTCATGATAAAAAGACTCAACAAACTAGGACTAGCAGGATAATTCCTCAACCTAATTATGGGAATCTATGAAAACCCTAGAGCCTAAATCAAAATTAATTGTGAAATACTGAATGCTTTCTCCCTAAGATGAGGGACAAATCAGGATGCCTGCTCTCACCACTTCTATTCAATATCATTCTGGAAGTTCAAACCAGGGAAATTAGGCAAGACTATGAAATAAAAAATCATCCAGATGGAAAAGTAGTAAAACTATCTGTTTGTACATGACATTCTAGACAGAATCCTTAGGAATCTATTTTTAAAACTATTAGAACTAATAAGCAAGTTAAATCAAGGTTGTATAACAAAATCACTATGCAAAAATCAATTGTTTCTATACATTTGCAATTACTACAAATTGAAATAAAAAATAATTACAATCGTAGTAGAATCAGAAAGAATAGTAATATACTTAGGAATAAATATGACAAAGTAAATACAAAGTTTATACTGTAAAAACTGGAAAACACTTTTTAAAGAAATTAAAGCAACCTAAATAAGTGGAACATCATCAAAGGAAATATCCATGTTCATGGACAGGAGGACTTAAAAATGTTGAGATAATAACACTTCCCAAACTGATCTACAGATACCACACAATCCCTTTAATAATCCTAACATATAGGATTCCAGTATGACTATCCTCCCTTCAAAAGCTATTCTCTACAAATCTTTCAAAAGAATAATAAGAGCCTGGAGAATGACACATAGACAATTCATGACTTAAGAAAAGGCTTACCTCCCATTTTGCTCTCTACTGCCCTGGCCAGTTCCCACAGGAGTACTTGGCATTGCTTGTTGACTCTGGCCTCATGCCCTGGATGCAGTTGTACTATTCTCATCAGCATATGTGAACTGTTCCCCTGGGTAAAGTCTGAACTTTGAAACTTTTCTAAGAGCAGTCTTCTCGAAGAAGGTAAAAACTTTCTCAACAGAGAATAGGATGTCACACTATTTTAAGACAATCCAACAATAAGAACTAGTTAACCTGCAAACCCTCCTAGAAGCACCTAAAATCCTAGATTAAATATAACATCCTTTATATGAACAGCTTGTCTTACAAGAAACTACAAGCAACTCCCAGGGATTAAAAACAAGAAGCCAAAAGCCAGGCAGTATCCACTGGAGCCAATACTACAGCTAACCTTGGGGAGTGGCCGTGGAGATCTCAATAATCTAGAGCACTGAGTTTTCAACCTCAGAGAAAGGAGCCATGCATGAGTTGAAGATTACAAGGAAAACGCCCTGCATAAGGCTTGGGTTCTCAAAGATTACATCCTCGGTGACAGAGGGAATTATCCATCTAAATAGGGAGAAGACAAATACTTAAGACAATCCACTAAGGTTCACAGTAAAGGGAAAAGTCTCCCCTGGAAATTAGAAACTATGGGCCTATTCAACAGACGGAAGGTGTGTGCATACTTTCATTTTGTTTTTTCCCCCACTATCCTCATAATTCAGCAACTTTCATACCAAGAAATTAATATAAAAATTAGTCCCAGATTAGTGATATCCTGGAGGGCCTGGTAAAACAAACATAGCCCCGCCCACAGGGGCATATCTGCAACTCAAACCATTCTGGAAGTCAACAATAAAGATACCAAAAATGAGATCACAAGCCAAAATCTACACACATGAGCAAGCAACCCACTGTGAGGAAGAGTCAGAAATAAAATAGATGCCTAGAAAACTTGAAATAATATTATCACAGAACCTTTAAAATAAGTATGCTAAAAATAAACAAGACATGGAAGAAGGCCTCAAATACATAAGAAAAAACACAATTCAAAACACAGGGAGATTCAAAAAGGAGAGCAGGCTGACAGATTTCTTAACGGACAGTAAAGGCAACAAATGCAGCGAAAGTAATCATGTGTTAGGCAATTTTCATCACTGGATGCAAAAACGTTATATGTGAGGTTGTTGGGAGACAAAATATTCACACAGATTCAAAGACTAACCCTCAAAAACTAATTTTAAAAGAAGGGGAAATGCATCATTATAATGGAGAGAACTGGTGAACCGAGTGATCGAGCTTAGCATAACCAGTAGAACCATCCAATATTATGAACCTCTTGATATGATACAATAGCATCACTTATGAAGTATTCTTTACTCTGAATCTATTTTAAGGAAAAAAATCAGACAAATCCTGAATATCTATAAGCCAACTGGCTTGACATCAAAATATGAACATCATGAAAATCACACAAAAATGGATGATGGGTAGGAGGACTATTTTAGGTTAAGTGATTAAAGAGTCATAATAACCAAATGTAATTCATGAACCTTGATTGAACTGTGGACCAAAGAAAAATACTTTAAAAGACATTTGGAGACAACTAGGGAGATCTGAATATGACTTGCATATTATTTTATACTATAGAATTGGTAATTTCCTTAATTACCAACTCTAATTGGTATTACAGATAAGAGAATGTCCTTAATCCTGGGAAATAAATACTGAAATATTTGGAGGTGAAATGCCACATGTTTGTATTTATTTAGCACATAAATTACAATGTTATTTAGCAAATTCTTTAGAGAGAGAAAAAAAAGAAACACATAATATGTATTTATACACACATATATGTGGATAGAAATATTAAAAAATGTGTCAAAACGTTAACAATTGGTGAATCTACCTTAAGGGTATATAGGTATTCACTGTAGTATTCTTCAAGTTTTCATTATGTTTGAACAAACACTTAAGAATGTAAATGAATGGCCAATAACATGTAAAGATACTCAAAATCAATATTCATCAGAGAATCTAAATTAAAAACCACAATGAGATAACATATACTGGCCACTAGCAAAAATCAAAAGGACTGATCTCACCAAGTATATGCAAGAGTGTCAAGCAACATGAACTCTCATACATTAGTGGTGGGAGTATTGTATGGCACAACCATGTCAGAGAGCTCTTTGGCAGTTTCCTATAAAGTTAAGCATCTATTTATGCCAGCCAAGGGTCAACAAAATACCACCCACCCATAGGAGAAATCCAATCTAAGGGCTGTTTGTACATCCCTGAAGCTAAAATTGTTTTTACATTTTGAAAAGGTTGTAAAAACATAACTCAAAGAATACACAAAGGAGACCATATGTCAAGTCTAAAATATATTTACTATCCAGACAGATAATACATTTATTATCCAAACAGAAAAAGGTTGCTCAACCCTCATCTACCCTACAACCTAAAAACTCCAATCCTCAGTATTTACCTAAGAGAAATACAAGCATATGTTCACACACAAAAAACTTGCACAAGAGTGTTTATAAAAGCCTGTTCACAGTAGCTAAAAACTGGTGGGGGTATGTATCTAATTTGGCAGCTCATCCTAAAATTCACATGGAAGAGACAAGAATACTGAAGATGGTTGTGAACAACATGACGGGGAAAAGGGAACCAATGAAAAAAACTGCATAATCATCTTTAAAACACATTAATTGTTTGCAAGTGAGTTTGCTCTCCTTCGAGTGACTTATCACTTAATGTTGTAGTAACTATCAGTCTTTTTC
Source organism: Miniopterus natalensis (assembly GCF_054644295.1). Lineage (NCBI taxonomy): Eukaryota > Metazoa > Chordata > Mammalia > Chiroptera > Miniopteridae > Miniopterus > Miniopterus natalensis. The sequence continues at coordinate 35,074,832 of NC_142082.1, forward strand.
CCTGCTTAACTGTTTAAAAATTAGTTGTTTTTAACATAAAACTAATAGCATTTAGAATCAACTATTACAGTATTTTCCCACCACAGTAATATTTACATTTTAATTTGTAAAATTAACATATGAAGTATGTAAGATTTTTGACTCCAAGTTATATGTAAACTGCTCACCTCCTGAAAATAAACATTGAAACATTAACACATCTGAATAGCATGCCTTGCTCCTGTTACTGAAAAGCTGATCAGATATAATGATAGCCTTTCTGATCACGTGTTAAGGTAGCAAAATATGCTGTTAGAGGAATTCACCTTTTTGACTTTCTTGAGACTGAAGCAGACACCAAATAGCCAATTTGGCCCTATGGCTGAGGCTTCAGCTAAATTTTATACATTCCAACCATCATTCTGACCTTGCTTTTCCATATAGCATCATTCCAGAAACTGACTTAAAGTAGGTCATATTAAGAGGACGTTTTGACGGAACATGAATTGCTTCCATTGTAGGTCCTGGCAAATCTTATTCTAAATTATGTATTATAATATCTGGTATATCCACCTCAACTTTCAGCCAAAGTAGCTAAAACTATTTAAAATATAAAACTACCACCTCTACTTTAGGAAGGATATGAATGACAAAGACTTAGACCAATTCTTTTGCAACTAGTTTTTTCAAAAGTCTGGAAAGTGACAATCTACCTCCAGATCAGAACACAAAGCTAGAATGTAAGAATGGGAAAAGTTAGTCATGCTATTTGGGGGCAAAACCTTACAGAAATTGATTATTCTATAATACCAACTTTGAAATGTAAATATGTAGAAAAAAATCAAAATATAAACAATTTTTTTAACCATACGAACAGTTACCTCCATAAGAATACAACATAGAGAATTAACTATATTTTGGGATGAAAAAAAATAAGTGAAAGGTTACTATCAAACTTGAAATAAAAACAAATTGTGCACAATTTGAACATTTTTCTCTTTACTTTATCCATGAACAAAAATGCCTCCTAAGCTAATACTCTGAAAATAAACCTGAGAAGAGTGAATTTTAAACCTATTAACCAGCTTGATGGTGACACAAACTTTTTTCTAGAGGATTTTGCTGTTAATAAATGCCTTAGTTTACCAGTCAAAAAGCAGTTTAAAGAGTAACAATTTTCTCATTATTTCATGACTATCTTCTGAAGAATATAAACTACTACTGAAACTATCACAGTCAAAACAAACCAGTAAAGAAGCCAGAAACCAATATTCAACAAAAAAATTTTTTTTTTAAATCAAACAGTATATATGCAAATCAAGTTTATTTAATTTCTTAATTTAACTTCTTTTAAGCAAAAGCTGAATATTTTTAAAGTTCCTGCCCAATAAACTAGATAAATACTTAACCTTAATTTTAGGAAAATTAGAGTACCTTGTAATTGTTTCCATTTTGTTTTTTAAAAAAGGAAAAGTCATAATAAGGCAAAATGAACATACTCTAAGATAAAACAAGTCACAAAAATTAATAATTCTCTATGTTAAATTACTACACGATTAAAGTTAACATTACCAATAGGATTCATCATCAAAAGTAGTGTGGAAAAAAATGAAAAACATAACTTACATTAAAGTACAACTACTTATATTTCTTTCCATGAAGTTCCAATAATTTACATTCTTTTCCCATGGGATTTTTTTCTACTTATTCATAGTTCATTATTGCTTTAAAAAAAAAAAAAAAAAGCCTGCTGTGCTAAAAATCCTCAATAAAATTATATTATCATTCACTGCTTTATGCTATACCTTCTTTTGTTCACGTCCAATTAGCATTAACCTATTTTTCCTTTATCAAACTTTCAGCTGAACACAGTAAAGCACTTGGAAGGTTAAACAATTATAGCAGTCCCTTAGTGATACCAGAGTTATGCTATGGGGAAATGAACTCTCATAAGGCAGCATTGTATAAACATTTCATTAATCTTTGAATCTAACTTTGTCATGCTTTACTTAAATCTATTTGGTGACCAGCAATCAGTTTAGCAATTTAATTTTATTCTAGGTTTTTAAAGCCTTGAAAAAAAATAGTTAAGACATACATTGAAGACATTATGATGCTCCTCTTTTGCTTAAAAATAGAGTAATTGATTGTATCTGTGTGTGTGTGTGTGTGTGTGTGTGTGTGTGTGTACCCTTTTCAGGCCACGGGAAATAAAACTTCATCTTTCACTTTTTTCTTTTTGACCCAAAATAAGGTCCTGATTCAAATAAAGTATAAGTATACTTACAGAACTAGCATCAACATCACTGTGGATGGCAACCGTCTTAATGCCCATCTTCTTGCAAGTTTTAATAACCTATTTTAAAATATATTAATGTAATCTATTAACAGTGATTCATATTTAAAGTGATTTAGTAATAATAAAATTCAATTAGTAAATGGAAAATAAGATTAAAATTCTACTCACCCTACATGCAATTTCTCCTCTATTAGCAACAAGAATTTTATCAAAAGTCTGAAAACAGAAAACACACAGAAGAAAATAGTTACTCTCACTTTGGGACCAGAAAACAAGTTTTTCCACAATTAACATTGGTCATGGCCCTAATAAACATTACTTCCTAGAGGAGTACTAAATACTATACATATGTTCCCTTACAACCAACCAGGTTGCTACTAAACTCATCTCGTATGGTCTGGCCCTTTAATTGTTCTGTTAAAGCATCAACTGAAGAGGTTCAATAATTCAGAAGTAGACTAAGGGGATATTTATAAATTCTCTTGCCAAAAGATAACCTTCAAATGATATTTCAGAATACTAAAAACTTTAGACAAAATTACTTGGACAACTTATTTAACTTACTTTCTAAATTCAAGGAAATTCTAAGTGTCATGAGTTGTTTATCAAAGGGAAGTTGGATATTATTCATATGCCTACTCTGTTGGGTTGGAGAGCATTGAACAATATTTTTTAATAACTCAGAACAGATACGAATTTTATTTATATCAAAAGATTCCCAAACCAAGCAGGTTATGCTATTTGAATACAATGTTAAGTTTGAACAGCCATCAAATTTTGAAGCAGCTGAGGTCACTCAACAGAAAGAGTTGTTCCATTCTGTAGTTCCATTTCTGAATTCTAAGCCCAGTTTTGCCAGTGATGACCTATTTGACTTTAAGAAGTCAATCTCTGCAGGTCTTGATTTCCACATATATAAACTGATAGCATTCTAATAGGAAACTATTTAATAAGGTTCTCTTCTTACTCTAAAACTGTATAGCCTAATCCTTTTAAAAAACCGAAAACAATCAAAAGTAATTTGGATACATTTTATCACACAATCATTTCTTAGTGAATTATTAAGTTAAATGGAACTATACAAAAGTTTTTATATTTCTGAAAGAAAAGATAAAGTTATATATAATCTTAAAAGTAATCTTATGTAACTTAAAGAAATATTTTAGTCCTAAAAAAATATTTTAGAGTGACAATTTCAGAATTGGAAAAGGCCTTCAAAGTCTTGGTTTAATCTTTATGTCACAAGTGGCTTATTCCACCAAACTGAGACAAGCCTCAGCCTTAAAGGTAGGTAAACTCCTAATCTGACAGAATCCTGAGTCATTTCAAGCCTTGAGTAGATAGGCCCTTCAAATGTCCTACCCTACCTCAGGCTTGAGACTGTAAAATCATCTACCTTTCTACACCCAAATGGTCATGGGTAAACCCCCTGTAAACAGCAAACATATACTAAGAAAAAAATGTTTATACTTCCTTGGACTGCATTTTAAAATGTGAATTTTTATTAAGTATTAAACATACTACAGCTGATAAAAGCAGCACAAATGCTCAAAGTTACTCATTAAGCAACTGTTACAGTAAATATAACCAATTATTATAACGGTATTGGGATTAAGTAAGAATTCCATCTTAATTTCTGTCCAAGAGGTAGAAATGGTTAAGAGCCAGGTTGGCCTCTCACCACTACCCGGTGTTCTTCCTGTGCCTCTTCTTCTGTGAGCAGGTACATTCTTAACCCCTATTTCCTGGTATGTAAAACAAACAAGAGCATCTGCCACAGGAGGTTGTAAGAATATGAATCAACACCCTCAAAGTGTTTGGATTAGTGCCTAGCACAATATACACTCAATAGGTGTTAGCTTTAGCTATTGTTATTTACCCCTTTGGGCCACACACCAGACTCTTAGGAATCTAGGAGTGTGACCCTATCTAATGGAAAAAAAAATCTGTATCAAAACAAGTATTTGCACCTGACATCTTTTTTCAGGGCTGTGACACTTACTTTTATGTACAACTTGACTGGGCCATAGGGTGCCCAAATTAAACATTATTTCTAGGTGTGTCTGTGAGGGTGTTTCCAGATGAGACTAACGTGTGAACCAATGAAGTGAGTAAAGTACAATGCCTTCCTCAATGTGTGTGGGCATTATCCAAACCACTCAGGGCCTGATAAATTAAAAAATGGAGGAAGAAAAATTCATTCTGCCTGCCTGATCAAGCTGGAACATCTGTCTTCTCCTGCCTTTGGACTGGGTCTTACACCATCAGCTCCCCTGGTTCTCAGGCCTTTGAAAGTGGGCTAGAATTACACTGTCACCTTTCCTAGGTAGGTCTCCAGCTTGCAGACTGTGGGATTTCTCAGCCTTCCTAATTGTGTGAGCCAATAAATCTCCAAATATATCTCCTGCTGATTCTGTTTCTCTGAAGAACCCTACTGATTCAGGACTACTAATAATGTATTTACAATTAATGTATGAACTCAATAAAGGTAACATATCAAGTAATCTTTCATACATAAGATTTTCTTTTAAATAAATAAGAGATATATATGGTTCAGAAAGTAAAAGGTAAAAAAGGGGATATACTGTAGAGACACCCAGGCAGTAACATGGAAAGCCTAAGGTAGCACTGAAAAACTACAAGTAATTTTTGATACTACTCAAGCACAAAATATGTATGGGAAGTTGTAGCAAATAATGCTAGGGTAAAAAGGCCAGAACATGAAGGAACTTATATGCCACTTAAGTAATTGGGACTTCATCATATATGTGAAGAGCCACATAGAAGGCACTCTGAAGATACTCAAAGGGGGAAAAAGCCATTTAAATCAATAACCTGAATCCTTTAAGGCAGAAGGGCTCTACTGTACCATGAGAGATAGAGAAGGTCTTTTCCAGCAGCTGTTTTATAACTGCGCTCATGATGTCATTTGGGTAAGAAAGACATTAGAAATTTCCTGAGGATTTTTTTTAAAGTTATTTTCTTTTAATCCATTCTCTCTCTATCCCTCCTTCCTTCTTTCCCTTTTCTATGCTCAGATCATCTTAGCTGAGGTATAAAACCACCAAGGACACTTCACTACATTCAGACACCAAGAGATGGGCTGAGCTGGCCCATTCCACTGGTTACTTGTTGCAGGAATGATGGCAGAACTCCAAACACTGAGTTGCTCACTAAACACTTCTGAGAAGGAGTACAGCAAGGAAGGTAAATTCACCAAGCTTACATTTACTATCTGTGGATTTTGAGCCTCAGTTTCTGAATGTACAAAATTAAGTTAAGAATAACATTAAGCAGCTGACATTTAGAGCACATGCTTTCTATATGCCAAGTGCTGTGAAAAATCCCTTTTGTGCACTATCTCATTTAATCCTCATAATATTCCTAGGTCGGTTCTAATAAAATCCTCACTTTACAAATGAAAAACAACTGAGGCTTGATAAGGCCAGATCACTTGCCTGAGTCACTTACAAAGTTAACTAGTGGTAAAGCCAGAGTTCATGCCAGATTTTCATGTCAAAACACACCATGATGTGACATGATCAGAGTATAATGGTGCAAGCTTTAAACATTGTATTATTAATACCAAAGATCACACTTGTTATGGCAGGCACACCACAGTGCAATTCTGGCTCCACTAACTTAAGGCCTGAAACTTCCTGGTCTTTTTCTAAGTTAATTGCTATTAAGTTAAATCGTCCCTATTCTCATGAACATACATGAGACAAACTGACCTGTTAAAAATTCAAGTCAAAAGATAATATTTTTAGTAATGATTAAATTTCACCTGGTTTAATTTTGATTTGATGTCAGTCTCTGATAAAATGTTGAGGAAGAAAATAGTCAATGGCCAAATCTCAGAAGGAAGGCAGGGGTGAGTGGGGAGAGATTAACCTAAAAACTTATATGCATATATGCATAACCCATGGACACAGGCAAGTGTGGTGAAGGTCTAGGGGGAGGGGTGGAGAGGGAGGGTATCAATGGGGGGAAAAGGGGGACATTTCTAATACTTTAAACAATAAAGAGCCTGGCCAGGCGTGGCTCAGCGGTTGAGCGTTGACCTAGGATCCAGGCAATCGGGGTTCGATTCCCGGTCAGGGCACATGCCCGGGTTGTGGGCTTGACCAATGACTCTCTCATCATTGATGTTTCTCTCTCTCCCTCTCCTTTCCTCTCTCTGAAATCAATAAAGATACATTTTAAAAATAAAATAAAATAAAAATAAATAAATAAAATCTCTTGACTGCCCAGTCTTTAAGAAAAAAACATTATATTAGTTATCCTGCTGAAAACAAGGGAAACACATTGTAAACTTATTCAATTTATTCCATTTTTGGCACAGATACAAATATAAAATTAAAGACTCAGGTTGTAGCCCACAATGTAAAAAGGAACAAAGACTGAAAACCCATAAAACCTATGATGTTAGAGCAAGAAATCATTACACAGCATAAAAAAAATTTAATCTGTCCACTGAACACAGTGTGGAGACAAAAAGTAAAACCATTACAACTTAGCTTTTGAAAATTTAATACTTACTTTTTCATTAGAATCACATCCCACTGAAGAGAGACTACGGGTCACCATTAAGTGCTGTCTTGAATGGTGTGAAACATGCTACCAAGAAGGAAAAAAAGTGAAATAAATTACAGATATCTGAATAGGCTTCAAGAAAATATTTTTTTAGGGTAATTCTTCCAGTATGCTTCTAGCTAAAATGTTTTTATTAATCATTATGTATAGTTCTAAGCAACTATGGAAGGTAACTATGGAAGGTAAATCATAACCAGACATATCCCCTTGACATACAAGAAAAAACCAAAGGCATCAAAACAATCTCCAGAAAAGTATAAGAGTCAATGGGTGAAACAAAATTTGAAGAAAGGTCTTTCTAATCAGGCAGACTGATTGAAATGACAGGATAAGAATGTCACATACCACAAAGGAATTTATATAACATAAAACAAAAGTCCTGGCCTTGAAGGAGCTTCAATTTTAAGTAACCAGAAAATAAAATATTTTTTTATTTGCTGATGCCTTGAATATGATTTCTTATTTTACTTTTACTTGTACAAAAGTGGTTTGGCAGATAATGAGAAGATAATACTAATAATCAAGTTCACTTCTAATTCATTATTTGTAAGTGTAGGGGGGAAAGCATATCTTAAGGACTTAAAACATTAAGAATAACCACTAATAAAAATTATAGGTGCCCAGCCGGTGTGGCTCAGTGGTTGGGCATTAACTCATGAACCAGGAGATCAGGGCAGTTCGATTCCGGTCAGGGCACAGGCCCGGGTTGTGGGTTCATCCCCAGAAGGAGACGTGCAGGAGGCAGCCAATCAATAACTCTCTCTCATCATTGATGTTTCTATCTCTTTCCCTCTCCCTTCCTCTCTCTGAAATCAATAAAAACATATATATTTTTTAAATTATAGGCAAGGTTTAAGAAAACAATTTACCCAATAGTCACTGACAAAGCTAGACCAAAAAAGAGGGAGGAGGGGAGCAAAGGTACTACCTCCTAAAACTTTCTAAATGGATAACAAGTCAAATAAGAAGTAAAATGTTTTCATAGCAACATTTTTTGATGAACCCAAAGATTTATACAATTGTTTTTCAAAGTATCAATCCCCAAATTAAGAAATGTAATCTCTATACAAAAGTGAAGGTAACAGATGCAGAAGATAGACTTTACAAAATAAAGACCACACTAGCAAGTGAAAGACTAGTGAACAATGAACTGAGAATGAGAAGAAAATTGACTTTATTATTGTGTCTCTTTTAAAGACCAAAACTTACTCTCATACTCCTCCAAGTATCCCTGTGAGTTCAAGAATGTTAACCTCAATTTTTAAAATGAGAAAAGTGAGTCTTGAGAATTTTAATTTTTCAAGTTATGGGACTACGCTATAATGGTTACAAGACTTAAGCATAGGCCTGTTAAAAGCATTGTAAAGTTTTTTATTTTGAGATAATAAAAGTAGTGTCACCTCCCATTGTAACACTAATGTCTATGGAGACATGACTTGAGGTGAAAAAAACAATTTGGCAAGAGGGTCTCACCATCCCCTCTGTGTTCAAATAAAAATTCAGTCTTCCACTGCCTTCAGTAGAAAGCTATAAATTAGCAATTTTTCTCTTACATCAAATTTAATAGGATAAAGGATATTCCTTCTCCTAAAATGTCTTGTGTGTTGATAGCTTCTGCCAATGCAGAAACAAATTGAGGAATGACAGGCAAAAGCTACCTGGGAATTTCTCATATTTATTATGCTGCAAAGTAGCACTAGGATATTTACACAAGAAAGCGAATAGTATACCAGCTTTCTATCAGTTTTATAAAATGGAACTCGAAGTAGTTCACACTTCTGCAAATTCTCCCTAATACTGTAAGGTACATGATGTCTGTTGCAGGAAGATATCATTATAGACTTTTACAAAAGGCAAAAATCAGACATGTGTCTTTAATCTCTAACAAATAAAGGGTATATCTGACTCCTGGTGGCAAAAATCAAAAGTGAGTCTTCCAGAGACAAAACACAATCTGGGATAGACATTTTAGGTATTTTAATTAGCTTTGGAGAGTGAGAACAAACAGTGATGTTTTTACCTCTGGAAAGAGAACACTGGGGAAAACACCGTATCACCTAGCAAAGAACTCTGGGAGAGGAAGACAAGGAATCTCAGTTCTAACCCTAGCTCAGCCTGGCACTATTTCTATGATTTGAGCAAACCACTTTAACCCCTCTGCTCTCTGCTAAGAAATTCAAGATTAGATGACTTTTCTCTAAGATCACTTACTAACCTAAACCACTCGTATTCAAAAAACAAAAGCTTAGTATAGGGGTATCTAACATGTGCAAGCATTTGATGATTGAAGGACATGCAGTCATTCCAAACTCAACATTTGGGCCAAGAAGATGGTGATGCAGATCTCACTTACTGCTCAACTACCCCAAGAATGAGAAACAAGCAAGCAAGCAGAGCTGCTTGGTGGAAATAAAGCTAATTACAGTTAACCCTTGAACAACTCGGCGGTTAGGGATGCCCAGCGCATTTAACTTTTGACTCTAGTCTGCACTTCACATCCGTGGATTCAACCAACCTCAGATGTTTTCCATCTGTGGCTGGGAATGCAAAAATACTGTTTCCAATCTGCAGTTGGTTGAATCCAAGGATTTGAAACCCCCATCAAAGTGCTGACTGGGTTTATTGAAAATAATCTGCACGTAAGTGGACCCACACATTTCAAACCTGTGTTATTTAAGGGTCAACGGTACATAGATTCTAATAAATATGCATTACACATTAAGTTTCTAGGATAAAAACCTCAGGACTCTCTCTCATTAGAAAGACTCATGAAGAATGGACTAAGCTAAATTTGACCTAACAGGAGACAGTTTCTATCCCAGAACCATTCAGAAATGTGGCCAACCTCTAAGAAATGTTTGGGTTGGCTGATCAATGTATACATACTATATTTACTTTCAGGAAACTACCAATAATGTAAAACATCTGCACCACACAATTCTTAAAACTAAAGCAACTCTACTATTCAAGTTACACTGGGCCAAAATGTAGAAGATGTAGCATGATACCTACTCAAAACTGGTTTTCTGCACTCTTTTTATTAGTATTTAAAGATACTTGGTTTTGAAGATCTAATAGACTATATTTTACCACCATTTAAAAAATAAAAAATAAAAAGCATATAGCTTGTACACATGTGAATTTGTAATAATCTAGCCCCAAATTTTAAAAAACATGGATGCCGCCCCTCGTTAGACATGTAACTAGAAAGAGAAATGGTACAAGCAGACAAAACTGTAACAGCAGTACTATGGAGAAACAAGAGTTTGGGCCTTTCCCACAGTGAGTCTGAACTGGTTTGTAGTCGACCTCAGAAAAAGCTCTCTTTGTTCCTGTTTACTCCTAGTGGACTTTCATGGAAATTCCAAGTTATAAAGAACACGGGTCAAAAATCAGACAATTTTGTAGAGCTACAACAATTTTTTTAACGCATGGAACAAGTTAACAGAAATCTGCTAATTTGGACTTATACACAGAATTCTAATGTTTATTGTTTTTTGTTAAGTGTAGAACTGGCTACAAGCCCAGTCCAAAATTCTTTTAAAATACTTCCTAGCAACAGGAGTTCGAGGAAGAAAAACTTCAATGAACTCCATTTATTTATAAAGACTATTTAGCCTATCAGAGCCAAAAGGAGAAAGGTCAGCATGTACAAAACAACGTCCCTATAGCATACTGCATTGGTTCTCTTCTGCGAGAATAAAGATAACCTATATTTTCCATGCTTAGAAAGGAAATGCCTGCTCACACATGGGAAGTAGCATGACCTTCAGAGTCACAAGACCTGGGTCAACTCTTTGCTCCACTGCTTTACAGCTATGCGACATTGAGCAAATCATTTCTCTAGGCTCCATCTATAAAATGTAGGTGATGACACCTCCCCTGCTTTCCTACAGAGTTGCTGAAAGGATCAAATGAGCCTTTATAAACTGTAAAGCACCAAGGTAATGTAAGGTATTACACAAAAACTAAATCCAATTATGCAGGAAAACTGTCCTTTCTTACAATTATACCAGACCATTTGGCAGTTAACATTAATGTAATAATATAGTAATTAAGAGCTCTGGTCTAGACTCAGATTCTGACCTGCACTGGGATGTCGGCTCTGATATTTGTTAAATATAAGGAAATTGCCTCATATGTAAACTGGGCATATTATCTTGCTACTATAAGAATTAAATGAGAATCTGTAAACTGCCTGGCACAATTCTGCATATGTTACAGTAAGCATACAATAACTGTTAACCAAAAAAGGGGAGGGAGAATGTACAGCTTTTAGACAAATCGGATGCATGCCTTCCAACCACTGCAAACAGGGAAATGAAAATGTCCTTTTCTAAACTAAGACAGCACCTGCTCTTACACGGTAGACGTGACCTCATGTGACAGCCAAAACTGCTAAATTCAGTAGCAATTATCCTAAAGAAAAATTTAAACACTAGTTCTGCAAAAAACTACTGTTTTTCTTAACATACCCTCAGCGGCATTCAAACGAACACTAAAACAGTTCTGTGAACAGGTTAAATCCTTATCAGGATGCATTCTGCTTCAAAGAAGCAGCTCTCCTCAAAACCATGAGGTAAAGGAAACATAAACTGATCTTACCAAGGTAGAAGTGCACATTGGTTAGTGCTTCAACATTTCCCAGCGAAGGTCCTCTCTTCCATGTTCCATGCCATGGAGCTGGGAAGCATCTGCTGAGTATTTCAGCATTTTAATAGACCAGAGTGACTGAGGGAATGCCCTCTGAAAACACTAATGGAAGTCAGGCTTTTTCACTTAAGCACAGCTTTTTCTTTCAGTCACTGACTACGTATTTAGTCTTCAGGACCTCACTGGCCATTCCAATCTTCAATTGTCTGCCAAGACCTTCTGTTAAAAGCAAGGCTAAACACCTGGTATTTGAAAGAGGGGATCCAATCTCAAGATTCTTGGGCTCCACCTCCATAGTAAGCTAAAGCACCAGGAAACTATACACAACAGCTCTAAAACTTTATCATCCCTCCACGGCTCCCCTACCAGGCCATTCCTCCCACCCCACCTATAGCAGATGTCCTTGGTGCCCATCCAGAGCCTCTTCACCAGTCAGCACAGGGGCCCCATCAGGTGGGTAATTACTCCTGGCCCGCAACTACTCCCTAGTCTGGCCCATTTGCCTCAACCAGACAGGAGTTCTCATCAAGCCAGGGAACTACCCCTCTCAGCGCCCACTCTTATAGCCAATGACTAACGCTGGGTTCCAAAGGCCAGCCACCCTCATCTCAACATGGGAGCAGTTGGGTAATGCAATGCAATCTGTGCTTCACAGCTGGCTGTCGTATGTGACAGCCACTAGCCACATGCTGCTCCTGACATTTGAAATATGCCAGCCCAAATTCAGAGGTGCTCCATGTGTAAAATACACATCCGGCTTAAAGACTTAATACCAAAAAAAGTAAAAGACCTCACTCATAATTTTTTACATTTCCACGTTGAAATATTTTTAATATACTGGGTTAAATAAAACACATTAATATTAGTTTCACCTTTTACTTTTTTAATGTGAGCGCTATTCTTCTTCTGTTGGACATGTCTGCTCTGGAATGGTGCTTCTAGAAGTTTACTATGCATCCCCATCACCTGGAGGGCTTGTTAAAACAGATTGCTGGGATCCACCCCCAGCTTCTAACTGGCAGGTGGATCCTGGCCTGGGGTCCTGCCGGAAAATTTGCATTTCTGACAAGTTTCCAGGTAATGCTGCTGCAGAACTGGCAGGAGTCCTGGGCTTGAGAACCACTGCCCCAGAGTTCCCCTAACGATGACACTGGAGCTCCTCTCCAGCTAGGGCCCTTCCTTGCTTGACATTTTTTCCCCTGCTCTATCCTGCTGTCTTCACTCTGACCACAGCCTGCACAAAATCCCTTTTCAGGTTCTGCTTCTAGGAAACCTACCATCCCACCTCCACAGAACTGTTTTTACACAACTGTAACTTTCACAAAGTTTCAAATTAATAGCAATTGAGATGGGAAATATCACTGCATTTTTTGCAAATTGAGTAACAGAGAGGTATTTATTGGATTGCTAGGACAAGGTTTGTTTATCCTGATGGACAGATGTCCTTTACTCCGAGTCTGGGACAGCTTTATAGCCTACTGCTTCCTCCTTTTCCATTATCACTATGAAGCTCAAACTAGTTTTTGTGCCCAAAACATGTAAGTTTGCACTTTCTCTTTTATACTAAGTTTGTTAACATGGTATAATGAAGGCGTTAAAGTCCTATCTGAGTTTAAATCCTGCATTATGACTTAAATTGTTGTGTGACCTTGGGCAAGTTACTTAATTAACCTCAGCTGTAAAAATGAGAATCATTTGAAGGTGACGTGACAATTAAATGTGAACTCAGCTTCCCTTCTCTATCAACTTGACAAGGTATCTAACTACTTCTCCTTTTCCACACCCCACAAGTGATAGATAAGATCAATCCACCACTCTGAATTTTGTAAATTCAATTGAAGTATTTTAATGTAACTGCTGTCTTGATCTTCCCTCCCAAGCTTCAGCCATCCAGGTCTCTAAAACACTATTATATTCAGATATTTAGGTCAATGATTGGAGTCATTCTTTTTTTGTTAATTGAGATATAACTCACATATCACAAAACTCACTCTTTTAAAACGTACAACTCAGTGGCTTTTAGTATATTCACAAAGTTGTGGAACCATAACCACTATCTGATTGCAGAACATTTTTCATCACCCCAAAAAGAAACCCCTTATTTGTTACCAGTCTCTCTCATATCCCACTCCCACCCCCAATCCCTGGCAACCACTAACCTACTTTCTATCTCTATAGATCTGCCTATTCTGGACATTTCATATAAATGGAATCCTATGTGGTCTTTTGTGTCTTCCTTTCAAGAATCCTTGGATCCTCTCTTTTGTTGTATCTCCCTTCTAACCCAACAACAAATAATACTGGCTGTAGTTCCAAAATATATCCCAAGTCTGACCAGTCTTCACCAACTCCAGTGCTACCACCCTAGTACAAATTACCATGATCTCTAACTTGAACTTTCACAACAGCCTCCAGACTGGTCTCCCTGCTTCCACTCTTCCAACCTCCACACCCCTCGAGGTCATTTTCCACAACGGTCAGAGTGGTCTTTCCAAATTGTAAATCCAGTTTGTTTAACACCCTCCAATGGACTCCACCAGGATAAATTTCTACTACAAGCCCCTACATGACTGTCCTACTTACCTCATACCCTAGCATTCCCCCTTCATTCACTTCACTCCAACCATACTGGCCACGTTCATCCCTTTATGTAATTACACCAAATGCGGAGCTTTGCCTTGGCCTTCCCTTGGAATGCGAGTCCCCCAGATCGTCACGTGGCAAACTGGGTCAGTTTTCTGTTCAAATCAACATGCTCAGAAACGTCTCTCCTATTTCCTTAGGTAACTTCCCCCAACACCAGCATCACTCTTTATCCCATGATCTTTTTTTTCCCTTTCACAGTACTTACCACTCTTTGAACTTACCTATTTATGTAAATACTGTCAGTCTCCTATACTTAAATATAACCACAATGAGGATAGAAACATTCACTGTAATATTCCCAGCACTAACCAGTGTCTGGCACATAGTAGGTGTAGTGGATTGAAGGGTGGCCCCCAGAATAATGTGTCCATGTCCTGGAATTTGTGAATTTGACCTTTTTTGGAAAAAAAGGATCTTTGTAGATATATTTAAGTTAAGGATCTTGTGAGATAAGATCATCCTGGATCCTGTCATGGCCCTAAATCCAATGGCAAGTGTCCTTAGAAAAGAAAGAAGAGGAGACACAGAGGGAAAAGGAAGAGAAGGCCATGTGAGGACAGAGGCACAGATTACAGGAATACAGTCTCAGCCAAGGAATGCCTAGAGCCACCAGAAGCACAAAGCAGCACGAAAGGGCTCCTCACTAGAGGCTTCAGAGGGAGCACGGCCTTGCTGACACCTTGATTTCAGATGTTTAACTTCCACAGCTGTGAAAGAATAAATTTGTGTTATTTTAAGCTACCACATGTGTCCCATGGATTCAGTATTAGTTTTCCTGACTAAAATTATGTATTTTCCAACATTTCTTAAATTCACTTTTATTTTTATCTTATATTGAACGCATCACAGTTTATGGTCTTTTTTCCAAGGGGGTAAAAAAAAAAAAATCAATACACATTCAAAATAAACTACTTTTTAAAAAATCATACAATATCCTGATTTTTTTCAAAAAGTATCTATTTGCTTCAACTATTGAAGAGTATCTTCAAAGTAAAACAATACTTCTGCATATGATATTCTACCACGTTAATGAAATTATTCTTAAAGACTGAAGAACTTATCAAATTCTTCCTTCAATCTTTATTTTTATTCCTCGACCTCTCTGCATCAGGGACATGGTGAGGTAATATGTTTTAGTTTCTCCTGATCTCCTCAGTGTGTACCTTAGTGCCAGGCACTTGGTAGATGCTCCAAAAACATTCCTTGAATGGATAGAAAACTGCATCTCTAGATGGACGAATGGATGAATGAATGCTATACTGCCTCTCTCGAGCCAGTCTTCTAAATCCTACTGACTCTTCTACCTTCTTTGAAATCCTAATTTAGGATAATAAGGTTATTTATTCAATAAAATAGTCACCCCTTGGCATCCATGGGGGATTGGTTCCAGGATTCCCTGCCGATACCAAAAACCACAAATGTTCAAGTCCCTTTTATAAAATGGCGTAGTATTGGTATATAACTTACATTTGCATGTGGGCTACAGCGGAGTATACCTATACATCACTCCATTCATGTGGATTCAGCATATAATAGTGCTCAGAAAGTGGCAAAATTCAAATTTTGCTTTTTGAAACTTTCTAGGATATTATTCCCCCAAACGTTTCCAACCCATGGTTTGTTGATTGTGGCAGAATCCACAGCAAAGCCGCAGGTAGAGGAGTACTGGCTGTATTAACCTACCCACTTATCCCTCAGGGTTCCCCAACTCCAATGCCAACTTTCACCTCACATCGCTGACCCAAAAACCAGCCGCTGGATTCCTCTTTCTTCCCAGCAACTTAGTATGACTTTGCAGTCATCTAACTCCTGGTACCGAAGATGAAATACGATGTTTCTCAAAAAAAAAAAAAAAATTCTTCCCAAATTTCCTTTGTCATCCCTGTTCTCTCATCTACCCACACTTTTTTAAAAACTGTAATCATTTAAACAACTTCTTTTCTTTCACTTCTTGATAAAAAATGTCACCATCTGCCCTGACTGGTTTGACTCAGTGGTTAGAGGGTCAGCCTGCAAACCGAAAAGTCGTAGGTTCAATTCCCAGGAGGTAAAGGGCACCCAACTGGGTTGCAGGTTCAATTCTGGCCCTGTCCGAGTGCGTGCAAGAGGCAGCCAATCAATGTGTCTCTCTCACATCCATGTTTCTCTCCCGCTGTCCCGCCCCCTTTCTCTCTCCTAAAAAAAAAAAAAATCAATGGAAAAAATATCCTTGGATGAAGATTAACAAAACCAAAGGGAAAAATGTCACCATCTTTCCTCCTTATTCAGGAGAGTTTAAAAATCACTCCTCTACTCTGAACTTCTTAAGAATGGAATAAAAATCCAAAAGCCATGTATAAATACAAAAAATGTCCACAAGAATTTTATTTTATCATACCAGAAACCAGTTTCTGTAATAATCTTAATATTTTTCCCAAATGATTGTCAGAAATCTATAAGCATGTTGGGAAGATTTACCTCAAGGAAATTCTAAAGCATTTAGATATGCTTAATCATTCCTTTCCATGATTAGGAAAAAAATCATGGACTTTAACGAACATAAAGCCTAAGCTTTCAAGTTTTGAAAATATACCATATAATGAGATCATCATTCATTTGACAGACAAAAGCCAGGCTTTGGAATTACACCATCCAAGGTTCAAATTCTACCTCAGCCAACTGTGCCCATAAGCAAGTTACTTAACTGCTCTGGGTTTTGTTTCTTCTTCTGTAAAATTGGGATTTTTTACGTAGCGTTACATGGATAAGAGATAATATATGAAAACCATATAAGGCAGATAAAAGTTCAATAAACTGTAGCAATTACCAAAAAACCAACATCCTGGAGCCACTGCAAAAAATGTAGACAGGAGGGAACACTGGATAATTAAATAGAATGTGTTTAAAAAGCTGGTAACAAAACAAATAAGACTAACAGGTAAACTCTACATATGCCTTAGATGCAAGCAAATTCTGCCAACTGACTAAAAGAATGGTTAGAATTCTCTCGGGTAGGGCCTAGAGTTAGCAGTTGGCTTGCAGAGGTAGAGGGAGAAATGGGAGCAATAAAATCTTCAGAAAGTTCTTCTTCGAACACAGACTCAGTGGAGCACATTTCAAGGTCAGGTAAAAGCATGGAGAGAAGCTAAGTAGCAGCTCAACTTCCCCTACAGTGATACTGAACTTCAGAGACTCATCCCACCTCCAGGAGGAATTCTTTACTTGGAAAAGTAACTCTCTACTCCAGTCGGTCTTGTCACACATTCAGCAGCACCTATTGTGTCAAGCACTGTACTAAGAACATAGAAATAGACAAGATGCAGTCTCTGCCAACACACTGAAAGGAACGGGGTAAGAAACATCAAAGTTTAGATATTATACAATAAGTGCATAACAAGTGTATAACATAACTACAGTAACAACTTTCTCTCAGCTTCTCCAACCTAAAATATGGCAGTGGAATCACTCCCACCTCCATCATGAATGGCTTTCCATTGCTATAAAATAAAGGCCAAACCTAAGAGCATGGTCTACAAGGCCCAACATGGTCTGGCTCTTACCTACCTCTCCAGCACCATCTAGTCTCTGTACCTGAGCCTCAGAAGTTTTTTTCTCAGTTCTATCTTGTCATTGCCTCCAGCCACAGGACCTTTGAACATGCTGTTCTCACACATATAGAACTCATCTCTTCTCTCTTTAACTAGAAAATTCACTTTGTCCTTCAAATTTTGGTTTTTTTCACTTCCAAAAGAACATAGTTCCTTACCTTAGGCAGTATAGTATGATTAAGAGCACAGGTTCTGGAGTTCTAAATCCTAGCTCTGACACTAGTTCTGCAGTCTTGAGCCAGTTGCATAAGCCTCAATTTCTTCATCTGTATATGGGATTACATGGCTGTTGTGAGGACTAAATAAATTAATTCAAGTAAAACGTCATAACAGTATCTAGGACATAGAGCTCAATATCTTGACTTGGTCAAATCTCTCAATTCTGTTTTTTTATAGCACCAAAACCTCTCCCCTAGCATCTTATACTTGTCTCTCCCTAAGAGACTAAAATTTCTAAGAGAGCAGAAACTATATTTGTTCCCTAGAGATAGAACACGATAGTATTCAATAAAGATTTATTGGAGGGGAAATAGTTAAAAGCAAGAAGCTGAGGCCCAGTGAAGTGACTTGTCTCATTAATGCCACACAAAACTTTATCTATGTGACTAATGCCCACACTTTTACACTACACCATGCAGCCTCCTATGTATACACATAACAATCTTGTATCTGCTACTGATGTGGCGAAGAAAGATTAAAAGATTAAAAACAATAAAAACTGCAAAACAGCAAATTGGGTACCAACGCGAAGAACACTGTTCTCTGAGAGAGCTTTCTGAAGTTGGCAAAGCTAACAGGTGCAGGCTCACACCCACTGGCACTAGCAGCTCCCACTCTCACATTGTTCGCTGGGGTTCCCTCCTCTTTAAAAGAGGAGAATGCACCAGATCATCTCTTAAGTGCCTTCCAATTTTCAATGACAATAAATCAAGTTATGTGTCAATTTTTTAAATATTTCTAAAGGAAGTTTAGCAAGCAGGCCGAACCAGATGGCAGGTGGTTTTCAGGGAGACCTTCATTTTAGAGAGTTTGTTCAAGTGGCCTAATAAACCCTATTAAGAAAGTAAGTTAGGGAGTCTTTGCTTATAAATTACGAGGGGCTCCATGTGGAGAAAAGTGTTCGCAGCCCCACACAAGCATCCAGCACACGAGTCAAGGCCGCCGCCGTGAAACCCTAGGACACACACAACAGCGGCAAAAACGTGTTGAGAAAAGTATAAAAACCAGGCTGACCGCTACGTAGGAAATAAAATTAAATTCACAGGATGCATACGCCGTATACCATGATGTAATGCAATTAAAACAGGCTTTCCACTCAAATGTGAGAGTGGACACGTATGATGTTTGGAAAGTTGAGGCACCCACGACCCTAACTGCACTGCGGCGGCGACCCAGGGTCCGTTCAGAGCAGGAGGAAATGGAAGCTGTAAGAACCCTGAAAAATACACCCGGGAAGCTCGGGAAAGCCCAGACCTTCAGGCGAAGGAGCGCTGCACGGGAAACGCAGGCACACGGCGGCCGAGGTCTGTCAGCCGCTCCCTGGGCGAGCAGAAAGCACGCCCGCGGCCCCGGCCCCGGCCCCGGCCCCGGCCCCGGCCCCGGCCCCGGCCCCGGCCCCGGCCCCGGAGCACCAGCTGCCGCGGGGCCGCCGCTCGACCCCGCCCCGCCCCACGCGAACTCCGAAGGGGGAAGGACTTGGCTCCCCAACCGCCGCGGAATCCGCGGGTGTCCACCGGGAGCCCCCGGGGCGCTCTCCGCGCACGGACACCGCCGGGAGGCGCGGGGCTGGGAGCCCGGGAAACCCAGGCCCGCGGGGAGCCCCGTCGCTCCTCACCTTCAGGGCGCACAGCGCCGCGCCCCGCATCAGCTGCTGCGGCGCTCGCTGCCCACGCCGTCCCGCCGCGATCCGCGACCCTACGCTCACCCAGAGCCCCGCCATTGTCGCCCCAGCAGACCGGCGCTCGGCTGACCTCTCACCTCGCCGAGCGGGGCGGAAAGGGGAGAGCCTACGCTCTGGCCAATCACGAGCCAGGGACCCGCGGTCCCGCCCCCCGTCGCGTGGGAGCGGGGGGAGCCGAAAGGCACCGACGCCGCGAGCCGGGAGCGGGCTACACGGAGGGTGCGCGTTGGGACCCGGAGGGAGGGACGGGGGGGGGGGTGCGCGGTGCGGCCGGCGGGGACCCCGCGCAGCTGTGCCCGCCGCACTGAACCCCGGGGTGAGCGAGGCGGGGGGGGGGGGGGCGCGCGTGAGTTCAGTCCGCCCTGCTTGGCGTCAACCCCGTACGGTACCGGGATCCACTTAGCAACCAACACGCAGCCGGGCCGCTCGGTACCAGTGAGTCCCCCGCCCACGACCACCCCGCAGTCCTGAGCGTTCTAAATGACAGCCCTGCGCCCAGCTGTGCTCCTGTACGTTTGAGTTGCAAAGCACCAAACTAAGGTAAGGTTCTGGACGAGGGCGGTGACGTAAGAACGCTCTAGGCCTAGAAAGAGGAGATCCGAGCTCAGGTCCTGCCTCCGCCTCAGGGGAATTAGCCGTAACCAGAGTCGAGTTGCTTATAAGCAGGCCCCTTAGTACTTCAACTAAGGGCCAGACCTGTGCTACATGCCTCAAGTTCGTTCTCATTTAATCGTTACAAGAACCCTAATGGCCCATACGTTATTCTCAGCCTGAGAAGCTGACCTTAATGGAGAGGTTAAGTCACTCCCCTAGTAAATGGTGAAACGAGGGTTTGAACCCCCGTCTGGCTGTCTTCAGGGCCTAGGCTTTTGTTTTGCTTTATTATGGAAACTTTTAACATACACCGGAGAGAAAACCGTTTTATGACCACCCAGGCACCCATCAATAAATCTACATTTTATCAATCTTGTTTCATCTGTTCCCCCTTTTTATGTTTTGTTGTAGTATTTTAAAGAAAATCTCAAACATCAGGTCATCTCACCTGTAAACAGGGCAGAATCAGGAGCTCTGCTCTTAATCATTTTCCCACTGCTAACAGAGTCACCTTGAATGAGTTACAAAGGTAGGTCACCTTGAATATGATACAGCATGGCAAATGCCAGAGGAGATACAAACAAAATGGTTGGGAATATCAAAGCGGTGACATTTAATGGGATTTTAAAATGTAAGTAGGAACTTTCATGACAGACGAAATGAAAAGAAATATCAGTTCCACAGGATTTCTCACCTTTGGATCTATGGCTGGAATCATTTTCTACCAGGAAATCTGCTTTTCTTTTCTCTTTCTTTTCTTCCTCCCATTTTTACCCTTTGGAATTGGTTCTCCTTAGATCCTATCTGTTTCATTTTATAGACGTTCTTTTCATGAAAGGCACTTGTGGCACAAAGTATTTGTTCCATAATATCTATTTCCACTTACTCCTTCAGTAAGAGAGTTCTTGAGTTTTAGCTGAGCACATGGCCACCCAGCTAAAGGCTGCAATATCCAGCCTCCCTTGCAAGAGGTGTGGCCTTGTGACTAAGGGCTGGGTTGTGGAATGTAAGGATTGTGCCCTAAAGAGTAGAGGCATGCCCTCTATTTCCCCTTTTCTCCTCTCTGAAAGAACATATGCTGGTTGGTGCTGAGCAGCCATCTCAACCCACAAGACAGGAGCCTGTTAATGATAGCATAGCAGTAAGATAGGAGGAGCCTGGGTTCCAGACACCATAGAGGCATCTTATCAGCCTCTATTGCTTAATACGTGAAGGGTTATGTGACAGATAAATAAACATTTACCTTGTTTAAATCACTGTTATTTCTGCCTTTACTATAGCAGCCAAAACTCTATGCTACAACTCATAATTTAGTATTCAGAAGGGAGATGCTGACATAATGAAACCTGAAATATGTGATAATAATGGTGACAACCCCAAAATAGCAAACCAGAAGCTGAAAGCTAATGACCCTTGTTATGCCATAGCACCTCTTTGGTGAAATGGTCACTTTCAAAATCTTAGACAAGATTGCTGTCACCATCACTGATACAGCCTGTGATTCTAACACAGTGTTTTCAAGGGAGAACGATTGGCATTTTGAGCTGGGCGCCAGTCTGAGCTGTGCCGCACATTTTGGGATGTTTATCCCTTCCCAAACCCTGCTGCTTGTTCCCAATGTCTGGAAACAGTTTTCAGATATTTTGTTCAATTTCCTATTTATCCGTAGTGGAAGGAAACCAGTTACTCTATCTGGAACCAGTGTGGAACCATTACGATGTCACGTCCAGAAGCGTAAGTCTTCTCTCAGAATTCTGAAAGCATCTTTACATCATCTTCCAGCTTCCAGATCTGCCCTTGAGAAGTCAAATGCCAGTCTTATTCTTGATCCATTGTGTCTTACTATAGTTAGTTACCTACTGTACTGTTGTATGGTGGGGTGGGAACAGAGAGAAGGTAGGGGTATAAATTTGGGAATCATGACCAGCCACATGCACAACAAATAGCAAGACGACATTCTATCTAGGGATTCTGATTTGAACGCTATATATTTAGCTGTCTTCAAGTGGGAGGAAATGCAGACGAGGAGTGCTGGTTTGGAAACCATTTCCCCAAATCCTCTTCCCTATGTGGTACCTGGCTAGAGTTAACCAAAAGAGGAATTGTAAGATATGTAGGCAGGAGTGAAGTGATAGCCATTACTCTCAGAAGGTTGTTACCGTAAGATAAGTAACATAGTTTCCTGGAAGATCTCAGTTCGTCCTCAGTCTCCACCAGCATCCTGCTGACTACCAACAACCCCAGGTTCACCACCAGATGTTTGACTGCAGACCCACAGAGGCAGTAGCTATCCAGAAGCAACTGCTTCTCCTTGAACCCTCCACAAGATCTTCACATTCCCGTTGGCAGTCAAGACGTCAAGACATACTTGGTTTCTCAGCTATCCCTTAGATTCCAACTTGTCCACCTCCGCCAATGCATCAGGCAGACTTTTAATTTCTCTTTCTGATCCTCTGAAAGGAGCCTATAGCCACTGACTAAGGTGACTGTGCTGGGGAAGGAAAAATAACCAGAATTTCCAGGGATTTCTGGGACCCTGGCTCTGAACTGATACTATGTCATGGCCACACTCAAAAATGTCATTGTGTTCTAGTGAAAGTAAGGTTTTATTGAGTTTGGGTGCTTAGCGGAGTTTTGACTTGGGTCTGTGGCAAAGTGAGCCTAATGAATTCCTGACCCCACATCTTGATTACTTCTCCAGTTCAAGAATGCATAGGAGGAATAGACATACTCCTCCATTATTCATAACAGCTCGACTTCCCTGACTGAATCCTGAGTGGTACATGGGACAAGAATGGGAGAAGTTGTGCATAACTATTTGAGTGATGAAGGGATGGACTGTGACAGAGAATGCTAGTTGTCCCCTAGTATCTATCTTCCTCTTCTTTAGTAAAAGAACTCACAGTTTAGTTGGGTACATGGTCCTCAAGTAAGAACTACATTTGCCAACATCCATCACAGCAAGAGTGGCCATATTACTAAGTTTTGACCAATAGAATGCAAGCAGAAGTGACATGGGCAAGTTTGGGGTTGTGTCCTTAAAGGGAAGGGGCATGCCTTCCATGTTCTCCTGTTCCCAGCTTGCCAGAATGTGGGCACAAAGAGGGGTAGGGGCAAAGTTGTCATCTTAGGTGATAAGGAAGACAGACAGGTGAAGAAAGCAAAACAATGTACAGGGAGCTTCTAGGTACCTGACATTGTGGAACTGCCATATCAGCCCTGGACTGTTTTGCTCAGATTTTTATGCAAAAGAGAAAAACATTGTATCTTATTAAAGTTACTATGGTTTGTTTTGTTGTGTCTTTGTTACAGTAGCCAAATATGTGTCCTAACAGAGCACTACTAATATATATTTTTGCCCTCTCCATTTACAGTTATAGATTGTACGGAAAATATCTAAGATACTTGAGGACATGAAGGACTAGCTAACTGCTTTCCAAACATGTTGACTCTTCCTTCTGAGCACACTGCTAGGCAACATATCCTAGCGATCTTTACAGTTAGATGTGGTAATGTACCTCCATCCTGGCCAGTGGAATGTGAGTGGGAGTAAAATACACTAGCCTCTAGGCTTGGCTCATAAAAATATCCATGCAGCCCTTCACCCCATTTCTCCTCTGCTCATCTGCTGAGACTCCTGTAGGCACTGATGGAAGGAACCTCAGTATCTCACTGACTAAGGAAAACAGATCCTTCTTGCCTTCCCACACTGAACTGTGACATGAGCAAAAAATAAACTTTTTACTTTCTTAGGCCATTGAGATTTGGGGATTGCTAGAGCAGTTAGTCTACACAACCTAATACATTATTAATAGAGGAAAATTGTAGGACTAAAAAGGACTTTTATATGCATCATATGACAAAAGGTAGTATTTAAG
Source organism: Miniopterus natalensis (assembly GCF_054644295.1). Classification (NCBI taxonomy): domain Eukaryota; kingdom Metazoa; phylum Chordata; class Mammalia; order Chiroptera; family Miniopteridae; genus Miniopterus; species Miniopterus natalensis. The sequence goes on from NC_142082.1 coordinate 35,098,964, forward strand.
AGTAAAACAGATTTGCCCTGGCAGTTGTGGCTCAGTTGATTGAGCATCATCTCATGCACCAAAAGGTAACCTGTTTGATTCCTGGTCAGGGCACATGCCTGGGTTGCAGACTTGATCCCCAGTAGGGGACATGCAGGAGGCAGCCAACTGATGTTTTTCACATCGATGTTTTTCTCTCCTCCTTTACCTTTCCCTCTCTAAAATCAATAAAAACATTTTTTTAAAGAGTAAAATAGATTCTTTTTTTATGAAAATGGAGTGAAAGAATATTTAACACTAAATTACATAATTCATAAATTTTGACAATGAACTCTTCAAAATCAAAGTGTTGAAATATTTTTCACTATTACTATGAATAAATTAGACTGCTGCTTAAAAAACTTTGTCAGAGTATCACCTCACACATGTCAGAATGGCTCTCATCAATAAATCCACAAACAAAATTATTGGTGAGCATGTGGAGAAGAAATCCTCATGCACTGTTAGTAGGATCATACATTGGTGTAGCCATTATGGGAAACAATATGGAGATTCCTCAAAAAAAAAATGGAACTGCCTTATGACCCAGCAATTCCACTCCTGGGTACATATCTGAAAAAAATCCAAAACACTAATTCAACAAGATACATGAACCTCTATGTTCATTGCAGTGTTATTTATAATAGTCAAGATACAGAAGCAACCCAAGTGCCCATCAACAGACAAGTGGATAAAAAAGTGGTGGTACATATATATATATACGGTGGAATATTATTCAGCCATAAAAAAGTGAAATCTTACCATTTGTGACAGTATGGATGGACCTAGACAGTATTATGCCAAGTGAAATACATAGAAAATGACAAATTCCATAAGATTTCACTTATATGCAGAATCTAAAGAACAGCATAAACGAACAAACAAAACAAACAGACTCAGTTACAGAGAACAAACTGATGGTTGGCAGAGGGGAGGGCAACTGGGGGACTGGGTGGGAAAGGTGATGGGATTAGGAAATACAAATTGGTAGTTACAAAATATTCACAGGGATGTAAAGTACAGCATAGGGAATATAATAAATAATATTGCAGTAACTGTATGGTGCCAGGTGGGTACTTGAAATATCAGGGGGAGCACTGTAAATTATATAGTTGTCTAACCACTATGCTGTACACCTGAAACTAATATAAGTAATATTGAATGTCAACCAAAATTGAAAAATAAAATTTTTTTAAATTGTGGCAGCTTTTGCATAAAATTCCAAATTCTCTACTTCTCTTGAGATAGCGAAAGATTTGGGATTCCCTCCCCCAAAACATTCAAAAGCATCTTCACTGCCACACCTAGTCCTTTGTTATTCTCTTTAGATGCTTGTGTTTCTATCCCTGTTACCTAGCTGGGAAACCTGACGCATCTTAATCCAGGAAGTGATGTTGTATTTGCATTTTAGAAAGCATTTTGCATCATTCTAGAAGTAGAGCTAAAGTATCCACATGGCTAAATCTCACAAAGATAAGATGGAGCAAAAAACAAATAATAAAGAAAAACAAACTGCTGAAGAATATACAGTTTGATACCATTTTCACCAAAGCTTCAAAATATGTGAAACCTCATATTATTCACGAACACATACATAAGTAATAAAGGTATGTAATAATGTATGGGAATGCTAATCTATAAATTTGAGAGACAGGTTGCCCCTCCTGAAGGCAGCCATGTTAGTTTCCTTGGGCTACCATAAGAAAATACCACAGACCAGGTAACTTCAACCACAGAGATTTATTTTCTCACAGTTCTGGAGGTTACAAGTTCAAGACCAATATCCTGGCCAATTCAGCTTCTGGCCAGAGCTCTCTTCCTGCCTCCTCATGTCTTTACATGACGTTTTCTCCATGCACTTGTGTGCAAGGAGAGGGAGACAAAGCACTGTTATCCTTTCTTATAAAGTCACTAATACTACTGGTTCAGTGCCCCACCTTATAACCTTAGTCAACCTTTAATTACTTCCATGAAGGTTCTATCTCCAAATATAGTTTCAATCAGGGTTAGGGTTTCAACATGTGAATTTGGAGGGACACATTCAACCCACATCACCTTCCCATGAGGGGCCACACAGAGCACACTCTTCCCCCCAGCAATGAGAATGCAAATGTTCCATGTTTCTACCCAGGGAGAGCTATTATTAGAGACTCAGTGACCAGCATTTGCATTGAGGGCTGGTCATGTAGGCACCCTCTACCTAGCAAGTAAGATTCCCAGAAGGAAAGCAAGTGTTCAGCAGAAACCACATTGTTTGCACAGTCTGAGCACAGCAGGCCACACTTGCTAGTGGAGAACAGTAGGAACAGTCCAGAATCCAACCAAGGGCCGGTCCTGCAAGCAGGCCCTTCTAAAGACAGTCACTTCAGACTTTCTTCTGCACACTTACCAACAACCTCCTCAGCTCTGCTTTACTGCTCCCATCTCCTGGATAAAGATTACTGAGATACCCAGTTGCTAAGCACTAAAACTGGTACAATAACTGCCTACAAATTATTTTGTTTCCAGATTTCAATATCATTGTCAACCAAGGACAATCATAGCACATTTATGACTTAAAAGGACTCGGAGGTTTTTCAACATTCATATTGGCCATAATACGTTCTTTCCCAAGGTAATCAAGGATTATATCCTTCTAAATTAATTGTGTGTCATACTTCAAGAGAGAATCCCACCCCTTTCCCTTCCCAGAGAGCTGATTAACATAGCTCTTCAGTCTTCTTACCATAGTAAATATAGCTTGGTGACCATCTTAATCCAACAGTGGAGGTGAAGACACTTTAAAGTATAGTCAAGGATGTTTCTAGTGTGTATCCTACCTGCCTGCAATAAAATCCTGGCAAAACTGTAAAGATAGAAAGAGAATAGAACCAAAGTTTCTTTGAGCACCTCCAAGTGGATTGTATAAAATTGCCCCAATGGGATATGAATGTGTTTTGGTAGTTGTGTTTGTTATCAGAATGGAGCATGGGAAGTCAGGGAGCTGGAGCAATACACTGTCACATTTTAATCTGTATGTATGTTTCCTTAATTTTCCTAGATTTTCCTAATTTTCCTAATTTTCCTTAATTTTCCACCCTTTTTAGTTTAAGGTTCTGGATTGTTGACAAACAGCATGTTATCAGCATGATCTGCTGCTTTGCACATGCACACCTTCCAGGGATTGAACTGGCAACCTGGATGTGTGCCCTGACCTGGAATCAAGCCTGTGACCGTTTGGTGCATGGGATGACACTCAACCAACTGAGCCACACTGGCCAGGACAGCTTATCTCTTTTCTTTTTTAAATTTATTTTTATTGAGAGTATTACAGATTTCCCCCTTTGCCCCCCTCCACCTGGCTTCACTGCACTATTGTCTGTCCCTGGGCTATATATATATGCATGTAAGTTCTTTGGTTAATATCTTCCTGCCCTCCACCTCCCCCCTTCCCTCTGAGATCTGTCAGTCTGTTCCATGTTTTCATGTCTCTGGACCTATTTTGTTCATCAGTTTCCTTTGTTCATTAGATTCCATATATAAGTGAGATCATGTGATCTCTTCACTATGGTACCTATAAGCAATGGTTTGATAGAACCATTATAAGAATCAATTGCTAAATTCTCAAGAATCGTGCCAGATGGTTGTTAAATCCTGTAGCTTGAAATCAGCCTGTGGAAATATTTACATAATGGAAATCAGAAAACATTAAAATTAGGGACTCCTCGACTCCCACTCTCCCAGAGAATGTTTTTCATTTGTCATCTCACCCCTGCCTAGAGAGTGCCTATCCTTAATATTGCCCTTTGTAGTAAGTGATAGACATGAAGGTATATGTCCATCACTTACTACAGTTTGCGTGTGACATGGCTAATATACAGTTAAACCAGCTGTACAGTTTGTATTCACTGTCATTTGGGAACCACCCAGCTTCACTTGGTACCAGTTTCTAGGTACCAATTGGTTCCCTACATAATTGGACTCAACCACTAAGTGACACTTTATTTTTCATTTTATTTATTTTTTTAATCTTCATCCAAGGATATTTTTTCCATTGCTTTTCAGAGAGAGTGGAAGAGAGAGAGAGGCACATCAATTGGTTGCCTACCGCACATGCCCTGTTTGGGCCCAGCCTGCAACTGAGGTACAATCGAACCTGGGACCCTTCAGTCCACAGGCTGACACTCTAACCACGACGCCAAACCAGCTAGAGTTCAACCACTAGTGACTTTTTAGATGCCAAACACCTCAATAGTCCAGACAACCAGAAATCTGAAACTTACCACATTGTACCAGAAAGGGAGATTCCTATCTCCACTTGTGGACCTTACATGGGTGCTAGTCTTTGTAATTAGATTTCACAGTAACAGAGCTTTAGGAAGAAATCGGAAACAGATGGCATATATTTAGAGGTTTTCTCACCTTTACAGACCTTACAAGACTGACATCTACTTAAGCTCAACCCTGAGCTCTTTTTTTGTTTTTAATATATCTTTATTGATCTCAGAGAGAGGAAGGGAGAGAGAGAAATAGAAACATCAATGATGAGAGTGGCATCATAGATCAGCCGCCTCCTGCACGCTCCCGACTGGAGATCAAGCTCACAACCCGGGCATGTGCCCTGACCAGGAATTGAACAGTGATCTCCTGGATCCCAGGTCAATGCTCAACCGCTGAGCCACAATCAGCTGGGCAACCCTGAGCTCTTTTGCTTTAAATTTAGCTCTTATAGTAGCTTCTCTACTATAAATTCAGTAACTGGCACTAAACCAATCTTGGTGCATGACACCATCACTCAAGGTCCCACTGGGCATTTATTTCCCTCCAAAGTTATGGTCTGAAAACTAGCTTCCAGTTCCTTTCATAACCTTGTTTGGCTCCAAAGAGGGTGTTCCTCGTTAATGGGAGTTGGGGAAACACAGAACATTTCTTGGTCTTGTCTGGGAAAGGCAGGCAGACTATACAAACCTGGGCAATTTGGCAACAGCCTGTGCATTTTATTACTGTCCTCAGAAAACTAACACTCCCATACACCTGGAGTGATCCCAGTTGTTTGTTGCTAGGCACAGGTTGCCCTCACTCTGAGCACTTATTCTTTTTCTTTTTTTTTTTAATTTATTGATTGGGGGGCAGAGAGAGAGAGAAACATTGATTTGTTGTTCCAATTATTTATGCATTCATTGGTTGATTCTTGTATGTACCCTGATAGGGGATCGAACCTGCAACCTTGGCATACTGGAATGACGCTGTAAGCAACTGAACTACCTGGCCAGGGCCACTTATTCTTTCTTGAAGTGGGCACTAAGTATTTTGGCTTAACAATAGGCTGCAATTTCAGGCTGGGCTGCTTTTCAGGCTGGGCTGCTTTTCAGGCTGGGAAACTTCCTATGTTGAATGATAATGGTGAAACTCTTGGCAAAGTGCTAGACTTAATTCCATTGTAATTATTGTGCAATTTTTTTTTTTTTAATAAATCTTTCTTGTTTTCAGAGAGAGGAAGGGAGAGGGAGAGAGACAGAAATATCAATGATGAGAGAGCCATTGATCAGCTGCCTCCTGCACACCCCGCACTGGAAATCGAGCCTAAAACCAGGGCATGTGCCCTGACCAGGAATCAAACCCCAATCTCCTGGATCATAGGTCAATTCTCACCCGCTGAGCGACTCCAGCCAGGCTGTGCAATTCTTTATTTAATATATGTGTCTATTGTAAATATCAGAGTAGGAACTATATCTTTGTTGTTCACTGTGCCTGGTACATATAGTAGGCACACAATAAAAGTTTGTTGAATTAAAAGACATATATATATATATATATATATATATATAGAGAGAGAGAGAGAGAGAGAGAGAGAGAGAGAGAGAGAGAGAGTTTATATTGATAGTTCAATTCAAACTTTAACATTATAGTTTTTTTCTTATCTTTTTAACTTGGAATCTTGGTTCCTAATAACATTTACTTGTTTTACTTGTTTTAATATATAAAAATATACTTACTTTGTAATATTTTATAATTACAAAAGTACAAGACCAGCAATATTACTAATAATAAACTTATTGAATGCAGTTCAAAATATCTTTGCAGTTTTGTCCTTAGAGTTTATGTTGAAAATGTTATAGCAGCCCGGCTGGTGTGGCTCATCCATGCCCCAAGAGGTCACTGGTTTGATTCCAGGTCAGGGCACATGCCCGGATTTCAGGCTCGATCTCCACTAGGGGACATGCAGGAGGCAGCTGATGGATGTTTCTCTCTCTCTCCCTCCTCTCTCTCTAAAATACATGAAAACATATATTAAAAAATGTTACAGTATTCTATGTCCCAAAGTTACTTTTAAGTAATTATTTTCTTGGTGTGATTATATTCAGTTCCATTCATTTGTTTCTGTTTGTGTTCAATGTTAGGGTTTGTTTTTTCTTATTTGACTTAATTTTATTTTTTAAATATGTAAATCATGACTCAGAAATCAAAACTATAAAAAAGGATACTCAGAGAATTCTTGCTCCCACCCCTATTCCCTACACCAATTCTATCCATCCTCTGTAAGTTACCATTTCCATTTTCAAAAATTTGTTTATTCTTCCTGCTTTTTCACAAAGATAAGTATAAATACATATGTATAAGTATGTGTGTATATAGGTGTGGATATACCCTAATTTATTCAACCAGTCTTCTATTGATGAATTCTTGAATTTGTCTTCAAGCTTTTCATATTACAAATAATTTCACAGTGCAGAGCATCGAGCATTTTGCATTTGTGGAAGTATATCTTCAGCTAGTTTCCTTGAAGAATCACTGCATCAAAGGGTAAATGCACACAAAATTTTGTTAAATATTGCCAAATTTTCCCTCCGGAGGGGTTTTGCCATTCCCACCATCAATGCGTAACAACACCTGTTTCTCCCCAGGCTTACCAACACTGTGTTGTCAAGCTTTGGGACTTCTGCTGTTCAAGAACCAGGAAGGGAATGGGATTTTACCCTCCTTGGCAAACAAGTTAGATGGGCACAGTTTTGTGGATGCTGCCAAAAGATACTAGACTTTTAGATGAGATAAGAGAATCTACTCTTTATTGTCCTGGTGAGGAAATAAATCTTCTGTCCCAGAGGGAGGCCATTTCTGTCCTCCCAGTCTCTGCTATATAAACATCCTTGAAAAGATGTTACAAGGTGTGTGGAAACACCATGGAGATTTTCTGTCAATCATATAAGTGAAGAATAGTATCTCAATATATTTCAATGTGAATTTCTTTTATAACAAATGATGCCGAGACATCAAAATTACAACTAAACTACAGAACTACCATCATTCAGAACCACCTGAAATCTAGCTAAATGGAAGTCCTACAACTAGGGAATTAAAAAAGAAGCCACATTGAGACTGGCAGGAGAGGTGGACACTCAGAATGAGCTGGTCCCACACCCACATATGTATAGGGGATAAAAATGAGAGGGGTATCTCAGCTGTGGAGGCCCCCCCAGAGGAGCGAGGGGTACCAGCCCCACATCGGGCTGCCCCAGCCCAGGGTCCCAGTGCCATGAAGAGAAGTCCCCTAACATCTGGCTGTAAAAACCAGCAGGGATTGAGGCTGAGGGAGACTGAGGCTGGAGGAGTCCCAGGCAGCTCCTCCTAAAGAACTAACTCCCTTTGAGCTCCACCGCTGGGGCAGCAGCTCAAAAGGCACCAGGGACATACAGGGAGGAACTGAATTGTCTGGCATCAGGGCAAGAGCTTGGGGGCAGCTTTCTCCCAGATAGAAGTGCTGGCAGAAGCCATTGTTCCTTTGATGAGCCCTCCCCCACAAAGGAGGAAGGGGGCACTGTATCTGAGACTCCATCAACCTGGCTCACACTGTTTGTAGAAATTGGAACCCTTATGCACTGTTGGTTATGTAGACTAGATCCTGGGCAGGTCCTCCTCATGGAAATTGCTATAGCTGTGTGTCCTCTGTGCTGCTCCATTCCCCTTCAACCTCCCATCTGCCCAGTGCCCCCACCCCCAAGTTGTTTAAGATTTGTATTAAGCATGCTCTCCAGAGATATTCATGCTACCAGAAAAGTAAGCAAACTAAATTACTTATCCTTTATAATGGTTATTTAAAATAGGATCTACACACACACAATTTCAAAACAGCTGAAAATAGGAGAATAATAGCTATACTCCAACCCATATAGTAAGTCATATACCCCAAAAGGCCTAGAACACCAGAGGTGAGTAACTAGTTTAAGAGTCCTAAATATCCTGTGTATTTGGAGCTCAATTAAAACTTATTGTAATTTACTTACTAGAATAATCACACTGACCCTTCCCTCAAAACCATTAAAAGGAAAGGATGGGAAAAACTGAGAAACACCATCCAATTCAAGTCCTGCAGCACCCTCACATATATTCATTCTGTGTTTTAAACAAGTTTCTCCTACCCTACCTCTTCAATTGGCTCTCCTTTCTCTTCATCTCCTGCTTGTCTTCTATGAAGCAGCAACAAATTTCAGCTTCCAAAGACAGTTTTCCCAATGAAATCTAACTACTACATTTAACAAGCAACATTCAAGAGGTGCAATTAGGATGCAATTTTATTTGTGTTCACTGTGTTCTCTTAATTTTTCCCCCAGAAATAACCCTTAAACATATGAAAAGATACCCTCACTCATAAGATAAAAATTAAAATTACATTGAGATGTCATTTCTTACCTACCAAATTGGCAAAATTCCAAAAGTTTAAAACACATTGTTATTGAAACGTTGGGAAAATAGGCACTTTTCTCATACATCACTCATGGGATTTATAAAAGTACAACATCTACGGAGGGTCTTTTAGCAATATTTATCAAAACTATAAGTGTATTTACCCTCAACCCAGCAATTCCACATTTGTAAATGAGTCCCACTGATATACCTGTGTATGTAACCTATACATGTACAAATTTACACATACACATGATTTTTCATTACATCACTGTTTATAACAGTTAAGACTCGATAAAACCCAAGTAGTCAGCAATAGTGAGCAGGCTGAATGAACCCTGGTATAGCCATACTACAGAATATTATGTAGCTATGAAGAGAATGAGGAAGATTTCTATGTACTGATATATAGAAAGATCTCCAGGATATGATGTCAAGTTACACACACACACAAACACACAAAGGGACTTAACAGAAGATATCCAGGAATCCATCCCTCTACCTAAATAATTGCTGAACCAGCAGAAACCATATGAAATTATGAAATAACTATTTTGGAACTCAGGAGTTCAGTCAAATACTTTGAACATCAGGGCAGAGCTTGACAAAGAGGTCTACAAATTTTGATGAATTTTAACTTTTGCATAGTGGCTACCATCCCTTAGCCCCACAGCAGGTAGCCACATTCCAGGGAAAATCTTCATGACATTAGATTTGGCAATGGTTTCTTGGATATGATACCAAAATCACAGGCAACAACAAAGAATAGATAAATAGGATTTCATCAAAATTAAACCTTTGTACATCCAAGTACACTATTAAGAAACAGGGTGCAGGGTACCAATAGGAGAAAAAAATGGGGACATCTGTAATACATCAACAATAAAGATAAATTTTTTAAAAACAGAAAGTGAAGCCCGGCCGAATGTGGCTCAGCAGTTGAGCATCAACCTTTGATCCAGGTAATCGAGGTTCGATTCCCAGTCAGGGTACATGCCCAGGTTGTGGGCTCGATCCCCAGTCGGGCTTGCAGGAGGCAGCCAATCAATGACGACTCTCTCATCATTGATGTTTCTATATCTCTCTCTCCCCCTCTCTTCCTCTCTCTGAAATCAATAAAGATATATTTAATTAATTAATTAATTATTTTTTAAAAGTGAAAAGATAATCCACAGAATGGGAGAAAATGTTTGCAAATCATATATGTGATAAGGGGTTAATTATCTAGAATACGTATATGTAAAGAACTCCTGCAACTCAACAATGCAGAACAACCAACCCAATTCAAAAATGAACTAAGAGAGAGATCCAAGATGGCAGCAGAATGAGTGGAAGCTACACTGACACTCTCCCAGGACCAAACTGGAATTACAACAAAAATAAAGGAAAACCACTCTGAATAATCAACTGGAACTGAAGACGAGCTGGAGAGCACCCTCACAGAGACTGGTACAAAGTGCAGAGGCATGAGAGGTCTGGCTGGGCTCCCACAGGCAGCAGCTGAAGGTCCCCAGGGATGTTTCAGCTATGGGGGGTTCCCACTGAGGACTCTGGGGTCTAGGCCCCAAGCTGGGCTTTCTAGCCCAGAGCACCAGAACTGAGAAAGGTACCCACATAACACCTGGCTGTGAAAAGCAGCAGGGTTTCCATCTGCCTGGGAGAGACTGCTGGAAATGCAGGGACCCTCTAAGAGTCAACACACAAAGTTTCCTGTGTGGACACTCACCTTGGGCTCCAGTAGAGGGAAGGCAAAGTGGACTAGAGCAGTGTGAGGAAAATCCAGGGGGGCTTGCTGGGGGAATAGATCTCACAGGGCACCCATCAGGACCCCAGTGCTGAGTGATTCCACCATACTGCAAAGGACATCTTTCTCAGGCAGACATTTACCTTCCAAGCAGTTTTTGCCTGGGGGAAAAGCATTTGCTCCACCCTACTGAGAAACCTGTGGCCCCTCCCCCTGGAGTTTCTACAGCTTGAGGCTCATTAAGAGACTGAATAACAGCCTCTGGGTGCTTTGAGTCTTTCCCTGATACGCTTCTGGACCGAGGGCTTGGAAAAGCAGGCCTTGGTGCACATCTTGTCCAAATACACCCAGCCCCAGTAAAGGAAACCAGAACCTGTGGAGTGTAGGAAACTTCAAACAGGATACTCAAGGCCAGTCACAAACAGTGTCTGACACTGGCCTGCACCAGAGGCCATCCAAAAGACTGGGAGTCCTACCTAATATATAGAAACAAATCCAAACAGGCAGCCAAAATGGGGAGACAATAAAACAAACCCCAAATGAAAAAACAAAAAAATTATCCAGAAGAAGAGCTAAATGAAATGGAGATAAGCAATCTATCAGATACAGAGTTCAGAATACTGATCATGAATATGCTCAACAGCATGAAAAAAGATATAGAAACTATGAAAGAAATTAAGAATGACACAGTAGAATTAAAAAAAAAAATTGAAAGGAATGAACAGCATATTAAAGGAAACTGAGGATCATATCAGCAAATTAGAAGACAGGGTAGAAAAATCACTCAGAGAACTGAAAAGAAAAAAACAATTAAAAAACAGGCAGACTGCCTGGCAGGCATGGCTCAGCAGTTGAGCATCGACCCACGATCCAGGAGATTGAGGTTCGATTCCCAACCAGGGCACATGCGCAGATTGCAGGCTCAATCCTCAGCAGGGGGCATGCAGGAGGCAGTCCCTCAATGACTCTCACCACTGATGTCTCTATCTATCTCTCCCTCTCCCTTCCTCTCTCTGAAATCAATAAAAATATATATTTTTTTAAAATAACCTAGCTGGGCATGGCTCAGCAGTTGAGCGTCGACCTTGGATCCAGGAGATCGCAGTTTGATTCCCAGTCAGGGCACATGCCCGGGTTGTGGGTTTGATCCGAGTTGGGGGTGTGCAGGAGGCATCCAATCAATGATGACTCTCTCATCACTGATGTTTCTCTCTCTCTTTCTCTCCCTCTCCCTCCCTCTCTCTGAAATTAATAAAGATACATTTAAAAAAAAACACAAAACAGCACAGTTTAAGGGAGCTGTGCGACAACATGAAATGTAACTATATTTGCATCATAGGAGTGCAGCAAGAAATAATGGCAGAAAACTTCCCTAACATGGTGAAGGAAAAAGTCACACAAGTTCAGGAAGCACAGAGTCCCAAGCAAAAAGAATCCAAAGAGGCCCATGCCCAGACACATCATAATTAAAATGCCAGAAATTTAAGACAAAGAGAGAATGTTAAAGGCAGCAAGAGAAAAGCAATCTGTTACCTAAAAAGGAGCTCCCATAAGGCTGTCAGCTGACTTCTCATCAGAAACTCTACAGGCCAGAAAGGAATAACATGAAGTACTCCAGGTAATGCAAAACAAAGATCTGAAACCAAGACTACTCTATCGAGCAAAGCTATCATTCAAAATAGATGGTGCAATAAAGAGCTTTGCAGACAAAGGCTAAAGGAATTTATCACCACCAAACCAGCACTGCAAGAAATGTTAAAGGGACTGCTGTAATAAGTTGAAATAGAATGAGAAACATAGGCATAAAAAAAATAAAATGGCAATAGATAAGTACCTACCAATAATTACCTTAAATATAAATGGATTAAATGTCCCAATCAAAAGACATAGGATAGGTGAAAGGATAAGAAAACAAGACCCAAATACGGTGGTACCTCAGTTTTCAAATGTAATCTGTTCCGGAAGACCATTCGAGTTCTGAAACATTCAAAAACCAAGGGATCAACAGCAGACATCTAGGCCTCAGGATCTTGCACTCAACGGAAACCATGCGGCATGTTCGACTTCCAAGGAGTATTCAAAAACCGAAGCATTTACTCCGGGTTTACAGTGTTCGTAAACCAAAATGTTCGTCAACGGAGATGTTCAAAAGCTGAGGTACCACTGTATATGCTATCTACAAGAGACCCACCTCAGAACAAAATACTCACACATGCTGGAAACAGAAAAAGAAAAAAGAAAACAAAAAAAAAACCCAAAAACTTCTGGAGGGCTTTAAAGGAGAAATCAACAGCAATACAGTCATAGCAGGGGATTTTAACACCCCACTGACTTTACTGGATAGATCTTCCAGACAAAAAAATCAACAAGGAAACAGCGACTCTGAATGACACACTAGATCAGATGGATTTAATTGACATTTATAGAACATTCCACTCCAAAGCTGCAGAATAGGCATTCTCCTCAAGTGCACATGGGACATTCTCAAACACAGACCACATGTTAGGACACAAAACAAGTCTCTACAAATTGAAGAGGACTGAAATCATATCAAGCATCTTCTTGGACATTTATACAATAGAATACTATGCAGCTGTAAAAATTAAGGATCCCTTACCCTCTGAGACAGCATGGTGGGACCTGGAGAGTATTATGCTAAATGACGTAAGCCAGTGAGAGAAAGACAAGTGTCATATGATCTTACTTATGTGGAATCTAATGAACAAAATAAATGGATGAACAAAATAGATACAGAGACACAAAAGCATGGAACAAACTGAGGGATCTCAGAGGAAAGGCAGGGGTGGGTGGATGGGGAGAGATTTACATAAGAACTTATATGCATATATGCATAACCCATGGACACAGACAATAGTGGGGTGAAGACCTGAGGGGACAGGTATATGGTGGAGGGAATCAATGGGAGGGAAAGGGGGACGTCTGTAATACTTTCAACAATAAAGATAAATTTAATAATTAAAAAAATGAACAAAGAACTTGAACAGACATTTCACCTGAGAAAACATACAAATGGCCAACAGGTACATAAAAGGGCACATCATCAGTCATTAGGGAAATGCAAATCAAAACCATAATAATATACCACTGTACATACACATTAGGAAGGCTATTACCAAAAACAAACAGAAAATAAGTGTTGGATGTGAAGAAATTGGAATTCTCCTGCATTGCTGGTTAGAATGTACAATGGTACAGCCACTGTGAAAAACAGTTTGGCAGTTACTCAAAAAGGTAAATATAGAATTACTATATGACCCTGCTAGCTACTGTATTATTACTATAATTCCACTGCTAGCTACATACCTCAAACAACTGAAAATAGGGACCAGAACAGATATTTGTTCATGGCAGCATTATTCACAATAGCCAAAATGTAGAAGACCCAATGTCCATCAATAGTAGACAAACAAAATGTGATACATACATATGATGGAATATTATTCAGCCTTAAAAAGGAAGGCATTTCTGAAACATGCTACAACATATATGAACCTTGTTATTATTATTATGCTAAGTGAAAAAAGCCAGTCACAAAAGAACAAATATTATATGATTCCTCCTATGGGTGGTTAAATTCATAGAGACAGAAAGTAGAATGATGGTTGTCAGGGTCTAGGGAAGAAGGGAATAGGAAGTTATTATTTAATAGGCACAGAGTTTGTTTTGTGGACTGGAAAAAGTATATACTATTCATATTTTTACTTTAAATCATGCAATGTATTACCTATTCAAAAATGAATAGATTTTTCAGACAGGTAAATAAATAAAATTTATTTCAGACATGTTCTTCCCTGTTATTCAGTGAAAACTAAAGCAGTCACAAGACTCTTTTTTTTTTTATAATTCTTAATTAAAAGTTCTATAGTAATTTAAATAATAAACATAGTTTCAATTCCATTTTAAATAAAAACGTTTGATCCCATAAAATAATGAGAGCTTCAAAGTTAATGTTTAATCATGTCCTGTCCTACAAATGGGCTCAGCAGTGGGTTAACCCCTATCAATGGCAGAGGGGAGTATGGCCCCCTTTCCCCTTTTCCAGCTACTACCTTCCTCATTGGAATTTTACTAATTTTCCTTTCTAACCTACCCCACTCCACCCAGAGGAGGAGAGTAATGTTCTTATTCATAGGTTAGGTCATAAAATGGTTTCATGCTTTCTATGCTTGCAGGTATTTAAAGTTGACTCTTTCTCTTTTGGGGGCTCTTCATAGGTTCTTAGAAAATACCCCCCCCAAATCATTGTTGGAATTTCATCTGAGGTTTCCTTGACCTGAAATGATGCACTCTATTGCTAGTATTTTACTCACCCCTAACCACTAGGAATTCAATAGGACTCTGCCAGCCTCTCCTCTATGAGCCTGTTCACCCTTTAGGGAACCTTTGAGTCAGATCACTCAATGACCTCAAACAAGCTCTCATTCACATCTGGATCATGAGAAACACTCTTGCACTGAGTGCCTAACAAACTCTGGAAGAACAGGCTGATTTCACTTCACTAGGAATTCTCCTTTGCTCCACCTCCAAGCAGCAAGTCAGCCTTTCTCTTGATGTCTAGATTTCCTAAAAAGAATTCAGACATCAGTGACCTGTGACCTGGTAAATTCGGAGGATACATATTAAGCTTTCCAAGTGGTCTCACTGAAACCTCTCTCTTTTGACTTGAAGTGGGGAAAATCACATGCCTACATCTCTTCATTGAGAGGGGAACAGGGTTCAAAGCCCACCAACAGCTCTCTCCAAAGAAATCCTTTTTAAAAAATGCCTCCCTTATAGTGGAGAAATTGCAACACCTTGGCCAAATTATCAAAATTAATGTTACCAATGAGAGGCAGGGAGATATTATGTACCCAAAGATGTGATATGCTGGAAAAAAGATATCATTTATTTTGACTAGGGATTGTAAACTGAATATAATCATGTGAAAACAGCAAGCAAACTCAAATAAGAATTTTTCTCTGAATTTTTTTTTCTTCAGAATTCTTCAAAACTGTCATTGTTATAAAAGACAAAGAAAGGCTCAGGAACTGTTCCACATGAAAGAGATTAAAGAAACAACTAAATAAAACACGTATACTGCAACCTCTAGTGGAGGAAAAAACAAATGCTATAAAGGACATTTTTCAGTTGACAAATTGGAATGTGGACGGTAAATAAGTGTTTTTTCAATGTTAAAATTTCTTGAAGATGAGAAATGTACTGTGGTTATATAACAGAATGTTCTTTTGCTTAGGAAATACACAATGAAGTATCTGGAAAGAGAAAGGGCATGATGTATGCAGCTTATTCTCAAATAACTTAGAAAAAAAAGATGTAGAAAAGTATGGTAAGTTCTCTAACAAAAAAGCAAGTAAAATGTTAACAGTAAGTGAATTTGGATAACAGATAAACAGGTGTTTCTGAGCCAATCTTGCAACTTTTCTGTAAGTTTTAAATCATTTCCAAATAAAAAGCTTATTTGAAAAAATCTCTCACACTTTAAAGTCTCCAAGAACATGACTCATTTGTATCTTTATCAAAGGCAAAGGGACTAAGAGTCATACACACACACACACACACACACACACACATATGTCTTTATTGATTTCAGAGCGAGGAAGGGAGAGGGAGAAAGATAGCAACATCAATGATGAGAGTCATTGATCAGCTGCTTCCTGCATGCCCCCTACTGGGGATTGAGCCCGAAACCTGGGCATGTGACCCAACCAGGAATTGAACTGTGACTTTCTGGTTCATAGGTCGAAGCTCAACCACTGAGCCACACCAGCTGGGCCTATTTGGGGTTGTTGTAAACAAATCCTTCATCTTTTTTATCATTTTAATATGAAAATAGCATACAAATAGAAAAGTGTATATTATGAACACACAGTTTGAAAAATAGTAGCACAAGCACCTGTGTACCTAGGTTGGAGCTTAAAAAACAGAACACTATCAATATTTTAGAAGCCCCCTCCCCTTACCCATGCTGTACCTTTGCCCAATAATGCCCCCATCATTTCACCCCAAGTAATCACTGTTCTGAATTTTGTGATAATCGTCCAATCCTTTTCTTCCTGTTATCACATATATATGCAGAGTTTAACAAGATACAATTTAAATGTGCCTTGTTTATATTTTAAACAAATAGAATGTGCTATGGTCCAAATGTTTGTGTTCCCCCAAAATTCATATGTTAAAACCTAACCCCAAAGATGATGGTATTTGGAGGTGAGGCCTTCAGGAAGTGATTAGGTCCATGAGAGCAGAGCCCTCATAAATGGGAACAGTGCTCTTATAAAAGAGGCTCCAGAGAGCTCTCAAACCCCTTCTGCCTTGTGAAGACACAAAGAGAAGTATGCAGCCCAGAAGAGGGCTCTCAATGGACCATGCAGGCACCCTGATCTTGAAGTCCAGCCTCCAGATCTGTGAGCAACAAATTTCTGCTGTTTATAAGCCACCCCAGTGTCTATGGTATTTTGTTACAGCAGCCAGAACTGACTAAGACAGAATGATATAATATTTACTTTTCTATGACTTGCTTTTACATTTTTGAGATTCGTTCATACTAAAGAGTACTGGTATCGTTCATTAATTTTCATTGCTATACAATAGATCAATGTATGATTGGTTTATCCAGCTTAGCATTCATGAACAATTTGTGTTGCTTCTATATTTTTGTCATTAAATAATGTTGCTGTTAACATTTTGGCGTCTGTCTCTCAATAAACACATGCATGAGCTTTCTCTAGGATACATTCCTAGGAGTGCCGCTGCTCGTATGCATCAGTATTCATCTTTATTGTTGACTAGTACTGTCATCTATCACTGTATAATGACAAATGTTTTTCCTTTTTTAAATCATTTTTATTTTTCAATTACAGTTGACATACATTATTAGTTTCAGGTGTATACCCAGTAATTAGATATTACATAACTTTCTAAGAGATCATCCCAATAAATCTTGCACTCATCTGACACCATACATAGTTATTAGAATATTATTGACTATATTCCCTACGCTGTATTTACATCTCCATGACTATTCTGTAACAACAAAATTTGTATTTCTTTTCCCTTCACCATTTTCACCCATCCCCTCAATATGCCTTTCATCTGGCAACTGTCAAAAGGTTCTCTGTATGTATGAGCCTGTTTCCATTTTGCTTGTTCTTTTGTTTTTTAGATTCAGCTGTTAATAGATATGTATTTATTGCCCTTTTATTATTCAAATTTTTTATCCTGTCCTCCTTCTTCCTCCTCCTCCTCCTCCTCCTCCTTTTCTAGAAGGCCCTTTAACATTCATAGAATACTGGTTTGGTGGTGATAAACTCTTTTAGCGTTTTCTTATCTGGGAACATCTTTATCTGTCTTTTGATTCTAAATGATACTTTGCTGGGTAAAGTAATATTGGTTGTAGGTCCTTGCTTTTCATCACTTTGAATATTTCTCGCCAATCCCTTCTGGCCTGCAAAGATTCTATTGAGAAATCAGCTGATAGTCTTATGGGAGCTCCCTTGTAGGTAACTAATTGCTTTTCTCCTCCTGTTTAAGGTTATCTCTTTGTCTTTACCTTTGGCATCTTAATTATGATGTGTCTTGATGTGGGCCTCTTTGGGTTCATCTTGTTTGGGACTCTGTGCTTCCTGGACTTGTATGCTTATTTCCTCCCCCAGGTTAGGGAAGTTTTCCATCATTATTTTTTCAAATAGCTTTTCAATTTATTGTTCCCCTCTTCTACTTCTAGCACCCCCTTTATGGGAATGTTGGTATCCTTGAAGTAGTCCCAGAGGCTCCTTACACTATCCACATTTTTTAAATTAACTTTTCTTCTTGCTATTCTGATTATTTTTAGCTTCCTTATATTCCAATTGCTGATCTGATTCTAGGTTTCATCTATTCTATAGTTGATTCCTTGTAAATTATTTTTATTTATTTTTTTAGAGAGAGAGACGGAAATCTTCATCAATTGCCTCCTGTATGTGCCGCAACTAGGGACTGAACCCGCCACCTGGGTATGTGCCCTGACTGGGAATCGAAACTGCCACCTTTTGTTGTACAGGATGACACTCCACCCAACTGAGCCACACCAGCCAGGGCTGTTATTCTTCATTTCAGTTAGTGTACCCTTCATTTCTGACTGGTTCTTTTTTATGGTTTCCGTGTCCTTTTTTTATGCTGTTAAAGTTCTCACTAATTTCATTGAGCATCCTTATTATAATCAGTGTTTTGAACTCTGCATCTAGTAGATTGCTTCCCTCCATTTTGTTGAGTTATTTTTCTCGTGTTTTGTTCTGTTCTTTCATTTGGGATGTTTTCGTCCCTTCATTTTGGCAGTCTCCCTGTGTTTGTGTCTATGTATTAAGTAGAGTTGCTGTCTCCCAGGCTTGGTAGAGTGGCCTAATGTGGTGCCCACCGAGTCCACTGAGTCCGTCCCTTGAGTGTGTCACCTGTGGAGGTAACTGGGTGGTGGTGCTTCGACATGGTCTGAAGCTGTCCTCTGGGTAAACTGGCTCTGGGGCCTCCTGGGAGGTACAGGCCATCCTGTAGTCATAAATATATTGTCGTTTTAAAGTTTTATAGCTTTGCCTTTTATATTTAAACCTTTAATGTACTGGGAATTATTTTTTGTATACGTTTCTAGGTAGGGACCTGACTTTTACTTCCAATTGGGTTATACTTAAACCATTTTTTGAATAACCATCTTTCCCACCCACTGACCTTCTTTCCCTTACTGTCCATATATGTGTGGGGTCTGATTCTATATTCTATTCAACTGGTCTATTTCTATTCATGTCAGTTCAACACTCTCAATTACTATACCTGTAGAAGAAATTTAAGGTCTTGTAGCAAGCTTAATTTCTTCAAAAGTGTCTTGGATATTCTTGGACCTCTGATCCTTCATATCAATTACACATTTAGCTTCTTAAATTCAAAAAAAAACTCTGTTGGGGACATTGGAATTTCAATAACTCTTTGGGCAGAGTTGGCGTTATTACAATACTGAGTCTTGGCAATACATGTAAAAAGGCTCTACGTTTATTTAGATCTTTTGAATAAACTCTTTCTGTTGCATTTTTCTAAAGTGCTTCCTAATTTGGGGTGCTATAATGCAATTTTTAAAAAATTACAATTCTAACAGATTTTTTTCTGGTATTTAAATGTAATTGAGTTTTTAATAGTGCTTCTGCTAAACATTCTTACTTATACTAATAATTCATATGTTTATTATTAGCTTTTCTACATTGACAATCATATCATTTGCAAAAATGTTGGGGGGCGTTCTTTGTAAATATTATACCTTCTTTTTCTTCTCACATTACTTGGGAATAACACTCAATAAAAATTTGAATAGAAATGATGGTTTGGGGCATCTTTATCTTGTTCCTAATATAAAACAAATGTTATTAATATTTCTAAATTAAGTATATTTGCTGTGGTGTTCTTGGAGATGTGGTGTTCTTTATCAGGTTATGGGAGTTCCTTTATATTCCTAGCCGCCTTAGAATAATCTTTTTATTTTTCTGCATTTATTTATACAATCATATATTTTTTATCCTTTATTCTCTTAATCTAGTAAATTACATACATTAATTGTAATAAATTTGGTTCTTGAATGATTAACTTGCATTTCTGGGATGAATCCAATGTGGTCATGATGAATTTGTCATTTTTATTCATTATTGGATTCAGTTTACTTAGATTTTACTTAGGATTTATGAATGAGATGGGCCTATAAATTTCTTTTCTTGGACTATCCTTGTTTGCTTTTGATATTGTTCTAAGTTGTAATCTCTTTCATATAGAATAATGACAATTTCAAAGATAAAGTTACCGACAGTGACAACAGTAAGACCCCAGATATTAGAATAATGACTCTCACTGTATTCCTATTCCTCCTTTCTTATCACCTCTCGCCATTTTAGAGAATAACAGAAAATGATGATGATGTACACTATGTCACATCTTTTTCTTCAAATTTTCTTATTTTATAGAAATTGAGCAAATACAAGGAAATGTAAATCATGTTCAATAGAATTAAGTTCTAATTCCTAATTTCTAATCAAGCCATTCTCCTGAAAAACTTGCCTACTAATAAGAACACACACACACACACACACACACACACACACTTTAGAAATAAATAATTATTCTATAATTTTCCAATTGTTTCTTAATACCATGACATGCCAATAATGGCTGTTATCCTAGTTAGAAATATATGCTGGTGAAAAAGCATGAAAAATAACTATAATAAACACTGATATGGAAAAAATTAAAATAAAGGCACAGACCTGTGTATTTTGGTGCTTTCTCCAAAAAGGGTAACTATAGCTGCTGAATGCATTCATGTACTAGCTCCATAGTACAGAAGAAAAAGTCAGACTTGAAGTGATTCTGTGTTTGTTAAGTGCAAACAAAACTGTTGACTCAGTTTTCAACAGAGAAAGGCAATGTCCTTGTCCTAGTAGTTCAAAACCTAAACCAAGCAAATACTGTACAAGCTATCTAATGATAACTCGAATGAAAATAAGATAATTATGTTCTAATCTTTAAGAATAGGAACCCATAATAAAGGTATAAAAACTCTACCTCTTACTACCTTGTTTTGAAACTGAGGAACATTATTTTCTGAGATTGCTATTTTAAAAGTTATGAAAGCAATGCTAAATCTTTCAGAGTTAAAAATATACAGTGCAGTTATTTAGGCATCAGTTCTCACACACTGGATCCTTCCACATGTCACATGGCTACATGATATTCCCAAGTCATGGATTTTGCCGTTTGATCTCTGATGCAGTTTGAAGATATTTCAGGGCTCCAGAAGCTAGGCAGTTCTCTGAATACACTAAGTATACATATGAAGCAGCTCAAATGTACAAGTGCTTCCATCAACAATCACTTCAAAGGTCATTAATAACTTACAGGTGTTAGAGTGGAAATGCCCTCTGCACTCCCCTGCCCCTTCCTGAACTCTGGTTACTCTCTCTGGGCCATTTTTGTAACAGTGAATTTTTAACCTGATATTTCTTTATTTTTTTCTTCCCTAGCTATATGGCTTTTAAAATGACATTCCAAAATATTCTAGGAAACACAAAAGCAGAAAAAAAATGCTTTAATGTGTTAATTCTATGGTGTGATTTGTTTGTTTGTTTTGTCCTTATGTTATTAGTTTATTGAGGGTAGAGGACAGCAATTTAGATAATCCTTGAGAAGATACCTATAAAGAAGTGGAAAGAGAACAGGTGGGTAGTAAAAATCTGCCTGATTTGAAACATGGGAAAACTCTGATGGACTCTAACATCTGCTTGGTTTCCACTATTGCTGAAGATAGGCTACAAAATGTTACCAGTTTCTCCAAAAAGGTCAATGTGTGAGACAGAAGCTTAACTATACATCTAGATCAAAGTTTCTCAACAGTGCAACTATTCATCTTCTGGGCTGGATAATACTTTCCTGGGGTGGGGTAGGGGGAATAGGGTTCCTGTGCATTGTAGGATACATAGCAGCATCCTTGGCCTCTATCCACTACATGCCAGTAGCATGCACACACACATACACCCCAGTTGTGACAATCAAAAATGTCTCCAGACATTGCCAAATGTCCCGAGGGACAAAATCACCCCCAGTTGAGAACCACTAATCTGAATTCTGAAGGTGTTTTCTGATTCTGGGCCTATGAACATAAATCAACTCCATATCAGGGCAAGTCAAATAAAACAGTTCAATGTATGTTTACTCATTGGGTGAAGGGGTATTTGCACAGTGCTCAAGTATCACTCCATAGATTCTAACTACAAAGGAAAAAATGATAGACCTGGCAGTCACCGCCTAAACTAAGTGATTCCATGTAGCATCACTAATAATGGGACAAACTGACATTATATATTTAACATAAGTCTAATGAAGCCTCTAGAACAGAGATTTTCAACCGGTATGCCATGGCATACTGGTGCGCTACAAGGATTTTCAAAACATGCAATACCTTACTATTCAGTCAGAGGTACTGGCCTCTTTTCCCTTAGATTGTCAAATAAAAAAATGACAACAACCAACACAACAATAGCCATCTGGTGTGAATGAATCAAAATTATACCTTTTTTTGGTCAGATCGGCAAAAAAATATATTTTTTGGTGTGCTGAATTTTAGTAATTAGTTTATACATATAAACTAATGAGATGAAAAGGGTTGAAAATTGCTGCTCTAGACTTACATCAATTTTACAGAAAAAAAGGGAGGTATAGAACAGGTAAAGTGATATCATTAGGAAACAATCAGACAAACAGAATGTGAGACATACTGTAAGAAAAGTAGCCTCAACCTTTCAAAAATTAATGTAATAAAAGAAAATAAAAAGGTACTATTCTAGTTTTTTTAAAAACTAAAAAGATATAACAATGTAGAAACTTTGACTCTATCTTTTTTTTAAAAAGCTATAAAGCACATCTGTTGAAACAACTGAAGAAATTTGAATATGAAGTGAATATCAGATGGTATCTAAGTTGTGATAATGGTATTTATATTGAGAAGTGTCCTGATTCTTAGCAGATGCATGCTGAAAGTTTAGGGGTGAAGTTTCATGATGTCAAATAGTTCATATGTATTTGAAAAGTTTCAAAATAAAACATCAAAATAATATAATTAAACAGATTACTAGTATTTATATTATCACCAATAATCAGTATTTATTGAGTGTAATGTAGTATGAGTGATTCAAATATATAGGAATACACAATCCCTGACCATGAAGGGCTAAATATTACCTCATTTATCAAAACTAAGAACAGAAAGAGGATTATGAAAAGTATAATGTAACTAAATTGAAATTTCATCCAATTTGTTTGGAATTTGATCTGTATAAATACCAATTCTTGAGAAAATAGTTGACAACTTTTTATTGTCCATCAGGTTTATGTGTTGTCCTGGTCTAACAGCCTACTAGACTGGACAGTAGGTTCTCAAGTTTCATCCTAAATCAGTCCCACTCTATAACTAGGCATCATCCTATTTGCAAAGTTGGTACTCATCCCTGCTCTGTTTTTGCTTCAGCTGCTCTCCATCTTGGTTTACCTGGTCCTATGATCTCCGATCTTCCATTTCACCCCCAGGTTCAGGACTTGTCTCTTCTCTCCAACACTGTTTAGAATGACTCAAGCTTCCTTTGTGAAACTTCCTGTGAACTGCCTAGGAAATCAGGAAGACAGGGTCCAAAGTTTCCAGGGCCTACCCACTGTTGGCTCTGAGTCTGACAGTATGATTAGCCAAGTCAGAATATTGATGCATTTGCCTCGTGAAGCTTTCATGCAGCTGTTGGAGCATTACAAAGTCCAGGAACTTGAGACTTCCCTTGAGCGTATCTAGCACATTTTAAGATTGTTTATATGTCTGTTAGTAAATGTCACATATAGTGTGTCAGTTTGGTCTGAGACTTCTTCTTCTGCAAACTCATAGTGAGGGTTATAGGAATAGATAACTCCACCTACCATATTGTTGTCCATTGATAATTACTAAAAATAAATAAATACATGTGTATAACTATCTTGGTTTAAGACATTTAAAGAGGGGCCCCCTTCCCTTGGAATCCGCTAAGCAGGTACATACAGCAAATCATTGTCTTATCTTCCATTGGTCTATGTTTATAACTTTGTGCCAATGTCTCACTATTAGAATTACTAAAACTTTATACTAAGTCTTGATATTTGGCAAGACAAATCCCTCATTATTTTTCAAAATTATCTTGGCAATTCTTGATATTTTACTCTTCCATTTAAATTTTAACATTCACCCATCAAATTATACACACATACAAATAAACAACTGTTAGGATTTATAGTTGAACTGCACTGAATGTATGAACTAATACAGGAAGAAATTACATCTTTACAAAATTGACACTTCCCACTCATGAGCATGCTATGTCTCTATATTATGTGCTTAAATAACTTTTAATAATTTTCTCCATAAAGATCTTCAACATCTTTTGTTAGATATATTCCAAAGTCCCTTAGGTTTTTCACTACTTCTATGATACTTTTCAAAAACTGCATTTCAAACTTGTTTGCTGTTAGCATATAGTAATGTTATTGGTCTTTTGTATACTAATCCTGTAATCTATAATCTTGCTGAATTCTCTTATTCATTTTAATGGTTTGGATTTCTTAGATTTTCTATATAGGCAATCATTGTGAATAATAACAAGTTTGATTTTCCTTTTTAGTCATCATGTTTTCCATTTCTTTTTCTTTTCTTATTGGCCTGGATAAAATCTTCAGTAAAATGTAGAACACCAGTTATGAGACTGGCATTTTGTCTTGTTTCTGACTTAAAGAGGGACATTTTTAAAAGTTTACTCTGACTCTTTATAGGATACTTTTTATCTTGTTAACAGAATTATTTTGTCATTCCTAGCTAGATAAGTTTGTATTAGGAATGTTTTGAATTTTACCAAAACATTTTCCGAGTCTTTTAAGATAATCATGTGATTTTCTTCCTTTAATTTGTAAATGTGGTAGATTATATCAGTAAATTTTCTGTTAGACCATCCTTGAATCCGAGATAAATCCTCCTTAACTAAGATTATGTTTTTTATACATGCCACATTTGATCTGCTCATGTTTTACTTAGGATTTTGCATTATAAACATAAAGTTTATAAGTGAGATTAGCCTATAATTTTTCTTTCTCATACTATCCTTGTTAAATTTTACCACCTTCATCAAATTAGTTGGGAAATTTGCCTTCTTTTTCTAAAAATTTTATTAAACTGTTGGTATAAAATAGGAGTTATCTGTTTCTTGAAAGTTAAAAATCATGAGCCTTGCCCAGCCAGCATGGCTCAGCAGTTGAGCATCCACCTATAATCCAGATCTCTGTTGGATTCCTGGTCAGGGCACTTGCCCAGGTTTTGGGCTCAATCCCCAGCAGGGGGCGTGCAGGAGGCAACTAATCAATGACTCTCATCATTGATGTTTCTATCTCTCTCTCCCTCTCCGTTCCTCTCTGAAATCAATAAAGATATATTAAAAAAAAAAAAAAGTCATAAGCTTAAATGTTTAAAACCATATGGGCCTGGTGTGTTTTATTAACAAAAATTTTAAAACAAGTGATTCCATCTGTTTAATGGTTGTATGTTCATATAGATTTTCCATTTCTTCTTTCTTTTTTTTTTTAAACATATTTTTATTAATTTCAGAGAGAGGAAAGGAGCAGGGGAGAGAGAGATAAAAACATCAATGATGAGAGAGTCATTGATTGGCTGCCTAGCCCGCAACCCGGGCATGTGCCCTGACTGGGAATCGAACCCCGATCTCGTGGATCCTAGGTCGATGCTCAACCGCTGAGCCACTCCTGGCTGGGCTCCATTTCTTCTTAAAGCAAAGTATGAAATAAAGAATACATTAGGCTCCAGTACAATGTTGAATAGAACTGGTGAGAGCTGACACCCTTATCTGGTTCCCAATCTTAGGGGGAAAGTATTCAGTTTTCTCCTTTGATTATTATGTTAGCTGTGGCTTTTTTGTATATACTCTTTTTTCAGTAGAGGAAGATGCCTTCTATTCTTAGTTTGCTGAAAGTTTTTATCATGAACTACTCATATTTATTTTCTATATCATATTCTCTGCTTTTTTTCTTTTTCTTTTTAATATGTTTTCATTGATTTTAGAGAGAGAGGAAGGGAGAGGGAGAGATAGAAACATCGATCGGTTGCCTCCTGCATGCACCTGACCAGGGACCAAACCAACAACCTGGGCATGACTAGAAATCGAACCTGTAACCTTTCAGTGCACGGAACAACACTCAATGTAGCCACACCAGCCAGGGCAATATTCTCTCAGTTCTGATTGTGTTTCCATCATGTTTTTAAACACCCTAAATAAGTCAGCACCATTATTTTATATATACAGTGGTGCCTCAGTTTTCTAATGTAATCCGTTCCAGAAGACCGTTCGAGTTCTGAAACATTTTAAAACCAAGGGATCAACAGCCTCAGGATCTTGCACTCAGCGGAAGCCATGTGGCATGTTCGACTTCCGAGGCGTGTTTGAAAACCGAAGCACTTACTTTCAGGTTTACGGCATTTGTAAACCAAAATGCTCATCAACGGAGGCGTTCGAAATCCGAGGTACCACTGTACAATGATTGTTTCAATATTCCCACATTGTGAAGATCAGCTTCTGTATGAACCATTTCTTCTTGCAGTCTACTCTAGCCTTCTGGATTTAACAGACTTGTTCCTCCTGTACCTCTTATAACTTTTGATAATAATTATCCAAGGGGAGTAATAAATTCCCATTTTGTCTATAAATGCTTTTATTTAGCCCCCACTTTTAAAATAATAACTTAGCCCAGTGAGGCATGGCTCAATGGTTGAGCATCGACCTAGGATCCAGGAGATAGAGGTTTGATTCCCAGTCAGGGCACATGCCGGAGTTGCAGGCTGGATCCCCAGTCGGGGGCATGCAGGAGGCAGCCAAACAATGATGACTCTCTCACTAATGATGTTTCAATTCTCTCTCCCTCTCTCTTCCTCTCTCTGAAATCAATAAAGATATATTTTAAAAGTAATATAATAATAACTTAGCTGCATATGGCATTCTGGGTTACAGTTATTTTCAGCCCTTTCAAATATTATTGCTTTTTCTTCTGATGGCTCTTGTTAACATTGAAAAGCATGCTGCTAGCCTAAATATTGTTTCTTTGTATATAATCTTTTACAGGTTATTATGGTATCTTGTCCAACTTTGAACATCCTAAAACAATTTATTGATATTTCTTTTAAGTCACTTATTACACTTTATATTATTTAGTCATTCTACATACTTTAGTTTACTTTCCTTATATTATTTAGTCATTTTCTATAATTGCCTTAACTCTGCCATTAGAGAATAAGCTACCTGACAATGGACTAAATGTTGTACATCTTTTCTTATAAAGAGGCACAAAGTTCTCTTATGGAATGGGGAGTGGCACATTAAAAAAAATCAAAATTCCATTATCTGAGTTTAGCAACTGAGGCTCATCTCAAAGAGTGCCTATATATCAACTTTTGACAACTGGCTAATATTTAAGTAAAAAAAAAAAAAACAATTGAGTAAATTGTCTATGCATTGACTGTTCTATTCAGTTTATTGTTTGGCTTTCAACAGATGGTTGTCATTTATACTATGGGCTATTTAAACATCAGAAGGTATTTGTTAAGCTCAGCAAAGTTTTCACCTACCAATATGGGAATTTATCAGTGTGTATACAGATCTGACTCTGCATGAATTTATTGGGAAGGGGAATACTCCCAATTATTCCCAAACTATTCAGTCTAAGCTATTTCCATCACTGAGGTTCAGGCATATCCGAGCAACTCTGAAAGAAAAGGAAAACAACCACCTGAAACCTATTTACATGAAAGACTGTGGAGTCCCCCCAGAGAAAACTTATTATCTTAAGCAAAGAAAAGATTAGGTAGCTTGATCTTGAAACAAAGTCTTGGTGCTTAGAAGAGATAAGTCACTTTGAATGTGGCATAGTTCCTGAGACTGGGAATTTTCCCTAGCTCACACCACCTGGGTTCAAATCTAGGCCCTAAGGAGAAAGAAGGCTATTAATGAAAATGAAAGTACCTATTTATTTTAAGGCCATTGACAGAATACAATGCAGAGCATTTTAACCCTCCAACAGAGTATATCACTGATAATGGACAATGAATAGTCCAGAGCTCTGGCATCTCCACATTACCTGTATATTCATGACCAGCTACAGGCAGAAGCAGCAACGATGCACACGGAAGAGCTGCCTCACGAGCAGGGCAACACCCAGCAAAACTAGCAACAATGTGTGCAGAGGAGGCGACCAAAGCCTATGAGAAAAGCTACAGGAAGTAAATCATGGAAGAATGGATTAACTACTAAATCTGGCAACTTACCAGACTTGTTACTGAAAACACCTAAGACATCTCTTGAGCACCCTAGAAATATTTGGAGGGAGTTTTACCAGAGGGGGGGGCACAGGGGACTCTGGTGATACATACAGCACAAGGGTCAGGGCTGCTTTAACCACATGGTCAAGGTCTGAGAGAACAAGAGAGCCTCAAACTGAGAATGTTGAGGGAATACTACTTAGGAAGGTGAATTTGTAACATTTTCCTCAAGTCTTCAATGTAGTCAGTTTTTGCTAATCAACTACACTGAAGGTAATTCCACTCACTATGAGTATGAGGTTTTAAAATTAAGATACTTCTGACTTTATGGAAACATTTGCTACTGTAATAACTGAAAGGTTCCTACGTTTTCCTCTAGTGTAGACGTTTTAACGGCTGTAAACAGAATGCCCAGAGATACCTTTCACAGAATGGCAACCAAGACGAAGAAACGTCATCCAAGGAACTGTAAAGGATGGGGGGGACTCTAACGTCTAACCTGATCTGGAAACAAAATATGCCGTTTACACTGTAAAATAATACTTTGTACTTACCTTCCTCAGAGGTTTTCCCATTGTGTCAGGGCAACATCTTTTCTCAGCTTCCCTAGGTCAGAGAATGAACACAGAAACTTAAGCGATTTGCTAGCCTAGATCCCACACGGAAGCCCGTGCCTCATCTCTCCTACTGTCGCTTTTTGCGGAAGCGACGCTGACCCTCGTTCTAACGTGGGGGTTGGGGGTGCCCGCCACGCCAGAGCCCAAACACTGAGGAGGCCGGGGCTGAGGGGAAAAGAAAGAAAGGGGCCTGCGACGTGCCCGTGGAGCAGCAGCCTCGTCCTGCACGGGCTCCGCAGAGGGCTCCCGCGGCTGCACCGGGGATTTCTCCGCAGCGATGCGCGGCCTCGGCGGGGAGCGAAGGGCAGCCAGGCGCGCCACGAGGTGCCGCCTCACCTGAGGAGTTTCCTCGCGACACTTCCACAGCCAAAAGCAACCCAGTGGTGAACCGCAGCTATGCCAAGCACTTCAGGTATCAGTTAAAGTCCCGCCTCTTCTTTATGAATTTGTATTATTTATAAGACACTTGACACATGTTTAAACACTTACATAGCTCCTCGGGTTCAGGAAATACGGCTTGTTCAGCCGAGGGGAAGAAAGCATATAATGAGGGAGTTAACAAGGGCTGATATTTTTTTTACAACATTCTTTTAAAACTGAAAAACCTCTTTAAACACCAGGAACAGCTTAAATAGTTCACTTTGGGCCTGCGGGGCCCATGCGGACGGTTCCCGCTTGGACTTGGTCTACACGAGTGTCATCCGAGACCGTGGGCCTGACGGGCGGCCGGGCGGCCACGTGCCGCGTCGAGGCCTCAGCGCCGCCGTCCGGGCTTCAGAGCCACGGAAGGGGGCCCGCGCCCTTTGACCCCGGGCGCGCGGGACGCCGGGAGCATCGGGAAGTGTGGACCCCGGGCCGCCCGCGGCCTGGAGGAAGCGGCTCGGAGTCCGCGGGGGTGGGAAACAAACGATGGCAGCGGCGTGGGACCCGCACGTCCGCTAGAACAGTCTCGGGGGCCCGGAGGCCACGGCCCTCGGCAGGCGGCCCGCCCCTCCCTCGGCGGCGGAGCGGGGCGCCCCGCGGAGGACGGGCTCGCGCGGCCCCAGGGGCCCTCCTGTTGGCCGACTAGGCGGACTTGTGGCCTTCGTGGCCCCTGTTTTGCAGGAGGGAGGCCTACGGCAGCTGCGTTCTCTCGCCCCCGGGGGTCCGCGAACTGGGAAGCCCGGCAAACGCTGCGGCTGAGCGCTGCTCGGACGGCGCCCGCTGCGGGGCTGCGGGGCTGCGGGGCTGCGGGGCTGCGGGGCTGCGGGGCTGCGGGGCTGCGGGGCTGCGGGGCTGCGGGGCTGCGGGGCTGCGGGGCTGCGGGCGGGGGAAGCACCTGCCTCCGCCCACCTGGACTCCGAGACCGCCGCCCTCCCGCCGGGCGCGGAGCTCCAGGCGCCCCTCGCGGGCCCGCTTCGCCGAGGTCGCCGGAGGGCGAGACCGGGGACCTCGCAGCCCTCGAGTGCGCCCCTGCCAGGGGCGGCGACCCGGGTACCCTTGACCGAGCCCGGCTCCCGGGCAGAGTTCGACGCTCCCGAGGAGGGAGTCCCGGCGGAGGGATTCCTCCCGCTCCGCTGCCGGCGCTGAAAGCCCGGAGGCCGTCGGTTCTGCAGAGGAGCAGTCGGGCGCCGGCCAGCAAGCGGCTGATGAAAATAATTGTCCTCGCGCACACAGCCCTGCGCCCAGGGGCGCGTGCACGCGCGCACACACACACTCACACACACACTCACACTACTTGCCTCATCTAGCTGCCCAACCTTAGTATTCCGGACATGCGGTTTTCAACAACTTGCTTGACACAATAACAAAGACGTTTAAATGCCAGGACGCAGACTTCACTTTTTAACCTGCTGAGAGGAGCTACTTTCAAAGCTTCCCCACCGCGAGTAAACTGACAAAAAATATGGGGCGCACTTATAAATTAAACACCTTACCCTCAAAGCAACGTGCGTTAATCAGGTTTCTAAGGCAATAGCCATCTCTGTATTTTCCTATTCACCCAAATAATGCCCGAAGAAGGAACCCCTTTACACAAGAGAGCTGGAAAAAAATGAATTATAC